>NW_027421974.1:0-300000 GCF_037893015.1 Macrotis lagotis
GCAAGGAAAAGCAAGGCAAGGCAAGTGGTAACAAAGGCACGGCACGGCAAGGGGAAACAAGGCTAAGGCACGACAACGCAAGGCTAGGCAATGCACGGAAGGCAAGCAAAGAGTAACGGAAGGCAAGGAATGCAAAGGAAAGCAGGGGAAGGCAAGGGTAACGAAAGGAACGGCACGGTGAGGCAAGGCAAGGGTGATGCACGACAACGCACGGCTAGGCAATGCAGGGCAAGGCAAGGAAAGGGTAACGCAAGGCAAGGCACGGTTTGGGGAGGCAAGGCTAATGCACGACAACGCAAGGCTAGGCAATGCACGGAAGGCAAGCAAAGAGTAACGGAAGGCAAGGAAGGCAAGGGAAAGCAGGGGAAGGGAAGGGTAACGGAAGGAACGGCTCGGCAAGGGGAAACAAGGCTAAGGCACGGTAACGAAGGGCTAGGCAATGCACGGCAAGGCAAGGAAAGGGTAACGCAAGGCAAGGCACGGTCAGGCGAGGCAAGGGTAATGCACGAAAACGCAAGGCTACGCAGTGCACGGCTAGGCAAGGAAAGAGTAACGGAAGGAATGGAAGGCAAGGCAAAGCAAGGCAAGGCAAGTGTAACAAAAGGCACGCCACGGCAAGGGGAAACAAGGCTAAGGCACGGCAACGCAAGACTAAGCAATGCACGGCCAGGCAAGGAAAGGGTGACGCAAGGCAAGGCACTGTTAGGCGAGGCAAGGCTAAGGCACGACAACGCAATGCTAGGCAATGCACGGAAGGTAAGCAAAGAGTAACGGAAGGCAAGGAATGCAAGGCAAAGCAAGGCAAGGCAAGGGTAACGGAAGGAACGGCACGGCAAGGGGAAACAAGGCTAAGGCGAAGCAACGCACGGCTAGACAATGCACGGCCAGCCAAGGAAAAGGTAACGCAAGGCAAGGCACTCTGAGGCAAGGCAAGGTTAATGCACGACAGCGCAAGGCTAGGCAATGCACGGAAGGCAAGCAAAGAGTAACGGAAACCAAGGAAGGCAAGGGAAAGCAAGGCAAGGCAAGGGTAACGGAAGGAACGGCACGGCAAGGGGAAACAAGGCTAAGGCACGGCAACGCACGGCTAGGCAATGCACGGCAAGGCAAGGAAAGGGTAACGCAAGGCAAGGCACGGTTTGGGGAGGCAAGGCTAATGCACGACAACGTAAGGCTAGGCAGTGCACGGCTAGGCAAGGAAAGAGTAACGGAAGGAAAGGAAGGCAAGGCAAAGCAAGGCAAGGCAAGTGTAAGAAAAGGCAAGGCACGGCAAGGGGAAACAAGGCTAAGGAACGGAAACGCACGGCTAGGCAATGCACGGCCAGGCAAGGAAAGGGTAACGCAAGGCAAGGCACGGTAAGGCTAAGGCACGACAACGCAAGGCTAGGCAATGCACGGAAGGCAAGCAAAGAGTAACGGAAGGCAAGGAAGGCAAGGGAAAGGGCAAGAGGCAAGACAAGGCTAATGCACGACAACGCACGGCTAGGCAATGCACGGCAAGGCAAGGAAAGGGTAACGCAAGGCAAGGCACGGTCAGGAGAGGCAAGGCTAATGCACGACAACGCAAGGCTAGGCAATGCACGGAAGGCAAGCAAAGAGTAACGGAAGGCAAGGAAGGCAAGGGAAACCAAGGCAAGGCAAGGGTAACGGAAGGAACGGCTCGGCAAGGGGAAACAAGGCTAAGGCACGGCAACGCAGGGCTAGGCAATGCATGGCAAGGCAAGGAAAGGGTAACGCAAGGCAACATACTGTGAGGCGAGGCAAAGCTAATGCACGACATCGCAAGGCTAGGAAGTGCACGGCTAGGCAAGGAAAGAGTAACGGAAGGAAAGGAAGGCAAGGCAAAGCAAGGCAAGGTAAGTGTAACAAAAGGCAAGGCACGGCAAGGGGAAACAAGGCTAAGGAACGGCAACGCACGGCTAGGCAATGCACGGCCAGGCAAGGAAAGGGTAACGCAAGGCGAGGCACGGTAAGGCTAAACAAGGCTAATGCACGACAACGCACGGCTAGGCAATGCTCGGCAAGGCAAGGAAAGGGTAACGCAAGGCAAGGCACGCTCAGGCGAGGCAAGGCTAATGACGACAACGCAAGGCTAGGCAATGCACGGAAGGCAAGCAAAGAGGAACGGAAGGCAAGGAAGGCAAGGGAAACCAAGGCAAGGCAAGAGTAACGGAAGGAACGGCTCGGCAAGGGGAAAAAAGGCTAAGGCACGGCAACGCAGGGCAAGGCAATGCACGGCAAGGCAAGGAAAGGGTAACGCAAGGCAAGGCACTGTCAGGCGAGGCAAAGCTAATGTACGACATCGCAAGGCTAGGCAGTGCACGGCTAGGCAAGGAAAGAGTAATGGAAGGAAAGGAAGGCAAGGAAAAGCGTGGCAAGGCAAGTGTAACAACAGGCACGGCACGGCAAGGGGAAACAAGGCTAAGGCACGACAACGCAAGGCTAGGCAATGCACGGAAGGCAAGCAAAGAGTAACGGAAGGCAAGGAATGCAATGCAAAGCAAGGCAACGCAAGCAAGTCTATGGCAAGGTGAAAAAAGGCTAAGGCACGACCACGCAAGGCTAGGCAATGCACGGAAGGGAAGCAAAGAGTAACGGAAAGCAAGGAAGGCAAGGCAAAGCAAGGCAACGCAAGCAAGGCTATGGCAAGGTGAAAAAAGGCTAAGACACGACAACGCAAGGCTAGGCAATGCACGGAAGGCAAGCAAAGAGTAACGGAAGGCAAGGAAGGCAAGGGAAAGCAAGGCAAGGGTAACGGAAGGAACGGCACGGCAAGGGCAAACAAGGCTAAGGCACGACAACGAACGGCTAGGCAATGCAGGGCAAGGCAAGGAAAGGGTAACGCAAGGCAAGGCACGGTCAGGCGAGGCAAGGCTAAGGCACGGAAGGCAAGCAAAGAGTAACGGAAGGCAAGGAAGGCAAGGGAAAGCAAGGCAAGGCAAGGGTAACGGAAGGAACGGCACGGCAAGGGGAAACAAGGCTAAGGCACGGCAACGCACGGCTAGGCAATGCACGAAAGCCAAGCAAAGAGTAACGGAAGGCAAGGAAGGCAAGGGAAAGCAGGGGAAGGCAAGGGTAACGGAAGGAACGGCACGGTAAGGGGAAACAAGGCTAAGGCACGACAACGCAGGGCTAGGCAATGCACGGCAAGTCAAGGAAAGGGTAACGCAAGGCAAGGCACGGTCAGGCGAGGCAAGGGTAATGCACGACAACGCAAGGCTACGCAGTACACGGCTAGGCAAGGAAAGAGTAACGGAAGGAAAGGAAGGCAAGGCAAAGCAAGGCAAGGCAAGTGTAACAAAAGGCACGGCACGGCAAGGGGAAACAAGGCTAAGGTACGGCAACGCAAGGCTAAGCAATGCATGTCCAGGCAAGGAAAGGGTAACGCAAGGCAAGGCACGGTAAGGCAAGGCGAGGCTAATGCACGACAACGCACGGCTTGGCAATGCACGGCAAGGCAAGGAAAGGGTAACGCAAGGCAAGGAACGGTTAGGCGAGGCAAGGCTAAGGCACGACAACGCTAGGCTAGGCAATGCACGGAAGGCAAGCAAAGAGTAACGGAAGGCAAGGAATGCAAGGCAAAGCAAGGCAACGCAAGCAAGTCTATGGCAAGGTGAAAAAAGGCTAAGGCACGACAACGCAAGGCTAGGCAATGCACGGAAGGCAAGCAAAGAGTAACGGAATGGAAGGAAGGCAAGGCATAGCAAGCAAGGCTATGGCAAGGTGAAACAAGGCTAAGGCACCACAACGCACGGCTAGGCAATGCAAGGCCAGCCAAGGAAAAGGTAACGCAAGGCAAGGCACTGTGAGGCAAGGCAAGGCTAATGCACGACAGCGCAAGGCTAGGCAATGCACGGAAGGCAAGCAAAGAGTAACGGAAACCAAGGAATGCAAGGGAAACCAAGGCAAGGCAAGGGTAACGGAAGTAACGGCACGGCAAGGGGAAACAAGGCTAAGGCACGACAACGCACGGCTAGGCAATGCACGGCAAGGCAAGGAAAGGGTAACGCAAGGCAAGGCACGGTCAGGCAAGGCAAGGCTAATGCACGACAAGGCAAGGCTAGGCAGTGCACGGCAAGGCAAGGAGAAGGTAACGCAAGGCAAGGCACTGTCAGGCGAGGCAAGGCTAAGGCACGACAACGCAAGGCTAGGCAATGCACGGAAGGCAAGCAAAGAGTAACGGAAGGCAAGGAAGGCAAGGCAAAGCAAGGCAACGCAAGAAGGCTATGGCAAGGTGAAAAAAGGCTAAGACACGACAACGCAAGGCTAGGCAATGCACGGAAGGCAAGCAAAGAGTAACGGAAGGCAAGGAAGGCAAGGGAAAGCAAGGCAAGGTAACGGAAAGAACGGCACGGCAAGGGAAACAAGGCTAAGGCACGACAACGCACGGCTAGGCAATGCACGGCAAGGCAAGGAAAGGGTAACGCAAGGCAAGGCACGGTCAGGCGAGGCAAGGCTAATGCACGACAACGCAAGGCTAGGCAATGCACGGAAGGCAAGCAAAGAGTAACGGAAGGCAAGGAATGCAAGGGAAAGCAAGGCAAGGCAAGGGTAACGAAAGGAACGGCACGGCAAGGGGAAACAAGGCTAAGGCACGACAACGCAGGGCTAGGCAATGCACGGCAAGGCAAGGAAAGGGTAACGCAAGGCAAGGCACGGTAGGCAGGCAAGGCTAATGCACGACAAGGCAAGGCTAGGCAGTGCACGGCAAGGCAAGGAAAAGGTAACGCAAGGCAAGGCACTGTCAGGCGAGGCAAGGCTAAGGCACGACAACGCAAGGCTAGGCAATGCACGGAAGGAAAGCAAAGAGTAACGGAAGGCAAGGAAAGCAAGGGAAAGCAAGGCAAGGCAAGGGTAACGGAAGGAACGGCACGGCAAGGGGAAACAAGGCTAAGGCACGACAACACAGGGCTAGGCAATGCAGGGCAAGGCAAGGAAAGGGTAACGCAAGGCAAGGCACGGTTTGGGGAGGCAAGGCTAATGCACGACAACCCAAGGCTAGGCAATGCACGGAAGGCAAGCAAAGAGTAACGGAAGGCAAGTAATGCAACGCAAAGCAAGGCAACGCAAGCAAGGCTATGGCAAGGTGAAAAAAAGGCTAAGGCACGACCACGCAAGGCTAGGCAATGCACGGAAGGCAAGCAAAGAGTAACGGAAGGCAAGGAAGGCAAGGCAAAGCAAGGCAACGCAAGCAAGGCTAAGGGAAGGCTAAGCACGACAACGCAAGGCTAGGCAAACGAAGGCAAGCAAAGAGTAACGGAAGGCAAGGAAGGCAAGGGAAAGCAAGGCAAGGGTAACGGAAGAACGGCACGGCAAGGGAAACAAGCTAAGGCACGACAACGACGGCTAGGCAATGCAGGCAAGGCAAGGAAAGGGTAACGCAAGGCAAGGCACGGTCAGGCGAGGCAAGGCTAAGGCACGACAACGCAAGGCTAGGCAATGCACGGAAGGCAAGCAAAGAGTAACGGAAGGCAAGGAAGGCAAGGGAAAGCAAGGCAAGGCAAGGGTAACGGAAGGAACGGCACGGCAAGGGGAAACAAGGCTAAGGCACGACAACGCACGGCTAGGCAATGCAGGGCAAGGCAAGGAAAGGGTAACGCAAGGCAAGGCACGGTTTAGGGAGGCAAGGCTAATGCACGACAACGCAAGGATAGGCAGTGCACGGCTAGGCAAAGAAAGAGTAACGGAAGGAAAGGAAGTCAAGGCAAAGCAAGGCAAGGCAAGTGTAACAAAAGGCAAGGCACGGCAAGGGGAAACAAGGCTAAGGAACGGCAACGCACGGCTAGGCAATGCACGGCCAGGCAAGGAAAGGGTAACGCAAGGCAAGGCACGGTAAGGCAAGAGAAGGCTACTGCACGACAACGCACGGCTAGGCAATGCACGGCAAGGCAAGGAAAGGGTAACGCAAGGCAAGGCACGGTCAGGCGAGGCAAGGCTAATGCACGACAACGCAAGGCTAGGCAATGCACGGAAGGCAAGCAAAGAGTAACGGAAGGCAAGGAAGGCAAGGGAAACCAAGGCAAGGCAAGGGTAACGGAAGGAACGGCTCGGCAAGGGGAAACAAGGCTAAGGCAAGGCAACGCAGGGCTAGGCAATGCACGGCAAGGCAAGGAAAGGGTAACGCAAGGCAAGGCACTGTCAGGCGAGGCAAAGCTAATGCACGACATCGCAAGGCTAGGCAGTGCACGGCTAGGCAAGGAAAGAGTAATGGAAGGAAAGATAGGCAAGGAAAAGCATGGCAAGGCAAGTGTAACAACAGGCACGGCACGGCAAGGGGAAACAAGGCTAAGGTACGACAACGCAAGGCTAGGCAATGCACGGAAGGCAAGCAAAGAGTAACGGAAGGCAAGGAATGCAAAGGAAAGCAGGGGAAGACAAGGGTAACGAAAGGAACGGCACGGTAAGGGGAAACAAGGCTAAGGCACGACAACACAGGGCTAGGCAATGCAGGGCAAGGCAAGGAAAGGGTAACTCAAGGCAAGGCACGGTTTGGGGAGGCAAGGCTAATGCACGACAACGAAAGGCTAGGCAATGCACGGAAGGCAAGCAAAGAGTTACGGAAACCAAGGAAGGCAAGGGAAAGCAAGGCAAGGAAGGGTAACGGAAAGGCACGGCAAGGGGAAACAAGGCTAAGGCACGGCAACGCACGGCTAGGCAATGCACGGCAAGGCAAGGGGTAACGCAAGGCAAGGCTGAGGCAAGGCAAGGCTGATGCACGACAACGCACGGCTAGGCAATGCACGGCAAGGCAAGGAAAGGGTAACGCAAGGCAAGGCACGGTAAGGCGAGGCAAGGCTAAGGCACGACAACGCAAGGCTAGGCAATGAAGGCAAGCAAAGAGTAACGGAAGGCAAGGAAGGCAAGGGAAAGCAGGGGAAGGCAAGGGTAACGGAAGGAACGGCACGGTAAGGGGAAACAAGGCTAAGGCACGACAACGCAGGGCTAGGCAATGCACGGCAAGGCAAGGAAAGGGTAACTGAGGCAAGGCACGGTCAGGCGAGGCAAGGGCAATGCACGACAACGCAAGGCTACGCAGTGCACGGCTAGGCAAGGAAAGAGTAACGGAAGGAAAGGAAGGCAAGGCAAAGCAAGGCAAGGCAAGTGTAACAAAAGGCACGGCACGGCAAGGGGAAACAAGGCTAAGGCACGGCAACGCAAGGCTAAGCAATGCACGGCCAGGCAAGGAAAGGGTAACGCAAGGCAAGGCACGGTAAGGCAAGGCGAGGCTAATGCACGACAACGCACGGCTAGGCAATGCACGGCAAGGCAAGGAAAGGGTAACGCAAGGCAAGGCACGGTTTGGGGAGGCAAGGCTAATGCACGACAACGCAAGGCTAGGCAATGCACGGAAGGCAAGTAAAGAGTAACGGAAGGCAAGGAATGTAAGGCAAAGCAAGGCAACGCAAGCAAGGCTATGGCAAGGTGAAAAAAGGCTAAGGCACGACCACGCAAGGCTAGGCAATGCACGGAAGGGAAGCAAAGAGTAACGGAAGGCAAGGAAGGCAAGGGAAAGCAAGGCAAAGCAAGCAAGGCTATGGCAAGGTGAAACAAGGCTAAGGCACCACAACGCACGACTAGGCAATGCACGGCCAGCCAAGGAAAAGGTAACGCAAGGCAAGGCACTCTGAGGCAAGGCAAGGGTAATGCATGACAGCGCAAGGCTAGGCAATGCACGGAAGGCAAGCAAAGAGTAACGGAAACCAAGGAAGGCAAGGGAAAGCAAGGCAAGGCAAGGGTAACGGAAGGAACGGCACGGCAAGGGGAAACAAGGCTAAGGCACGACAACGCACGGCTAGGCAATGCACGGCAAGGCAAGGAAAGGGTAACGCCAGGCAAGGCACGGTCAGGCAAGGCAAAGGTAATGCACGACAAGGCAAGGCTAGGCAGTGCACAGCAAGGCAAGGAAAGGGTAACGCAAGGCAAGGCACTGTCAGGCGAGGCAAAGCTAAGGCACGACAACGCAAGGCTAGGCAATGCACGGAAGGAAAGCGAAGAGTAACGGAACGCAAGGAAGGCAAGGGAATGCAAGGCAAGGCAAGGTTAACGGAAGGAACGGCACGGCAAGGGGAAACAAGGCTAAGGCACGGTAACGCACGGCTAGGCAATGCAGGGCAAGGCAAGGAAATGGTAACGCAAGGCAAGGCACGGTTTGGGGAGGCAAGGCTAATGCACGACAACGCAAGGATAGGCAGGGCACGGCTAGGCAAGGAAAGAGTAACGGAAGGAAAGGAAGGCAAGGCAAAACAAGGCAAGGCAAGTGTAACAAAAGGCAAAGGCACGCTAAGGAACGGCAAGGCTAGGCAATGCACAAGGCAAGGCAAGGCACGGTAACGCAAGACAAGGCTAATGCAGGCAAGGCACGGAAAGGGTAACGCAGGCAAGGTCAAGGGTAACGCAAGGCAAAGGCACGGTAAGGCAAGGGAAACCAAGGCAACAAGGCTAAGGGGCACGACAACGCAGGGCTAGGCAATGCACGGCAAGGCAAGGAAAGGGTAACGCAAGGCAAGGCACTGTCAGGCGAGGCAAAGCTAATGCACGACATCGCAAGGCTAGGCAGTGCACGGCTAGGCAAGGAAAGAGTAATGGAAGGAAAGGAAGGCAAGGAAAAGCATGGCAAAGCAAGTGTAACAACAGGCACGGCACGGCAAGGGGAAACAAGGCTAAGGCAACGACAACGCAAGGCTAGGCAATGCACGGAAGGCAAGCAAAGAGTAACAGAAGGCAAGGAATGCAAAGGAAAGCAGGGGAAGGCAAGGGTAACGAAAGGAACGGCACGGTAAGGGGAAACAAGGCTAAGGCACGACAACACAGGGCTAGGCAATGCAGGGCAAGGCAAGGAAAGGGTAACGCAAGGCAAGGCACGGTTTGGGGAGGCAAGGCTAATGCACGACAACGCAAGGCTAGGCTATGCACGGAAGGCAAGCAAAGAGTAACGGAAGGCAAGGAAGGCAAGGGAAAGCAAGGCAAGGCAAGGGTAACGGAAGGAACGGCACGTCAAGGGGAAACAAGGCTAAGGCACGGCAACGCACGGCTAGGCAATGCACGGCAAGGCAAGGAAAGGGTAACGCAAGGCAAGGCACGGTGAGGCAAGGCAAGGGTGATGCACGACAACGCACGGCTAGGGAATGCACGGCAAGGCAAGGAAAGGGTAACGCAAGGCAAGGCACGGTCAGGCGAGGCAAGGCTAAGGCACGACAACGCAAGGCTAGGCAATGCACGGAAGGCAAGCAAAGAGTAACGGAAGGCAAGGAAGGCAAGGGAAAGCAGGGGAAGGGAAGGGTAACGGAAGGAACGGCTCGGCAAGGGGAAACAAGGCTAAGGCACGGTAACGAAGGGCTAGGCAACGCACGGCAAGGCAAGGAAAGGGTAACGCAAGGCAAGGCACGGTCAGGCGAGGCAAGGGTAATGCACGAAAACGCAAGGCTACGCAGTGCACGGCTAGGCAAGGAAAGAGTAACGGAAGGAATTGAAGGCAAGGCAAAGCAAGGCAAGGCAAGTGTAACAAAAGGCACGGCAGGGCAAGGGGAAACAAGGCTAAGGCACGGCAACGCAAGACTAATCAATGCACGGCCAGGCAAGGAAAGGGTGACGCAAGGCAAGGCACTGTTAGGCGAGGCAAGGCTAAGGCACGACAACGCAATGCTAGGCAATGCACGGAAGGTAAGCAAAGAGTAACGGAAGGCAAGGAATGCAAGGCAAAGCAAGGCAAGGCAAGGGTAACGGAAGGAACGGCACGGCAAGGGGAAACAAGGCTAAGGCACGGCAACGCACGGCTAGGCAATGCACGGCAAGGCAAGGAAAGGGTAACGCAAGGCAAGGCACGGTTTGGGGAGGCAAGGCTAATGCACGACAACGTAAGGCTAGGCAGTGCACGGCTAGGCAAGGAAAGAGTAACGGAAGGAAAGGAAGGCAAGGCAAAGCAAGGCAAGGCAAGTGTAAGAAAAGGCAAGGCACGGCAAGGGGAAACAAGGCTAAGGAACGGCAACGCACGGCTAGGCAATGCACGGCCAGGCAAGGAAAGGGTAACGCAAGGCAAGGCACGGTAAGGCAAGACAAGGCTAATGCACGACAACGCACGGCTAGGCAATGCACGGCAAGGCAAGGAAAGGGTAACGCAAGGCAAGGCACGGTCAGGAGAGGCAAGGCTAATGCACGACAACGCAAGGCTAGGCAATGCACGGAAGGCAAGCAAAGAGAAACGGAAGGCAAGGAAGGCAAGGGAAACCAAGGCAAGGCAAGGGTAACGGAAGGAACGGCTCGGCAAGGGGAAACAAGGCTAAGGCACGGCAACGCAGGGCTAGGCAATGCATGGCAAGGCAAGGAAAGGGTAACGCAAGGCAACATACTGTGAGGCGAGGCAAAGCTAATGCACGACATCGCAAGGCTAGGAAGTGCACGGCTAGGCAAGGAAAGAGTAACGGAAGGAAAGGAAGGCAAGGCAAAGCAAGGCAAGGTAAGTGTAACAAAAGGCAAGGCACGGCAAGGGGAAACAAGGCTAAGGAACGGCAACGCACGGCTAGGCAATGCACGGCCAGGCAAGGAAAGGGTAAAGCAAGGCGAGGCACGGTAAGGCTAGACAAGGCTAATGCACGACAACGCACGGCTAGGCAATGCTCGGCAAGGCAAGGAAAGGGTAACGCAAGGCAAGGCACGGTCAGGCGAGGCAAGGCTAATGACGACAACGCAAGGCTAGGCAATGCACGGAAGGCAAGCAAAGAGGAACGGAAGGCAAGGAAGGCAAGGGAAACCAAGGCAAGGCAAGAGTAATGGAAGGAACGGCTCGGCAAGGGGAAAAAAGGCTAAGGCACGGCAACGCAGGGCAAGGCAATGCACGGCAAGGCAAGGAAAGGGTAACGAAAGGCAAGGCACTGTCAGGCGAGGCAAAGCTAATGTACGACATCGCAAGGCTAGGCAGTGCACGGCTAGGCAAGGAAAGAGTAATGGAAGGAAAGGAAGGCAAGGAAAAGCGTGGCAAGGCAAGTGTAACAACAGGCACGGCACGGCAAGGGGAAACAAGGCTAAGGCACGACAACGCAAGGCTAGGCAATGCACGGAAGGCAAGCAAAGAGTAACGGAAGGCAAGGAATGCAATGCAAAGCAAGGCAACGCAAGCAAGGCTATGGCAAGGTGAAAAAAGGCTAAGGCACGACCACGCAAGGCTAGGCAATGCACGGAAGGGAAGCAAAGAGTAACGGAAGGCAAGGAAGGCAAGGCAAAGCAAGGCAACGCAAGCAAGGCTATGGCAAGGTGAAAAAAGGCTAAGACACGACAACGCAAGGCTAGGCAATGCACGGAAGGCAAGCAAAGAGTAACGGAAGGCAAGGAAGGCAAGGGAAAGCAAGGCAAGGGTAACGGAAGGAACGGCACGGCAAGGGCAAACAAGGCTAAGGCACGACAACGAACGGCTAGGCAATGCAGGGCAAGGCAAGGTAAGGGTAACGCAAGGCAAGGCACGGTCAGGCGAGGCAAGGCTAAGGCACGACAACGCAAGGCTAGGCAATGCACGGAAGGCAAGCAAAGAATAACGGAACGCAAGGAAGGCAAGGGAAAGCAAGGCAAGGCAAGGGTAACGGAAGGAACGGCACGGCAAGGGGAAACAAGGCTAAGGCACGGCAACGCACGGCTAGGCAATGCACGAAAGCCAAGCAAAGAGTAACGGAAGGCAAGGAAGGCAAGGGAAAGCAGGGGAAGGCAAGGGTAACGGAAGGAACGGCACGGTAAGGGGAAACAAGGCTAAGGCACGACAACGCAGGGCTAGGCAATGCACGGCAAGTCAAGGAAAGGGTAACGCAAGGCAAGGCACGGTCAGGCGAGGCAAGGGTAATGCACGACAACGCAAGGCTACGCAGTACACGGCTAGGCAAGGAAAGAGTAACGGAAGGAAAGGAAGGCAAGGCAAAGCAAGGCAAGGCAAGTGTAACAAAAGGCACGGCACGGCAAGGGGAAACAAGGCTAAGGTACGGCAACGCAAGGCTAAGCAATGCATGTCCAGGCAAGGAAAGGGTAACGCAAGGCAAGGCACGGTAAGGCAAGGCGAGGCTAATGCACGACAACGCACGGCTTGGCAATGCACGGCAAGGCAAGGAAAGGGTAACGCAAGGCAAGGAACGGTTAGGCGAGGCAAGGCTAAGGCACGACAACGCTAGGCTAGGCAATGCACGGAAGGCAAGCAAAGAGTAACGGAAGGCAAGGAATGCAAGGCAAAGCAAGGCAACGCAAGCAAGTCTATGGCAAGGTGAAAAAAGGCTAAGGCACGACAACGCAAGGCTAGGCAATGCACGGAAGGCAAGCAAAGAGTAACGGAATGGAAGGAAGGCAAGGCAAAGCAAGCAAGGCTATGGCAAGGTGAAACAAGGCTAAGGCACCACAACGCACGGCTAGGCAATGCAAGGAGCCAAGGAAAAGGTAACGCAAGGCAAGGCACTGTGAGGCAAGGCAAGGCTAATGCACGACAGCGCAAGGCTAGGCAATGCACGGAAGGCAAGCAAAGAGTAACGGAAACCAAGGAATGCAAGGGAAACCAAGGCAAGGCAAGGGTAACGGAAGTAACGGCACGGCAAGGGGAAACAAGGCTAAGGCACGACAACACAGGGCTAGGCAATGCACGGCAAGGCAAGGAAAGGGTAACGCAAGGCAAGGCACGGTAGGGGAGGCAAGGCTAATGCACGACAACGCAAGGCTAGGCAATGCACGGAAGGCAAGCAAAGAGTAACGGAAGGCAAGTAATGCAAGGCAAAGCAAGGCAACGCAAGCAAGGCTATGGCAAGGTGAAAAAAGGCTAAGGCACGACCACGCAAGGCTAGGCAATGCACGGAAGGCAAGCAAAGAGTAACGGAAGGCAAGGAAGGCAAGGCAAAGCAAGGCAACGCAAGCAAGGCTATGGCAAGGTGAAAAAAGGCTAAGACACGACAACGCAAGGCTAGGCAATGCACGGAAGGCAAGCAAAGAGTAACGGAAGGCAAGGAAGGCAAGGGAAAGCAAGGCAAGTGTAACGGAAAGAACGGCACGGCAAGGGCAAACAAGGCTAAGGCACGACAACGAACGGCTAGGCAATGCACTGCAAGGCAAGGAAAGGGTACGCAAGGCAAGGCACGGTCAGGCGAGGCAAGGCTAAGGCACGACTACGCAAGGCTAGGCAATGCACGGAAGGCAAGCAAAGAGTAACGGAAGGCAAGGAATGCAAGGGAAAGCAGGGGAAGGCAAGGGTAACGAAAGGAACGGCATCGGCAAGGGGAAACAAGGCTAAGGCACGCAACGCAAGGCTAGGCAATGCACGGCAAGGCAAGGCAAAGGGTAACGCAAGGCAAGGCACGGAAGGCAAGGCAAGGCACGGCAACGCAGGCTAGGCAATGCAGAAGGCAAGAAGTAAGCAAGGCAAGCACGACAACGGGGAAAGGCAAGACCAACGCAAGGCTAGGCAATGCACGGAAGGCAAGCAAAGAGTAACGGAAGGCAAGGAAAGCAAGGGAAAGCAAGGCAAGGCAAGGGTAACGGAAGGAACGGCACGGCAAGGGGAAAGAAGGCTAAGGCACGACAACACAGGGCTAGGCAATGCAGGGCAAGGCAAGGAAAGGGTAACGCAAGGCAAGGCACGGTTTGGGGAGGCAAGGCTAATGCACGACAACCCAAGGCTAGGCAATGCACGGAAGGCAAGCAAAGAGTAACGGAAGGCAAGGAATGCAAGGCAAAGCAAGGCAACGCAAGCAAGGCTATGGCAAGGTGAAAAAAGGCTAAGGCACGACCACGCAAGGCTAGGCAATGCACGGAAGGCAAGCAAAGAGTAACGGAAGGCAAGGAAGGCAAGGCAAAGCAAGGCAACGCAAGCAAGGCTATGGCAAGGTGAAAAAAGGCTAAGACACGACAACGCAAGGCTAGGCAATGCACGGAAGGCAAGCAAAGAGTAACGGAAGGCAAGGAAGGCAAGGGAAAGCAAGGCAAGGGTAACGGAAAGAACGGCACGGCAAGGGCAAACAAGGCTAAGGCACGACAACGAACGGCTAGGCAATGCACTGCAAGGCAAGGAAAGGGTAACGCAAGGCAAGGCACGGTCAGGCGAGGCAAGGCTAAGGCACGACTACGCAAGGCTAGGCAATGCACGGAAGGCAAGCAAAGAGTAACGGAAGGCAAGGAATGCAAGGGAAAGCAGGGGAAGGCAAGGGTAACGAAAGGAACGGCACGGTAAGGGGAAACAAGGCTAAGGCACGACAACACAGGGCTAGGCAATGCAGGGCAAGGCAAGGTAAGGGTAACGCAAGGCAAGGCACGGTTTGGGGAGGCAAGGCTAATGCACGACAACGCAAGGATAGGCAGTGCACGGCTAGGCAAAGAAAGAGTAACGGAAGGAAAGGAAGTCAAGGCAAAGCAAGGCAAGGCAAGTGTAACAAAAGGCAAGGCACGGCAAGGGGAAACAAGGCTAAGGAACGGCAACGCACGGCTAGGCAATGCACGGCCAGGCAAGGAAAGGGTAACGCAAGGCAAGGCACGGTAAGGCAAGAGAAGGCTACTGCACGACAACGCACGGCTAGGCAATGCACGGCAAGGCAAGGAAAGGGTAACGCAAGGCAAGGCACGGTCAGGCGAGGCAAGGCTAATGCACGACAACGCAAGGCTAGGCAATGCACGGAAGGCAAGCAAAGAGTAACGGAAGGCAAGGAAGGCAAGGGAAACCAAGGCAAGGCAAGGGTAACGGAAGGAACGGCTCGGCAAGGGGAAACAAGGCTAAGGCAAGGCAACGCAGGGCTAGGCAATGCACGGCAAGGCAAGGAAAGGGTAACGCAAGGCAAGGCACTGTCAGGCGAGGCAAAGCTAATGCACGACATCGCAAGGCTAGGCAGTGCACGGCTAGGCAAGGAAAGAGTAATGGAAGGAAAGATAGGCAAGGAAAAGCATGGCAAGGCAAGTGTAACAACAGGCACGGCACGGCAAGGGGAAACAAGGCTAAGGTACGACAACGCAAGGCTAGGCAATGCACGGAAGGCAAGCAAAGAGTAACGGAAGGCAAGGAATGCAAAGGAAAGCAGGGGAAGACAAGGGTAACGAAAGGAACGGCACGGTAAGGGGAAACAAGGCTAAGGCACGACAACACAGGGCTAGGCAATGCAGGGCAAGGCAAGGAAAGGGTAACTCAAGGCAAGGCACGGTTTGGGGAGGCAAGGCTAATGCACGACAACGAAAGGCTAGGCAATGCACGGAAGGCAAGCAAAGAGTTACGGAAACCAAGGAAGGCAAGGGAAAGCAAGGCAAGGGAAGGGTAACGGAAGGAAGGCACGGCAAGGGTAAACAAGGCTAAGGCACGGCAACGCACGGCTAGGCAATGCACGGCAAGGCAAGGAAAAGGTAACGCAAGGCAAGGCACCTTGAGGCAAGGCAAGGCTGATGCACGACAACGCACGGCTAGGCAATGCACGGCAAGGCAAGGAAAGGGTAACGCAAGGCAAGGCACGGTCAGGCGAGGCAAGGCTAAGGCACGACAACGCAAGGCTAGGCAATGCACGAAAGGCAAGCAAAGAGTAACGGAAGGCAAGGAAGGCAAGGGAAAGCAGGGGAAGGCAAGGGTAACGGAAGGAACGGCACGGTAAGGGGAAACAAGGCTAAGGCACGACAACGCAGGGCTAGGCAATGCACGGCAAGGCAAGGAAAGGGTAACTCGAGGCAAGGCACGGTCAGGCGAGGCAAGGGCAATGCACGACAACGCAAGGCTACGCAGTGCACGGCTAGGCAAGGAAAGAGTAACGGAAGGAAAGGAAGGCAAGGCAAAGCAAGGCAAGGCAAGTGTAACAAAAGGCACGGCACGGCAAGGGGAAACAAGGCTAAGGCACGGCAACGCAAGGCTAAGCAATGCACGGCCAGGCAAGGAAAGGGTAACGCAAGGCAAGGCACGGTAAGGCAAGGCGAGGCTAATGCACGACAACGCACGGCTAGGCAATGCACGGCAAGGCAAGGAAAGGGTAACGCAAGGCAAGGCACGGTTTGGGGAGGCAAGGCTAATGCACGACAACGCAAGGCTAGGCAATGCACGGAAGGCAAGTAAAGAGTAACGGAAGGCAAGGAATGTAAGGCAAAGCAAGGCAACGCAAGCAAGGCTATGGCAAGGTGAAAAAAGGCTAAGGAACGACCACGCAAGGCTAGGCAATGCACGGAAGGGAAGCAAAGAGTAACGGAAGGCAAGGAAGGCAAGGGAAAGCAAGGCAAAGCAAGCAAGGCTATGGCAAGGTGAAACAAGGCTAAGGCACCACAACGCACGACTAGGCAATGCACGGCCAGCCAAGGAAAAGGTAACGCAAGGCAAGGCACTCTGAGGCAAGGCAAGGGTAATGCATGACAGCGCAAGGCTAGGCAATGCACGGAAGGCAAGCAAAGAGTAACGGAAACCAAGGAAGGCAAGGGAAAGCAAGGCAAGGCAAGGGTAACGGAAGGAACGGCACGGCAAGGGGAAACAAGTCTAAGGCACGACAACGCACGGCTAGGCAATGCACGGCAAGGCAAGGAAAGGGTAACGCCAGGCAAGGCACGGTCAGGCAAGGCAAAGCTAATGCACGACAAGGCAAGGCTAGGCAGTGCACAGCAAGGCAAGGAAAGGGTAACGCAAGGCAAGGCACTGTCAGCGAGGCAAGGCTAAGGCACGACAACGCAAGGCTAGGCAATGCACGGAAGGAAAGCGAAGAGTAACGGAACGCAAGGAAGGCAAGGGAATGCAAGGCAAGGCAAGGTTAACGGAAGGAACGGCACGGCAAGGGGAAACAAGGCTAAGGCACGGTAACGCACGGCTAGGCAATGCAGGGCAAGGCAAGGAAATGGTAACGCAAGGCAAGGCACGGTTTGGGGAGGCAAGGCTAATGCACGACAACGCAAGGATAGGCAGGGCACGGCTAGGCAAGGAAAGAGTAACGGAAGGAAAGGAAGGCAAGGCAAAACAAGGCAAGGCAAGTGTAACAAAAGGCAAGGCACGGCAAGGGGAAACAAGGCTAAGGAACGGCAACGCACGGCTAGGCAATGCACGGCCAGGCAAGGAAAGGGTAACGCAAGGCAAGGCACGGTAAGGCAAGACAAGGCTAATGCACGACAACGCACGGCTAGGCAATGCACGGCAATTCAAGGAAAGGGTAACGCAAGGCAAGGCACGGTCAGGCGAGGCAGGCTAATGCACGACATCGCAAGGCTACGCAGTGCACGGCTAGGCAAGGAAAGAGTAATAGAAGGAAAGGAAGGCAAGGAAAAGCATGGCAAAGCAAGTGTAACAACAGGCACGGCACGGCAAGGGGAAACAAGGCTAAGGCACGACAACGCAAGGCTAGGCAATGCACGGAAGGCAAGCAAAGAGTAACGGAAGGCAAGGAATGCAAAGGAAAGCAGGGGAAGGCAAGGGTAACGAAAGGAACGGCACGGTAAGGGGAAACAAGGCTAAGGCACGACAACACAGGGCTAGGCAATGCAGGGCAAGGCAAGGAAAGGGTAACGCAAGGCAAGGCACGGTTTGGGGAGGCAAGGCTAATGCACGACAACGCAAGGCTAGGCAATGCACGGAAGGCAAGCAAAGAGAAACGGAAGGCAAGGAAGGCAAGGGAACGCAAGGCAAGGCAATGGTAACGGAAGGAACGGCAGGACAAGGGGAAACAAGGCTAAGGCACGGCAACGTACGGCTAGGCAATGCACGGCAAGGCAAGGAAAGGGTAACACAAGGCAAGGCACGGTGAGGCAAGGCAAGGCTGATGCACGACAACGCACGGCTAGGCAATGCACGGCAAGGCAAGGAAAGGGTAACGCAAGGCAAGGCACGGTCAGGCGAGGCAAGGCTAAGGCACGACAACGCAAGGCTAGGCAATGCACGGAAGGCAAGCAAAGAGTAACGGAAGGCAAGGAAGGCAAGGGAAAGCAGGGGAAGGGAAGGGTAACGGAAGGAACGGCTCGGCAAGGGGAAACAAGGCTAAGGCACGGTAACGAAGGGCTAGGCAATGCACGGCAAGGCAAGGAAAGGGTAACGCAAGGCAAGGCACGGTCAGGCGAGGCAAGGGTAATGCACGAAAACGCAAGGCTACGCAGTGCACGGCTAGGCAAGGAAAGAGTAACGGAAGGAATGGAAGGCAAGGCAAAGCAAGGCAAGGCAAGTGTAACAAAAGGCACGGCACGGCAAGGGGAAACAAGGCTAAGGCACGGCAACGCAAAACTAAGCAATGCACGGCCAGGCAAGGAAAGGGTAACGCAAGGCAAGGCACTGTTAGGCGAGGCAAGGCTAAGGCACGACAACGCAATGCTAGGCAATGCACGGAAGGCAAGCAAAGAGTAACGGAAGGCAAGGAATGCAAGGCAAAGCAAGACAAAGCAAGCAAGGCTATGGCAAGGTGAAACAAGGCTAAGGCACCACAACGCACGGCTAGACAATGCACGGCCAGCCAAGGAAAAGGTAACGCAAGGCAAGGCACTCTGAGGCAAGGCAAGGTTAATGCACGACAGCGCAAGGCTAGGCAATGCACGGAAGGCAAGCAAAGAGTAACGGAAACCAAGGAAGGCAAGGGAAAGCAAGGCAAGGCAAGGGTAACGGAAGGAACGGCACGGCAAGGGGAAACAAGGCTAAGGCACGGCAACGCACGGCTAGGCAATGCACGGCAAGGCAAGGAAAGGGTAACGCAAGGCAAGGCACGGTTTGGGGAGGCAAGGCTAATGCACGACAACGCAAGGCTAGGCAGTGCACGGCTAGGCAAGGAAAGAGTAACGGAAGGAAAGGAAGGCAAGGCAAAGCAAGGCAAGGCAAGTGTAAGAAAAGGCAAGGCACGGCAAGGGGAAACAAGGCTATGGAACGGCAACGCACGGCTAGGCAATGCACGACCAGGCAAGGAAAGTGTAACGCAAGGCAAGGCACGGTAAGGCAAGACAAGGCTAATGCACGACAACGCACGGCTAGGCAATGCACGGCAAGGCAAGGAAAGGGTAACGCAAGGCAAGGCACGGTCAGGAGAGGCAAGGCTAATGCACGACAACGCAAGGCTAGGCAATGCACGGAAGGCAAGCAAAGAGTAACGGAAGGCAAGGAAGGCAAGGGAAACCAAGGCAAGGCAAGGGTAACGGAAGGAACGGCTCGGCAAGGGGAAACAAGGGTAAGGCACGGCAACGCAGGGCAAGGCAATGCACGGCAAGGCAAGGAAAGGGTAACGCAAGGCAAGGCACTGTCAGGCGAGGCAAAGCTAATGCACGACATCGCAAGGCTAGGCAGTGCACGGCTAGGCAAGGAAAGAGTAATGGAAGGAAAGGAAGGCAAGGAAAAGCATGGCAAGGCAAGTGTAACAACAGGCACGGCACGGCAAGGGGAAACAAGGCTAAGGCACGACAACGCAAGGCTAGGCAATGCACGGAAGGCAAGCAAAGAGTAACGGAAGGCAAGGAATGCAATGCAAAGCAAGGCAACGCAAGCAAGGCTATGGCAAGGTGAAAAAAGGCTAAGGCACGACCACGCAAGGCTAGGCAATGCACGGAAGGGAAGCAAAGAGTAACGGAAGGCAAGGAAGGCAAGGCAAAGCAAGGCAACGCAAGCAAGGCTATGGCAAGGTGAAAAAAGGCTAAGACACGACAACGCAAGGCTAGGCAATGCACGGAAGGCAAGCAAAGAGTAACGGAAGGCAAGGAAAGCAAGGGAAAGCAAGGCAAGGGTAACGGAAGGAACGGCACGGCAAGGGCAAACAAGGCTAAGGCACGACAACGAACGGCTAGGCAATGCAGGGCAAGGCAAGGTAAGGGTAACGCAAGGCAAGGCACGGTCAGGCGAGGCAAGGCTAAGGCACGACAACGCAAGGCTAGGCAATGCACGGAAGGCAAGCAAAGAATAACGGAACGCAAGGAAGGCAAGGGAAAGTAAGGCAAGGCAAGGGTAACGGAAGGAACGGCACGGCAAGGGGAAACAAGGCTAAGGCATGGCAACGCACGGCTAGGCAATGCACGAAAGCCAAGCAAAGAGTAACGGAATGCAAGGAAGGCAAGGGAAAGCAGGGGAAGGCAAGGGTAACGGAAGGAACGGCACGGTAAGGGGAAACAAGGCTAAGGCACGACAACGCAGGGCTAGGCAATGCAGGGCAAGGCAAGGAAAGGGTAACGCAAGGCAAGGCACGGTCAGGCGAGGCAAGGGTAATGCACGACAACGCAAGGCTACGCAGTACACGGCTAGGCAATGAAAGAGTAACGGAAGGAAAGGAAGGCAAGGCAAAGCAAGGCAAGCCAAGTGTAACAAAAGGCACGGCACGGCAAGGGGAAACAAGGCTAAGGTACGGCAACGCAAGGCTAAGCAATGCATGTCCAGGCAAGGAAAGGGTAACGCAAGGCAAGGCACGGTAAGGCAAGGCGAGGCTAATGCACGACAACGCACGGCTTGGCAATGCACGGCAAGGCAAGTTAAGGGTAACGCAAGGCAAGGCAGGGTTAGGCGAGGCAAGGCTAAGGCACGACAACGCTAGGCTAGGCAATGCACGGAAGGCAAGCAAAGAGTAACGGAAGGCAAGGAATGCAAGGCAAAGCAAGGCAACGCAAGCAAGTCTATGGCAAGGTGAAAAAAGGCTAAGGCACGACAACGCAAGGCTAGGCAATGCACGGAAGGCAAGCAAAGAGTAACGGAATGGAAGGAAGGCAAGGCAAAGCAAGCAAGGCTATGGCAAGGTGAAACAAGGCTAAGGCACCACAACGCACGGCTAGGCAATGCAAGGCCAGCCAAGGAAAAGGTAACGCAAGGCAAGGCACTGTGAGGCAAGGCAAGGCTAATGCACGACAGCGCAAGGCTAGGCAATGCACGGAAGGCAAGCAAACAGTAACGGAAACCAAGGAATGCAAGGGAAACCAAGGCAAGGCAAGGGTAACGGAAGTAACGGCACGGCAAGGGGAAACAAGGCTAAGGCACGACAACGCACGGCTAGGCAATGCACGGCAAGGCAAGGAAAGGGTAACGCCAGGCAAGGCACGGTCAGGCAAGGCAAGGCTAATGCACGACAAGGCAAGGCTTGGCAGTGCACGGCAAGGCAAGGAAAAGGTAACGCAAGGCAAGGCACTGTCAGGCGAGGCAAGGCTAAGGCACGACAACGCAAGGCTAGGCAATGCACGGAAGGAAAGCAAAGAGTAACGGAAGGCAAGGAAAGCAAGGGAAAGCAAGGCAAGGCAAGGGTAACGGAAGGAACGGCACGGCAAGGGGAAACAAGGCTAAGGCACGACAACACAGGGCTAGGCAATGCAGGGCAAGGCAAGGAAAGGGTAACGCAAGGCAAGGCACGGTTTGGGGAGGCAAGGCTAATGCACGACAACCCAAGGCTAGGCAATGCACGGAAGGCAAGCAAAGAGTAACGGAAGGCAAGTAATGCAACGCAAAGCAAGGCAACGCAAGCAAGGCTATGGCAAGGTGAAAAAAGGCTAAGGCACGACCACGCAAGGCTAGGCAATGCACGGAAGGCAAGCAAAGAGTAACGGAAGGCAAGGAAGGCAAGGCAAAGCAAGGCAACGCAAGCAAGGCTATGGCAAGGTGAAAAAAGGCTAAGGACACGACAACGCAAGGCTAGGCAATGCACGGAAGGCAAGCAAAGAGTAACGGAAGGCAAGGAAGGCAAGGGAAAGGTAACGGAAAGAAACGGCAAGGGCAAACAGGCTAAGGCACGACAACGAACGGCTAGGCAATGCACTGCAAGGCAAGGAAAGGGTAACGCAAGGCAAGGCACGGTCAGGCGAGGCAAGGCTAAGGCACGACTACGCAAGGCTAGGCAATGCACGGAAGGCAAGCAAAGAGTAACGGAAGGCAAGGAATGCAAGGGAAAGCAGGGGAAGGCAAGGGTAACGAAAGGAACGGCACCGCAAGGGGAAACAAGGCTAAGGCACGACAACACAGGGCTAGGCAATGCAGGGCAAGGCAAGGTAAGGGTAACGCAAGGCAAGGCACGGTCAGGCGAGGCAAGGCTAAGGCACGACAACGCAAGGCTAGGCAATGCACGGAAGGCAAGCAAAGAGTAACGGAACGCAAGGAAGGCAAGGGAATGCAAGGCAAGGCAAGGTTAACGGAAGGAACGGCACGGCAAGGGGAAACAAGGCTAAGGCACGGTAACGCACGGCTAGGCAATGCAGGGCAAGGCAAGGAAAGGGTAACGCAAGGCAAGGCACGGTTTGGGGAGGCAAGGCTAATGCACGACAACGCAAGGATAGGCAGTGCACGGCTAGGCAAAGAAAGAGTAACGGAAGGAAAGGAAGTCAAGGCAAAGCAAGGCAAGGCAAGTGTAACAAAAGGCAAGGCACGGCAAGGGGAAACAAGGCTAAGGAACGGCAACGCACAGCTAGGCAATGCACGGCCAGGCAAGGAAAGGGTAACGCAAGGCAAGGCACGGTAAGGCAAGAGAAGGCTAATGCACGACAACGCACGGCTAGGCAATGCACGGCAAGGCAAGGAAAGGGTAACGCAAGGCAAGGCACGGTCAGGCGAGGCAAGGCTAATGCACGACAACGCAAGGCTAGGCAATGCACGGAAGGCAAGCAAAGAGTAACGGAAGGCAAGGAAGGCAAGGGAAACCAAGGCAAGGCAAGGGTAACGGAAGGAACGGCTCGGCAAGGGGAAACAAGGCTAAGGCAAGGCAACGCAGGGCTAGGCAATGCACGGCAAGGCAAGGAAAGGGTAACGCAAGGCAAGGCACTGTCAGGCGAGGCAAAGCTAATGCACGACACCGCAAGGCTAGGCAGTGCACGGCTAGGCAAGGAAAGAGTAATTTAAGGAAAGGAAGGCAAGGAAAAGCATGGCAAGGCAAGTGTAACAAAAGGCAAGGCTGTGGCAAGGGGAAACAAGTCTAAGGCACCACAACGCACGGCTAGACAATGCACGGCAAGCCAAGGAAAGGGTAACGCAAGGCAAGGCACTCTGAGGCAAGGCAAGGCTAATGCACGACAGCGAAAGGCTAGGCAATGCACGGCTAGGCAAGGAAAGAGTAAAGAAGGAAAGGAAGGCAAGGAAAAGCAAGGCAAAGCAAGTGTAACAACAGGCACGGCACGGCAAGGGGAAACAAGGCTAAGGCACGACAACGCAAGGCTAGGCAATGCACGGAAGGCAAGCAAAGAGTAACGGAAGGCAAGGAATGCAAGGCAAAGCAAGGCAAAGCAAGCAAGTCTATGGCAAGGTGAAACAAGGCTAAGGCACCACAACGCACGGCTAGACAATGCACGGCCAGCCAAGGAAAAGGTAACGCAAGGCAAGGCACGCTGAGGCAAGGCAAGGCTAATGCACGACAGCGCAAGGCTAGGCAATGCACGGAAGGCAAGCAAAGAGTAACGGAAACCAAGGAAGGCAAGGGAAAGCAAGGCAAGGCAAGGGTAACGGAAGGAACGGCACGGCAAGGGGAAACAAGGCTAAGGCACGGCAACGCACGGCTAGGCAATGCACGGCAAGGCAAGGAGAAGGTAACGCAAGGCAAGGCACCTTGAGGCAAGGCAAGGCTGATGCACGACAACGCACGGCTAGGCAATGCACGGCAAGGCAAGGAAAGGGTAACGCAAGGCAAGGCACGGTCAGGCGAGGCAAGGCTAAGGCACGACAACGCAAGGCTAGGCAATGCACGAAAGGCAAGCAAAGAGTAACGGAAGGCAAGGAAGGCAAGGGAAAGCAGGGGAAGGCAAGGGTAACGGAAGGAACGGCACGGCAAGGGGAAACAAGGCTAAGGCACGACAACGCAGGGCTAGGCAATGCAGGGCAAGGCAAGGAAAGGGTAACGCAAGGCAAGGCACGGTCAGGCGAGGCAAGGCTAATGCACGACAACGCAAGGCTAGGCAATGCACGGCTAGGCAAGGAAAGAGTAATGGAAGGAAAGGAAGGCAAGGAAAAGCATGGCAAGGCAAGTGTAACAACAGGCACGGCACGGCAAGGGGAAAAAAGGCTAAGGCACGACAACACAGGGCTAGGCAATGCAGAGCAAGGCAAGGAAAGGGTAACGCAAGGCAAGGCACGGTCATGCTAGGCAAGGCTAAGGTACGACAACGGAAGGCTAGGCAATGCACGGAATGCAAGCAAAGTGTAACAGAAGGCAAGGAAGGCAAGGGAAAGCAAGGCAAGGCAAGGGTAACGGAAGGAACGGCACGACAAGGGGAAACAAGGCTAAGGCACGGCAACGCACGGCTAGGCAATGCACGGCAAGGCAAGGAAAGGGTAACGCAAGGCAAGGCACGGTGAGGCAAGGCAAGGCTGATGCACGACAACGCACGGCTAGGCAATGCACGGCAAGGCAAGGAAAGGGTAACGCAAGGCAAGGCACGGTCAGGCGAGGCAAGGCTAAGGCACGACAACGCAAGGCTAGGCAATGCACGGAAGGCAAGCAAAGAGTAACGGAAGGCAAGGAAGGCAAGGGAAAGCAGGGGAAGGGAAGGGTAACGGAAGGAACGGCTCGGCAAGGGGAAACAAGGCTAAGGCACGGTAACGAAGGGCTAGGCAATGCACGGCAAGGCAAGGAAAGGGTAACGCAAGGCAAGGCACGGTCAGGCGAGGCAAGGGTAATGCACGAAAACGCAAGGCTACGCAGTGCACGGCTAGGCAAGGAAAGAGTAACGGAAGGAAAGGAAGGCAAGGCAAAGCAAGGCAAGGCAAGTGTAACAAAAGGCACGGCACGGCAAGGGGAAACAAGGCTAAGGCACGGCAACGCAAGACTAAGCAATGCACGGCCAGGCAAGGAAAGGGTAACGCAAGGCAAGGCACTGTCAGGCGAGGCAAGGCTAAGGCACGACAACGCAAGGCTAGGCAATGCACGGAAGGCAAGCAAAGAGTAACGGAAGGCAAGGAAGGCAAGGGAAAGCAAGGCAAGGCAAGGGTAACGGAAGGAACGGCACGGCAAGGGGAAACAAGGCTAAGGCACGACAACACAGGGCTAGGCAATGCAGGGCAAGGCAAGGAAAGGGTAACGCAAGGCAAGGCACGGTTTGGGGAGGCAAGGCTAATGCACGACAACCCAAGGATAGGCAGTGCACGGCTAGGCAAAGAAAGAGTAACGGAAGGAAAGGAAGTCAAGGCAAAGCAAGGCAAGGCAAGTGTAACAAAAGGCAAGGCACGGCAAGGGGAAACAAGGCTAAGGAACGGCAACGCACAGCTAGGCAATGCACGGCCAGGCAAGGAAAGGGTAACGCAAGGCAAGGCACGGTAAGGCAAGAGAAGGCTAATGCACGACAACGCACGGCTAGGCAATGCACGGCAAGGCAAGGAAAGGGTAACGCAAGGCAAGGCACGGTCAGGCGAGGCAAGGCTAATGCACGACAACGCAAGGCTAGGCAATGCACGGAAGGCAAGCAAAGAGTAACGGAAGGCAAGGAAGGCAAGGGAAACCAAGGCAAGGCAAGGGTAACGGAAGGAACGGCTCGGCAAGGGGAAACAAGGCTAAGGCAAGGCAACGCAGGGCTAGGCAATGCACGGCAAGGCAAGGAAAGGGTAACGCAAGGCAAGGCACTGTCAGGCGAGGCAAAGCTAATGCACGACATCGCAAGGCTTGGCAGTGCACGGCTAGGCAAGGAAAGAGTAATGGAAGGAAAGATAGGCAAGGAAAAGCATGGCAAGGCAAGTGTAACAACAGGCACGGCACGGCAAGGGGAAACAAGGCTAAGGTACGACAACGCAAGGCTAGGCAATGCACGGAAGGCAAGCAAAGAGTAACGGAAGGCAAGGAATGCAAAGGAAAGCAGGGGAAGGCAAGGGTAACGAAACGAACGGCACGGTAAGGGGAAACAAGGCTAAGGCACGACAACACAGGGATAGGCAATGCAGGGCAAGGCAAGGAAAGGGTAACTCAAGGCAAGGCACGGTTTGGGGAGGCAAGGCTAATGCACGACAACGAAAGGCTAGGCAATGCACGTAAGGCAAGCAAAGAGTTACGGAAACCAAGGAAGGCAAGGGAAAGCAAGGCAAGGGAAGGGTAACGGAAGGAACGGCACGGCAAGGGGAAACAAGGCTAAGGCACGGCAACGCACGGCGAGGCAATTCACGGCAAGGCAAGGAAGAGGTAACGCAAGGCAAGGCACCTTGAGGCAAGGCAAGGCTGATGCACGACAACGCACGGCTAGGCAATGCACGGCAAGGCAAGGAAAGGGTAACGCAAGGCAAGGCACGGTCAGGCGAGGCAAGGCTAAGGCACGACAACGCAAGGCTAGGCAATGCACGGAAGGCAAGCAAAGAGTAACGGAAGGCAAGGAAGGCAAGGGAAAGCAGGGGAAGGGAAGGGTAACGGAAGGAACGGCTCGGCAAGGGGAAACAAGGCTAAGGCACGGTAACGAAGGGCTAGGCAATGCACGGCAAGGCAAGGAAAGGGTAACGCAAGGCAAGGCACGGTCAGGCGAGGCAAGGGTAATGCACGAAAACGCAAGGCTACGCAGTGCACGGCTAGGCAAGGAAAGAGTAACGGAAGGAAAGGAAGGCAAGGCAAAGCAAGGCAAGGCAAGTGTAACAAAAGGCACGGCACGGCAAGGGGAAACAAGGCTAAGGCACGGCAACGCAAGACTAAGCAATGCACGGCCAGGCAAGGAAAGGGTAACGCAAGGCAAGGCACTGTTAGGCGAGGCAAGGCTAAGGCACGACAACGCAATGCTAGGCAATGCACGGAAGGCAAGCAAAGAGTAACGGAAGGCAAGGAATGCAAGGCAAAGCAAGACAAAGCAAGCAAGGCTATGGCAAGGTGAAACAAGCCTAAGGCACCACAACGCACGGCTAGACAATGCACGGCCAGCCAAGGAAAAGGTAACGCAAGGCAAGGCACTCTGAGGCAAGGCAAGGCTAATGCACGACAGCGCAAGGCTAGGCAATGCACGGAAGGCAAGCAAAGAGTAACGGAAACCAAGGAAGGCAAGGGAAAGCAAGGAAAGGCAAGGGTAACGGAAGGAACGGCACGGCAAGGGGAAACAAGGCTAAGGCACGGCAACGCACGGCTAGGCAATGCACGGCAAGGCAAGGAAAGGGTAACGCAAGGCAAGGCACGGTTTGGGGAGGCAAGGCTAATGCACGACAACGCACGGCTAGGCAATGCTCGGCAAGGCAAGGAAAGGGTAACGCAAGGCAAGGCACGGTCAGGCGAGGCAAGGCTAATGACGACAACGCAAGGCTAGGCAATGCACGGAAGGCAAGCAAAGAGTAACGGAAGGCAAGGAAGGCAAGGGAAACCAAGGCAAGGCAAGAGTAACGGAAGGAACGGCTCGGAAGGGGAAAAAAGGCTAAGGCACGGCAACGCAGGGCAAGGCAATGCACGGCAAGGCAAGGAAAGGGTAACGCAAGGCAAGGCACTGTCAGGCGAGGCAAAGCTAATGCACGACATCGCAAGGCTAGGCAGTGCACGGCTAGGCAAGGAAAGAGTAATGGAAGGAAAGGAAGGCAAGGAAAAGCATGGCAAGGCAAGTGTAACAACAGGCACGGCACGGCAAGGGGAAACAAGGCTAAGGCACGACAACGCAAGGCTAGGCAATGCACGGAAGGCAAGCAAAGAGTAACGGAAGGCAAGGAATGCAATGCAAAGCAAGGCAACGCAAGCAAGGCTATGGCAAGGTGAAAAAAGGCTAAAGCACGACCACGCAAGGCTAGGCAATGCACGGAAGGGAAGCAAAGAGTAACGGAAGGCAAGGAAGGCAAGGCAAAGCAAGGCAACGCAAGCAAGGCTATGGCAAGGTGAAAAAAGGCTAAGACACGACAACGCAAGGCTAGGCAATGCACGGAAGGCAAGCAAAGAGTAACGGAAGGCAAGGAAGGCAAGGGAAAGCAAGGCAAGGGTAACGGAAGGAACGGCACGGCAAGGGCAAACAAGGCTAAGGCACGACAACGAACGGCTAGGCAATGCAGGGCAAGGCAAGGTAAGGGTAACGCAAGGCAAGGCACGGTCAGGCGAGGCAAGGCTAAGGCACGACAACGCAAGGCTAGGCAATGCACGGAAGGCAAGCAAAGAATAACGGAACGCAAGGAAGGCAAGGGAAAGCAAGGCAAGGCAAGGGTAACGGAAGGAACGGCACGGCAAGGGGAAACAAGGCTAAGGCACGGCAACGCACGGCTAGGCAATGCACGAAAGCCAAGCAAAGAGTAACGGAAGGCAAGGAAGGCAAGGGAAAGCAGGGGAAGGCAAGGGTAACGGAAGGAACGGCACGGTAAGGGGAAACAAGGCTAAGGCACGACAACGCAGGGCTAGGCAATGCACGGCAAGGCAAGGAAAGGGTAACGCAAGGCAAGGCACGGTCAGGCGAGGCAAGGGTAATGCACGACAACGCAAGGCTACGCAGTACACGGCTAGGCAAGGAAAGAGTAACGGAAGGAAAGGAAGGCAAGGCAAAGCAAGGCAAGGCAAGTGTAACAAAAGGCACGGCACGGCAAGGGGAAACAATGCTAAGGTACGGCAACGCAAGGCTAAGCAATGCATGTCCAGGCAAGGAAAGGGTAACGCAAGGCAAGGCACGGTAAGGCAAGGCGAGGCTAATGCACGACAACGCACGGCTTGGCAATGCACGGCAAGGCAAGGAAAGGGTAACGCAAGGCAAGGCACGGTTAGGCGAGGCAAGGCTAAGGCACGACAACGCTAGGCTAGGCAATGCACGGAAGGCAAGCAAAGAGTAACGGAAGGCAAGGAATGCAAGGCAAAGCAAGGCAACGCAAGCAAGTCTATGGCAAGGTGAAAAAAGGCTAAGGCACGACAACGCAAGGCTAGGCAATGCACGGAAGGCAAGCAAAGAGTAACGGAATGGAAGGAAGGCAAGGCAAAGCAAGCAAGGCTATGGCAAGGTGAAACAAGGCTAAGGCACCACAACGCACGGCTAGGCAATGCAAGGCCAGCCAAGGAAAAGGTAACGCAAGGCAAGGCACTGTGAGGCAAGGCAAGGCTAATGCACGACAGCGCAAGGCTAGGCAATGCACGGAAGGCAAGCAAACAGTAACGGAAACCAAGGAATGCAAGGGAAACCAAGGCAAGGCAAGGCTAACGGAAGTAACGGCACGGCAAGGGGAAACAAGGCTAAGGCACGACAACGCACGGCTAGGCAATGCACGGCAAGGCAAGGAAAGGGTAACGCCAGGCAAGGCACGGTCAGGCGAGGCAAGGCTAAGGCACGACAACGCAAGGCTAGGCAATGCACGGAAGGAAAGCAAAGAGTAACGGAAGGCAAGGAAAGCAAGGGAAAGCAAGGCAAGGCAAGGGTAACGGAAGGAACGGCACGGCAAGGGGAAACAAGGCTAAGGCACGACAACACAGGGCTTGGCAATGCAGGGCAAGGCAAGGAAAGGGTAACGCAAGGCAAGGCACGGTTTGGGGAGGCAAGGCTAATGCACGACAACCCAAGGCTAGGCAATGCACGGAAGGCAAGCAAAGAGTAACGGAAGGCAAGTAATGCAACGCAAAGCAAGGCAACGCAAGCAAGGCTATGGCAAGGTGAAAAAAGGCTAAGGCCCGACCACGCAAGGCTAGGCAATGCACGGAAGGCAAGCAAAGAGTAACGGAAGGCAAGGAAGGCAAGGCAAAGCAAGGCAACGCAAGCAAGGCTATGGCAAGGTGAAAAAAGGCTAAGACACGACAACGCAAGGCTAGGCAATGCACGGAAGGCAAGCAAAGAGTAACGGAAGGCAAGGAAGGCAAGGGAAAGCAAGGCAAGGGTAACGGAAAGAACGGCACGGCAAGGGCAAACCAGGCTAAGGCACGACAACGAACGGCTAGGCAATGCACTGCAAGGCAAGGAAAGGGTAACGCAAGGCAAGGCACGGTCAGGCGAGGCAAGGCTAAGGCACGACTACGCAAGGCTAGGCAATGCACGGAAGGCAAGCAAAGAGTAACGGAAGGCAAGGAATGCAAGGGAAAGCAGGGGAAGGCAAGGGTAACGAAAGGAACGGCACCGCAAGGGGAAACAAGGCTAAGGCACGACAACACAGGGCTAGGCAATGCAGGGCAAGGCAAGGTAAGGGTAACGCAAGGCAAGGCACGGTCAGGCGAGGCAAGGCTAAGGCACGACAACGCAAGGCTAGGCAATGCACGGAAGGCAAGCAAAGAGTAACGGAACGCAAGGAAGGCAAGGGAATGCAAGGCAAGGCAAGGTTAACGGAAGGAACGGCATGGCAAGGGGAAACAAGGCTAAGGCACGGTAACGCACGGCTAGGCAATGCAGGGCAAGGCAAGGAAAGGGTAACGCAAGGCAAGGCACGGTTTGGGGAGGCAAGGCTAATGCACGACAACGCAAGGATAGGCAGTGCACGGCTAGGCAAAGAAAGAGTAACGGAAGGAAAGGAAGTCAAGGCAAAGCAAGGCAAGGCAAGTGTAACAAAAGGCAAGGCACGGCAAGGGGAAACAAGGCTAAGGAACGGCAAGGCACAGCTAGGCAATGCACGGCCAGGCAAGGAAAGGGTAACGCAAGGCAAGGCACGGTAAGGCAAGAGAAGACTAATGCACGACAACGCACGGCTAGGCAATGCACGGCAAGGCAAGGAAAGGGTAACGCAAGGCAAGGCACGGTCAGGCGAGGCAAGGCTAATGCACGACAACGCAAGGCTAGGCAATGCACGGAAGGCAAGCAAAGAGTAACGGAAGCAAGGAAGGCAAGGGAAACCAAGGCAAGGCAAGGGTAACGGAAGGAACGGCTCGGCAAGGGGAAACAAGGCTAAGGCAAGGCAACGCAGGGCTAGGCAATGCACGGCAAGGCAAGGAAAGGGTAACGCAAGGCAAGGCACTGTCAGGCGAGGCAAAGCTAATGCACGACATCGCAAGGCTAGGCAGTGCACGGCTGGGCAAGGAAAGAGTAATTTAAGTAAAGGAAGGCAAGGAAAAGCATGGCAAGGCAAGCAAGTCTGTGGCAAGGTGAAACAAGTCTAAGGCACCACAACGCACGGCTAGACAATGCACGGCAAGCCAAGGAAAAGGTAACGCAAGGCAAGGCACTCTGAGGCAAGGCAAGGCTAATGCACGACAGCGAAAGGCTAGGCAATGCACGGAAGGCAAGCAAAGAGTAACGGAAACCAAGGAAGGCAAGGGAAAGCAAGGCAAGGCAAGGATAACGGAAGGAACGGCACGGCAAGGGGAAACAAGGCTAAGGGACGGCCACGCACGGCTAGGCAATGCACGGCAAGGCAAGGAGAAGGTAACGCAAGGCAAGGCACCTTGAGGCAAGGCAAGGCTGATGCACGACAACGCACGGCTAGGCAATGCACGGCAAGGCAAGGAAAGGGTAACGCAAGGCAAGGCACGGTCAGGCAAGGCAAGGCTAAGGCACGACAACGCAAGGCTAGACAATGCACGGAAGGCAAGCAAAGAGTAACGAAAGGCAAGGAAGGCAAGGGAAAGCAGGGGAAGGCAAGGGTAACGGAAGGAACGGCTCGGCAAGGGGAAACAAGGCTAAGGCACGACAACGCAGGGCTAGGCAATCCACGGCAAGGTAAGGAAAGGGTAACGCAAGGCGAGGCACTGTCAGGCGAGGCAAAGCTAATGCACGACATCGCAAGGCTACGCAGTGCACGGCTAGGCAAGGAAAGAGTAATAGAAGGAAAGGAAGGCAAGGAAAAGCATGGCAAAGCAAGTGTAACAACAGGCACGGCACGGCAAGGGGAAACAAGGCTAAGGCACGACAACGCAAGGCTAGGCAATGCACGGAAGGCAAGCAAAGAGTAACGGAAGGCAAGGAATGCAAGGCAAAGCAAGGCAAAGCAAGCAAGTCTATGGCAAGGTGAAACAAGGCTAAGGCACCACAACGCACGGCTAGACAATGCACGGCCAGCCAAGGAAAAGGTAACGCAAGGCAAGGCACTCTGAGGCAAGGCAAGGCTAATGCACGACAGCGCAAGGCTAGGCAATGCACGGAAGGCAAGCAAAGAGTAACGGAAACCAAGGAAGGCAAGGGAAAGCAAGGCAAGGCAAGGGTAACGGAAGGAACGGCACGGCAAGGGGAAACAAGGCTAAGGCACGGCAACGCACGGCTAGGCAATGCACGGCAAGGCAAGGAGAAGGTAACGCAAGGCAAGGCACCTTGAGGCAAGGCAAGGCTGATGCACGACAAGGCACGGCTAGGCAATGCACGGCAAGGCAAGGAAAGGGTAACGCAAGGCAAGGCACGGTCAGGCGAGGCAAGACTAAGGCACGACAACGCAAGGCTAGGCAATGCACGGAAGGCAAGCAAAGAGTAACGGAAGGCAAGGAAGGCAAGGGAAAGCAGGGGAAGGGAAGGGTAACGGAAGGAACGGCTCGGCAAGGGGAAACAAGGCTAAGGCACGGTAACGAAGGGCTAGGCAATGCACGGCAAGGCAAGGAAAGGGTAACGCAAGGCAAGGCACGGTCAGGCGAGGCAAGGGTAATGCACGAAAACGCAAGGCTACGCAGTGCACGGCTAGGCAAGGAAAGAGTAACGGAAGGAAAGGAAGGCAAGGCAAAGCAAGGCAAGGCAAGTGTAACAAAAGGCACGGCACGGCAAGGGGAAACAAGGCTAAGGCACGGCAACGCAAGACTAAGCAATGCACGGCCAGGCAAGGAAAGGGTAACGCAAGGCAAGGCACGGTCAGGCGAGGCAAGGCTAAGGCACGACAAGGCAATGCTAGGCAATGCACGGAAGGCAAGCAAAGAGTAATGGAAGGCAAGGAATGCAAGGCAAAGCAAGGCAAAGTAAGCAAGGCTATGGCAAGGTGAAACAAGGCTAAGGCACCACAACGCACGGCTAGACAATGCACGGCCAGCCAAGGAAAAGGTAACGCAAGGCAATGCACTCTGAGGCAAGGCAAGGCTAATGCACGACAGCGCAAGGCTAGGCAATGCACGGAAGGCAAGCAAAGAGTAACGGAAACCAAGGAAGGCAAGGGAAAGCAAGGCAAGGCAAGGGTAACGGAAGGAACGGCACGGCAAGGGGAAACAAGGCTAAGGCACGACAACGCACGGCTAGCAAGCAAAGAGTAACGGAAGGCAAGGAATGCAAGGCAAAGCAAGGCAACGCAAGCAAGGCTATGGCAAGGTGAAAAAAGGCTAAGGCACGACCACGCAAGGCTAGGCAATGCACGGAAGGCAAGCAAAGAGTAACGGAAAGCAAGGAAGGCAAGGCAAAGCAAGGCAACGCAAGCAAGGCTATGGCAAGGTGAAAAAAGGCTAAGACACGACAAGGCAAGGCTCGGCAATGCACGGAAGGCAAGCAAAGAGTAACGGAAGGCAAGGAAGGCAAGGGAAAGCAAGGCAAGGCAATGGTAACGGAAAGAACGGCACGACAAGGGGAAACAAGGCTAAGGCACGACAACGCACTGCTAGGCAATGCACTGCAAGGCAAGGAAAGGGTAACGCAAGGCAAGGCACGGTCAGGCGAGGCAAGGCTAAGGCACGACAACGCAAGTCTAGGCAATGCACGGAAGGCAAGCAAAGAGTAACAGAACGCAAGGAAGGCAAGGGAAAGCAAGGCAAGGCAAGGATACCGGAAGGAACGGCACGGCAAGGGGAAACAAGGCTAAGGCACGGCAACGCACGGCTAGGCAATGCAGGGCAAGGCAAGGAAATGGTAACGCAAGGCAAGGCACGGTTTGGGGAGGCAAGGCTAATGCACGACAACGCAAGGATAGGCAGTGCACGGCTAGGCAAGGAAAGAGTAACGGAAGGAAAGGAAGGCAAGGGAAAGCAAGGCAAGGAAAGTGTAACAAAAGGCAAGGCACGGCAACGGGAAACAAGGCTAAGGAACGGCAACGCACGGCTAGGCAATGCACGGCCAGGCAAGGAAAGGGTTTCGCAAGGCGAGGCACGGTAAGGCAAGACAAGGCTAATGCACGACAACGCACGGCTAGGCAATGCTCGGCAAGGCAAGGAAAGGGTAACGCAAGGCAAGCACGGTCAGGCGAGGCAAGGCTAATGACGACAACGCAAGGCTAGGCAATGCACGGAAGGCAAGTAAAGAGTAACCGAAGGCAAGGAAGGCAAGGGAAAGCAAGGCAAGGCAAGAGTAACGGAAGGAACGGCTCGGCAAGGGGAAACAAGGCTAAGGCACGGCAACGCAGGGCTAGGCAATGCTCGGCAAGGCAAGGAAAGGGTAACGCAAGGCAAGGCACTGTCAGGCGAGGCAAAGCTAATGTACGACATCGCAAGGCTAGGCAGTGCACGGCTATGCAAGGAAAGAGTAACGGAAGGGAAGGAAGGCAAGGCAAAACACGGCAAGGCAAGTGTAACAACAGGCACGGCACGGCAAGGGGAAACAAGGCTAAGGCACGACAACGCAAGGCTAGGCAATGCACGGAAGGCAAGCAAAGAGTAACGGAAGGCAAGGAATGCAAAGGAAAGCAGGGGAAGGCAAGGGTAAAGAAAGGAACGGCACGGTAAGGGGAAACAAGGCTAAGGCACGACAACACAGTTCTAGGCAATGCAGGGCAAGGCAAGCAAAGGGTAACGCAAGGCAAGGCACGGTTTGGGGAGGCAAGGCTAATGCACGACAACGCAAGGCTAGGCAATTCACGGAAGGCAAGCAAAGAGTAACGGAAGGTAAGGAAGGCAAGGAAAAGCAAGGAAAGGCAAGGGTAACGGAAGGAACGGCACGGCAAGGGGGAACAAATCTAAGGCACGACACCGAACGCTAGGCAATGAACGGCAAGGCAAGGAAAGGGTAACGCATGGGAAAGCACGGTCAGGCGAGGCAAGGCTAAGGCATGACAACGCAAGGCTAGGCAATGCACGGAAGGCAAGCAAAGAGTAACGGAACGCAAGGAAGGCAAGGGAAAGCAAGGGAAGGCAAGGGTAACGGAAGGAACGGCACGGCAAGGGGTAAGAAGGCTAAGGCACGACAACGCAGGGCTAGGCAATGCACGGCAAGGCAAGGACAGGGTAACGCAGGGGAAGGCACGGTCAGGTGAGGCAAGGATAAGGCACGACAATGCAAGGCTAGGCAATGCACGGCAAGGCAAGGAAAGAGTAACGGAAGGAAAGGAAGGCAAGGCAAAGCCAGCCAAGGCAAGTGTAACAAAAGGCACGCCACGGCAAGGGGAATCAAGGCTAAGGCACGACAACGCACGGCTAGGCAATGCACGGCAAGGCAAGGAAAGGGTAACGCAAGGCAAGGCACGGTGTGGCTAGGCAAGGCTAATGCACGACAACGCAAGGCTAGGCAATGCACGACAATGCAAGGAAAGCTTAAAGCAAAGGAAGGCACGGTCAGGCGAGATAAGGCTAAGGCACGACAACGCAAGGGTAGGCAATGCACGGAAGGCAAGCAAAGAGTAACGGAAGGTAAGGAAGGCAAGGGAAAGCAAAGAAAGGCAAGTGTAACGGAAGGAACGGCACGGCAAGGGGAAACAAGGCTAAGGCACGACAACGCACGCTAGGCAATGCACGGAAAGGCAAGGAAAGGGTAACGCATGGGAAAGCACGGTCAGGCGAGGCAAGCCTAAGGCATGACAACGCAAGGCTAGGCAATGCACGGAAAGCAAGCAAAGAGTAACGGAACGCAAGGAAGGCAAGGGAAAGCAAGGGAAGGCAAGGGTAACGGAAGGAACGGCACGGCAAGGGGTAACAAGGCTAAGGCACGACAACGCACGCTAGGCAATGCACGGCAAGGCAAGGAAAGGGTAACGCATGGGAAAGCACGGTCAGGCGAGGCAAGGCTAAGGCACGAAAACGCAAGGCCAGGCAATGCACGGAAGGCAAGCAAAGAGTAACGGAAGGCAAGGAAGGCAAGGAAAACCAAGGCAAGGCAAGGGTAACGGAAGGAACGCCACGGCAAGGGGAAACAAGGCTAAGGAACGGCAACGCACGGCTAGGCTCGGCAATGTACGGAAGGCAAGCAAAGAGTAACGGAAGGCAAGGAAGGCAAGGAAAACCAAGGCAAGGCAAGGGTAACGGAAGGAACGGCACGGTAATGGGAAACAAGGCTAAGGCACGACAACGCAGGGCTAGGCAATGCACAGCAAGGGAAGGAAAGGGTAACGCAAGGCAAGGCACGGTCAGGCGAGGCAAGGGTAATGCACGACAACGCAAGGCTACGCAGTACACGGCTAGGCAAGGAAAGAGTAACGGAAGGAAAGGAAGGCAAGGCAAGGCAAGGCAAGGCAAGTGTAACAAAAGGCACGGCACGGCAAGGGGAAACAAAGCTAAGGTACGGCAACACAAGGCTAAGCAATGCATGTCCAGGCAAGGAAAGGGTAACGCAAGGCAAGGCACGGTAAGGCAAGGCGAGGCTAATGCACGACAACGCACGGCTTGGCAATGCACGGCAAGGCAAGGAAAGGGTAACGCAAGGCAAGGCACGGTTAGGCGAGGCAAGGCTAAGGCACGACAACGCTAGGCTAGGCAATGCACGGAAGGCAAGCAAAGAGTAACGGAAGGCAAGGAATGCAAGGCAAAGCAAGGCAACGCAAGCAAGTCTATGGCAAGGTGAAAAAAGGCTAAGGCACGACAACGCAAGGCTAGGCAATGCACGGAAGGCAAGCAAAGAGTAACGGAATGGAAGGAAGGCAAGGCAAAGCAAGCAAGGCTATGGCAAGGTGAAACAAGGCTAAGGCACCACAACGCACGGCTAGGCAATGCACGGCCAGCCAAGGAAAAGGTAACGCAAGGCAAGGCACTGTGAGGCAAGGCAAGGCTAATGCACGACAGCGCAAGGCTAGGCAATGCACGGAAGGCAAGCAAAGAGTAACGGAAACCAAGGAATGCAAGGGAAACCAAGGCAAGGCAAGGGTAACGTAAGTAACGGCACGGTAAGGGGAAACAAGGCTAAGGCACGACAACGCACGGCTAGGCAATGCACGGCAAGGCAAGGAAAGGGTAACGCCAGGCAAGGCACGGTCAGGCAAGGCAAGGCTAATGCACGACAAGGCAAGGCTTGGCAGTGCACGGCAAGGCAAGGAAAAGGTAACGCAAGGCAAGGCACTGTCAGGCGAGGCAAGGCTAAGGCACGACAACGCAAGGCTAGGCAATGCACGGAAGGAAAGCAAAGAGTAACGGAAGGCAAGGAAAGCAAGGGAAAGCAAGGCAAGGCAAGGGTAACGGAAGGAACGGCACGGCAAGGGGAAACAAGGCTAAGGCACGACAACACAGGGCTAGGCAATGCAGGGCAAGGCAAGGAAAGGGTAACGCAAGGCAAGGCACGGTTTGGGGAGGCAAGGCTAATGCACGACAACCCAAGGCTAGGCAATGCACGGTAGGCAAGCAAAGAGTAACGGAAGGCAAGTAATGCAAGGCAAAGCAAGGCAACGCAAGCAAGGCTATGGCAAGGTGAAAAAAGGCTAAGGCACGACCACGCAAGGCTAGGCAATGCACGGAAGGCAAGCAAAGAGTAACGGAAGGCAAGGAAGGCAAGGCAAAGCAAGGCAACGCAAGCAAGGCTATGGCAAGGTGAAAAAAGGCTAAGACACGACAACGCAAGGCTAGGCAATGCACGGAAGGCAAGCAAAGAGTAACGGAAGGCAAGGAAGGCAAGGGAAAGCAAGGCAAGGGTAACGGAAGGAACGGCACGGCAAGGGCAAACAAGGCTAAGGCACGACAACGAACGGCTAGGCAATGCAGGGCAAGGCAAGGTAAGGGTAACGCAAGGCAAGGCACGGTCAGGCGAGGCAAGGCTAAGGCACGACAACGCAAGGCTAGGCAATGCACGGAAGGCAAGCAAAGAATAACGGAACGCAAGGAAGGCAAGGGAAAGCAAGGCAAGGCAAGGGTAACGGAAGGAACGGCACGGCAAGGGGAAACAAGGCTAAGGCACGGCAACGCACGGCTAGGCAATGCACGAAAGCCAAGCAAAGAGAAACGGAAGGCAAGGAAGGCAAGGGAAAGCAGGGGAAGGCAAGGGTAACGGAAGGAACGGCACGGTAAGGGGAAACAAGGCTAAGGCACGACAACGCAGGGCTAGGCAATGCACGGCAAGGCAAGGAAAGGGTAACGCAAGGCAAGGAATGCAAGGCAAAGCAAGGCAACGCAAGCAAGTCTATGGCAAGGTGAAAAAAGGCTAAGGCACGACAACGCAAGGCTAGGCAATGCACGGAAGGCAAGCAAAGAATAACGGAATGGAAGGAAGGCAAGGCAAAGCAAGCAAGGCTATGGCAAGGTGAAACAAGGCTAAGGCACCACAACGCACGGCTAGGCAATGCACGGCCAGCCAAGGAAAAGGTAACGCAAGGCAAGGCACTGTGAGGCAAGGCAAGGCTAATGCACGACAGCGCAAGGCTAGGCAATGCACGGAAGGAAAGCAAAGAGTAACGGAAACCAAGGAATGCAAGGGAAACCAAGGCAAGGCAAGGGTAACGGAAGTAACGGCACGGCAAGGGGAAACAAGGCTAAGGCACGACAACGCACGGCTAGGCAATGCACGGCAAGGCAAGGAAAGGGTAACGCCAGGCAAGGCACGGTCAGGCAAGGCAAGGCTAATGCACGACAAGGCAAGGCTTGGCAGTGCACGGCAAGGCAAGGAAAAGGTAACGCAAGGCAAGGCACTGTCAGGCAAGGCAAGGCTAAGGCACGACAACGCAAGGCTAGACAATGCACGGAAGGAAAGCAAAGAGTAACGGAAGGCAAGGAAAGCAAGGGAAAGCAAGGCAAGGCAAGGGTAACGGAAGGAACGGCACGGCAAGGGGAAACAAGGCTAAGGCACGACAACACAGGGCTAGGCAATGCAGGGCAAGGCAAGGAAAGGGTAACGCAAGGCAAGGCACGGTTTGGGGAGGCAAGGCTAATGCACGACAACGCAAGGATAGGCAGTGCACGGCTAGGCAAAGAAAGAGTAACGGAAGGAAAGGAAGTCAAGGCAAAGCAAGGCAAGGCAAGTGTAACAAAAGGCAAGGCACGGCAAGGGGAAACAAGGCTAAGGAACGGCAACGCACAGCTAGGCAATGCACGGCCAGGCAAGGAAAGGGTAACGCAAGGCAAGGCACGGTAAGGCAAGAGAAGGCTAATGCACGACAACGCACGGCTAGGCAATGCACGGCAAGGCAAGGAAAGGGTAACGCAAGGCAAGGCACGGTCAGGCGAGGCAAGGCTAATGCACGACAACGCAAGGCTAGGCAATGCACGGAAGGTAAGCAAAGAGTAACGGAAGGCAAGGAAGGCAAGGGAAACCAAGGCAAGGCAAGGGTAACGGAAGGAACGGCTCGGCAAGGGGAAACAAGGCTAAGGCAAGGCAACGCAGGGCTAGGCAATGCACGGCAAGGCAAGGAAAGGGTAACGCAAGGCAAGGCACTGTCAGGCGAGGCAAAGCTAATGCACGACATCGCAAGGCTTGGCAGTGCACGGCTAGGCAAGGAAAGAGTAATGGAAGGAAAGATAGGCAAGGAAAAGCATGGCAAGGCAAGTGTAACAACAGGCACGGCACGGCAAGGGGAAACAAGGCTAAGGTACGACAACGCAAGGCTAGGCAATGCATGGAAGCAAGCAAAGAGTAACGGAAGGCAAGGAATGCAAAGGAAAGCAGGGGAAGGCAAGGGTAACGAAACGAACGGCACGGTAAGGGGAAACAAGGCTAAGGCACGACAACACAGGGATAGGCAATGCAGGGCAAGGCAAGGAAAGGGTAACTCAAGGCAAGGCACGGTTTGGGGAGGCAAGGCTAATGCACGACAACGAAAGGCTAGGCAATGCACGTAAGGCAAGCAAAGAGTTACGGAAACCAAGGAAGGCAAGGGAAAGCAAGGCAAGGGAAGGGTAACGGAAGGAACGGCACGGCAAGGGGAAACAAGGCTAAGGCACGGCAACGCACGGCGAGGCAATTCACGGCAAGGCAAGGAAGAGGTAACGCAAGGCAAGGCACCTTGAGGCAAGGCAAGGCTGATGCACGACAACGCACGGCTAGGCAATGCACGGCAAGGCAAGGAAAGGGTAACGCAAGGCAAGGCACGGTCAGGCGAGGCAAGGCTAAGGCACGACAACGCAAGGCTAGGCAATGCACGGAAGGCAAGCAAAGAGTAACGGAAGGCAAGGAAGGCAAGGGAAAGCAGGGGAAGGGAAGGGTAACGGAAGGAACGGCTCGGCAAGGGGAAACAAGGCTAAGGCACGGTAACGAAGGGCTAGGCAATGCACGGCAAGGCAAGGAAAGGGTAACGCAAGGCATGGCACGGTCAGGCGAGGGAAGGGTAATGCACGAAAACGCAAGGCTACGCAGTGCCCGGCTAGGCAAGGAAAGAGTAACGGAAGGAATGGAAGGCAAGGCAAAGCAAGGCAAGGCAAGTGTAACAAAAGGCACGGCACGGCAAGGGGAAACAAGGCTAAGGCACGGCAACGCAAGACTAAGCAATGCACGGCCAGGCAAGGAAAGGGTAACGCAAGGCAAGGCACTGTTAGGCGAGGCAAGGCTAAGGCTCGACAACGCAATGCTAGGCAATGCACGGAAGGCAAGCAAAGAGTAACGGAAGGCAAGGAATGCAAGGCAAAGCAAGACAAAGCAAGCAAGGCTATGGCAAGGTGAAACAAGCCTAAGGCAACACAACGCACGGCTAGACAATGCACGGCCAGCCAAGGAAAAGGTAACGCAAGGCAAGGCACTCTGAGGCAAGGCAAGGCTAATGCACGACAGCGCAAGGCTAGGCAATGCACGGAAGGCAAGCAAAGAGTAACGGAAACCAAGGAAGGCAAGGGAAAGCAAGGAAAGGCAAGGGTAACGGAAGGAACGGCACGGCAAGGGGAAACAAGGCTAAGGCACGGCAACGCACGGCTAGGCAATGCACGGCAAGGCAAGGAAAGGGTAACGCAAGGCAAGGCACGGTTTGGGGAGGCAAGGCTAATGCACGACAACGCACGGCTAGGCAATGCTCGGCAAGGCAAGGAAAGGGTAACGCAAGGCAAGGCACGGTCAGGCGAGGCAAGGCTAATGACGACAACGCAAGGCTAGGCAATGCACGGAAGGCAAGCAAAGAGTAACGGAAGGCAAGGAAGGCAAGGGAAACCAAGGCAAGGCAAGAGTAACGGAAGGAACGGCTCGGAAGGGGAAAAAAGGCTAAGGCACGGCAACGCAGGGCAAGGCAATGCACGGCAAGGCAAGGAAAGGGTAACGCAAGGCAAGGCACTGTCAGGCGAGGCAAAGCTAATGCACGACATCGCAAGGCTAGGCAGTGCACGGCTAGGCAAGGAAAGAGTAATGGAAGGAAAGGAAGGCAAGGAAAAGCATGGCAAGGCAAGTGTAACAACAGGCACGGCACGGCAAGGGGAAACAAGGCTAAGGCACGACAACGCAAGGCTAGGCAATGCACGGAAGGCAAGCAAAGAGTAACGGAAGGCAAGGAATGCAATGCAAAGCAAGGCAACGCAAGCAAGGCTATGGCAAGGTGAAAAAAGGCTAAGGCACGACCACGCAAGGCTAGGCAATGCACGGAAGGGAAGCAAAGAGTAACGGAAGGCAAGGAAGGCAAGGCAAAGCAAGGCAACGCAAGCAAGGCTATGGCAAGGTGAAAAAAGGCTAAGACACGACAACGCAAGGCTAGGCAATGCACGGAAGGCAAGCAAAGAGTAACGGAAGGCAAGGAAGGCAAGGGAAAGCAAGGCAAGGGTAACGGAAGGAACGGCACGGCAAGGGCAAACAAGGCTAAGGCACGACAACGAACGGCTAGGCAATGCAGGGCAAGGCAAGGTAAGGGTAACGCAAGGCAAGGCACGGTCAGGCGAGGCAAGGCTAAGGCACGACAACGCAAGGCTAGGCAATGCACGGAAGGCAAGCAAAGAATAACGGAACGCAAGGAAGTCAAGGGAAAGCAAGGCAAGGCAAGGGTAACGGAAGGAACGGCACGGCAAGGGGAAAAAAGGCTAAGGCACGGCAACGCACGGCTAGGCAATGCACGAAAGCCAAGCAAAGAGTAACGGAAGGCAAGGAAGGGAAGGGAAAGCAGGGGAAGGCAAGGGTAACGGAAGGAACGGCACGGTAAGGGGAAACAAGGCTAAGGCACGACAACGCAGGGCTAGGCAATGCACGGCAAGGCAAGGAAAGGGTAACGCAAGGCAAGGCACGGTCAGGCGAGGCAAGGGTAATGCACGACAACGCAAGGCTACGCAGTACACGGCTAGGCAAGGAAAGAGTAACGGAAGGAAAGGAAGGCAAGGCAAAGCAAGGCAAGGCAAGTGTAACAAAAGGCACGGCACGGCAAGGGGAAACAATGCTAAGGTACGGCAACGCAAGGCTAAGCAATGCATGTCCAGGCAAGGAAAGGGTAACGCAAGGCAAGGCACGGTAAGGCAAGGCGAGGCTAATGCACGACAACGCACGGCTTGGCAATGCACGGCAAGGCAAGGAAAGGGTAACGCAAGGCAAGGCACGGTTAGGCGAGGCAAGGCTAAGGCACGACAACGCTAGGCTAGGCAATGCACGGAAGGCAAGCAAAGAGTAACGGAAGGCAAGGAATGCAAGGCAAAGCAAGGCAACGCAAGCAAGTCTATGGCAAAGTGAAAAAAGGCTAAGGCACGACAACGCAAGGCTAGGCAATGCACGGAAGGCAAGCAAAGAATAACGGAATGGAAGGAAGGCAAGGCAAAGCAAGCAAGGCTATGGCAAGGTGAAACAAGGCTAAGGCACGACAACGCACGGCTAGGCAATGCACGGCCAGCCAAGGAAAAGGTAACGCAAGGCAAGGCACTGTGAGGCAAGGCAAGGCTAATGCACGACAGCGCAAGGCTAGGCAATGCACGGAAGGCAAGCAAAGAGTAACGGAAACCAAGGAATGCAAGGGAAACCAAGGCAAGGCAAGGGTAACGGAAGTAACGGCATGGCAAGGGGAAAAAAGGCTAAGGCACGACAACGCACGGCTAGGCAATGCACGGCAAGGCAAGGAAAGGGTAACGCCAGGCAAGGCACGGTCAGGCAAGGCAAGGCTAATGCACGACAAGGCAAGGCTTGGCACTGCACGGCAAGGCAAGGAAAAGGTAACGCAAGGCAAGGCACTGTCAGGCGAGGCAAGGCTAAGGCACGACAACGCAAGGCTAGGCAATGCACGGAAGGAAAGCAAAGAGTAACGGAAGGCAAGGAAGGCAAGGCAAAGCAAGGCAACGCAAGCAAGGCTATGGCAAGGTGAAAAAAGGCTAAGACACGACAACGCAAGGCTAGGCAATGCACGGAATGCAAGCAAAGAGTAAGGGAAGGCAAGGAAGGCAAGGCAAAGCAAGGCAACGCAAGCAAGGCTATGGCAAGGTGAAAAAAGGCTAAGACACGACAACGCAAGGCTAGGCAATGCACGGAAGGCAAGCAAAGAGTAACGGAAGGCAAGGAAGGCAAGGGAAAGCAAGGCAAGTGTAACGGAAAGAACGGCACGGCAAGGGCAAACAAGGCTAAGGCACGACAACGAACGGCTAGGCAATGCACTGCAAGGCAAGGAAAGGGTAACGCAAGGCAAGGCACGGTCAGGCGAGGCAAGGCTAAGGCACGACTACGCAAGGCTAGGCAATGCACGGAAGGCAAGCAAAGAGTAACGGAAGGCAAGGAATGCAAGGGAAAGCAGGGGAAGGCAAGGGTAACGAAAGGAACGGCACGGTAAGGGGAAACAAGGCTAAGGCACGACAACACAGGGCTAAGCAATGCAGGGCAAGGCAAGGTAAGGGTAACGCAAGGCAAGGCACGGTCAGGCGAGGCAAGGCTAAGGCACGACAACGCAAGGCTAGGCAATGCACGGAAGGCAAGCAAAGAGTAACGGAAGGCAAGGAAGGCAAGGGAAACCAAGGCAAGGCAAGGGTAATGGAAGGAACGGCTCGGCAAGGGGAAACAAGGCTAAGGCAAGGCAACGCAGGGCTAGGCAATGCACGGCAAGGCAAGGAAATGGTAACGCAAGGCAAGGCACTGTCAGGCGAGGCAAAGCTAATGCACGACATCGCAAGGCTAGGCAGTGCACGGCTAGGCAAGGAAAGAGTAATGGAAGGAAAGATAGGCAAGGAAAAGCATGGCAAGGCAAGTGTAACAACAGGCACGGCACGGCAAGGGGAAACAAGGCTAAGGTACGACAACGCAAGGCTAGGCAATGCACGGAAGGCAAGCAAAGAGTAACGGAAGGCAAGGAATGCAAAGGAAAGCAGGGGAAGGCAAGGGTAACGAAAGGAACGGCACGGTAAGGGGAAACAAGGCTAAGGCACGACAACACAGGGCTAGGCAATGCAGGGCAAGGCAAGGAAAGGGTAACTCAAGGCAAGGCACGGTTTGGGGAGGCAAGGCTAATGCACGACAACGAAAGGCTAGGCAATGCACGGAAGGCAAGCAAAGAGTTACGGAAAGCAAGGAAGGCAAGGGAAAGCAAGGCAAGGGAAGGGTAACGGAAGGAACGGCACGGCAAGGGGAAACAAGGCTAAGGCACGGCAACGCACGGCTAGGCAATGCACGGCAAGGCAAGGAAGAGGTACCGCAAGGCAAGGCACCTTGAGGCAAGCGAAGGCTGATGCACGACAACGCAAGGCTAGGCAATGCACGGCAAGGCAAGGAAAGGGTAACGCAAGGCAAGGCACGGTCAGGCGAGGCAAGGCTAAGGCACGACAACGCAAGGCTAGGCAATGCACGAAAGGCAAGCAAAGAGTAACGGAAGGCAAGGAAGGCAAGGGAAAGCAGGGGAAGGCAAGGGTAACGGAAGGAACGGCACGGTAAGGGGAAACAAGGCTAAGGCACGACAACGCAGGGCTAGGCAATGCACGGCAAGGCAAGGAAAGGGTAACTCGAGGCAAGGCCCGGTCAGGCGAGGCAAGGGCAATGCACGACAACGCAAGGCTACGCAGTGCACGGCTAGGCAAGGAAAGAGTAACGGAAGGAAAGGAAGGCAAGGCAAAGCAAGGCAAGGCAAGTGTAACAAAAGGCACGGCACGGCAAGGGGAAACAAGGCTAAGGCACGGCAACGCAAGGCTAAGCAATGCACGGCCAGGCAAGGAAAGGGTAACGCAAGGCAAGGCACGGTAAGGCAAGAGAAGGCTAATGCACGACAACGCACGGCTAGGCAATGCACGGCAAGGCAAGGAAAGGGTAACGCAAGGCAAGGCACGGTCAGGCGAGGCAAGGCTAATGCACGACAACGCAAGGCTAGGCAATGCACGGAAGGCAAAAAAAGAGTAACGGAAGGTAAGGAAGGCAAGGGAAACCAAGGCAAGGCAAGGGTAACGGAAGGAACGGCTCGGCAAGGGGAAACAAGGCTAAGGCAAGGCAACGCAGGGCTAGGCAATGCACGGCAAGGCAAGGAAAGGGTAACGCAAGGCAAGGCACTGTCAGGCGAGGCAAAGCTAATGCACGACATCGCAAGGCTAGGCAGTGCACGGCTAGGCAAGGAAAGAGTAATGGAAGGAAAGGAAGGCAAGGAAAAGCATGGCAAGGCAAGTGTAACAACAGGCACGGCTCGGCAAGGGGAAACAAGGCTAAGGCACGACAACGCAAGGCTAGGCAATGCACGGAAGGCAAGCAAAGAGTAACGGAAGGCAAGGAATGCAAAGGAAAGCAGGGGAAGGCAAGGGTAACGAAAGGAACGGCACGGTAAGGGGAAACAAGGCTAAGGCACGACAACACAGGGCTAGGCAATGCAGGGCAAGGCAAGTAAAGGGTAACGCAAGGCAAGGCACGGTTTGGGGAGGCAAGGCTAATGCACGACAACGAAAGGCTAGGCAATGCACGGAAGGCAAGCAAAGAGTTACGGAAGGCAAGGAAGGCAAGGCAAAGCAAGGCAACGCAAGCAAGGCTATGGCAAGGTGAAAAAAGGCTAAGACACGACCACGCAAGGCTAGGCAATGCACGGAAGGCAAGCAAAGAGTAACGGAAGAAAAGGAAGGCAAGGCAAAGCAAGGCAACGCAAGCAAGGCTATGGCAAGGTGAAAAAAGGCTAAGACACGACAACGCAAGGCTAGGCAATGCACGGAAGGCAAGCAAAGAGTAACGGAAGGCAAGGAAGGCAAGGGAAAGCAAGGCAAAGCAAGCAAGGCTATGGCAAGGTGAAACAAGGCTAAGGCACCACAACTCACGACTAGGCAATGCACGGCCAGCCAAGGAAAAGGTAACGCAAGGCAAGGCACTCTGAGGCAAGGCAAGGCTAATGCATGACAGCGCAAGGCTAGGCAATGCACGGAAGGCAAGCAAAGAGTAACGGAAACCAAGGAAGGCAAGGGAAAGCAAGGCAAGGCAAGGGTAACGGAAGGAACGGCACGGCAAGGGGAAACAAGGCTAAGGCACGACAACGCACGGCTAGGCAATGCACGGCAATGCAAGGAAAGGGTAACGCCAGGCAAGGCACGGTCAGGCAAGGCAAGGCTAATGCACGACAAGGCAAGGCTAGGCAGTGCACGGGAAGGCAAGGAAAGGGTAACGCAAGGCAAGGCACTGTCAGGCGAGGCAAGGCTAAGGCACGACAACGCAAGGCTAGGCAATGCACGGAAGGAAAGCGAAGAGTAACGGAAGGCAAGGAAAGCAAGGGAAAGCAAGGGAAGGCAAGGGTAACGGAAGGAACGGCACGGCAAGGGGAAACAAGGCTAAGGCACGACAACACAGGGCTAGGCAATGCAGGGTAAGGCAAGGAAAGGGTAACGCAAGGCAAGGCACGGTTTGGGGAGGCAAGTCTAATGCACGACAACGCAAGGCTAGGCAATGCACGGAAGGCAAGCAAAGCGTAACGGAAAGCAAGGAAGGCAAGGCAAAGCAAGGCAACGCAAGCAAGGCTATGGCAAGGTGAAAAAAGGCTAAGACACGACAAGGCAAGGCTAGGCAATGCACGGAAGGCAAGCAAAGAGTAACGGAAGGCAAGGAAGGCAAGGGAAAGCAAGGCAAGGCAATGGTAACGGAAAGAACGGCACGGCAAGGGGAAACAAGGCTAAGGCACGACAACGCACTGCTAGGCAATGCACTGCAAGGCAAGGAAAGGGTAAAGCAAGGCAAGGCACGGTCAGGCGAGGCAAGGCTAAGGCACGACAACGCAAGGCTAGGCAATGCACGGAAGGCAAGCAAAGAATAACGGAACGCAAGGAAGGCAAGGGAAAGCAAGGCAAGGCAAGGGTAACGGAAGGAACGGCACGGCAAGGGGAAACAAGGCTAAGGCACGACAAAACAGGGCTAGGCAATGCAGGGCAAGGCAAGGAAAGGGTAAAGCAAGGCAAGGCACGGTTTGGGGAGGCAAGGCTCATGCACGACAACGCAAGGCTAGGCAATGCACGGAAGGCAAGCAAAGAGTAACGGAAGGCAAGGGTTGCAAGGAAAAGCAAGGCAACGCAAGCAAGGCTATGGCAAGGTGAAAAAAGGGTAAGGCACGACCACGCAAGGCTAGGCAATGCACGGAAGGCAAGCAAAGAGTAACGGAAGGCAAGGAATGCAATGCAAAGCAAGGCAACGCAAGCAAGGCTATGGCAAGGTGAAAAAAGGCTAAGGCACGACCACGCAAGGCTAGGCAATGCACGGAAGGGAAGCAAAGAGTAACGGAAGGCAAGGAAGGCAAGGCAAAGCAAGGCAACGCAAGCAAGGCTATGGCAAGGTGAAAAAAGGCTAAGACACGACATCGCAAGGCTAGGCAATGCACGGAAGGCAAGCAAAGAGTAACGGAAGGCAAGGAAGGCAAGGGATAGCAAGGCAAGGGTAACGGAAGGAACGGCACGGCAAGGGCAAACAAGGCTAAGGCACGACAAAGAACGGCTAGGCAATGCAGGGCAAGGCAAGGTAAGGTTAACGCAAGGCAAGGCACGGTCAGGCGAGGCAAGGCTAAGGCACGACAACGCAAGGCTAGGCAATGCACGGAAGCCAAGCAAAGAATAACGGAACGCAAGGAAGGCAAGGGAAAGCAAGGCAAGGCAAGGGTAACGGAAGGAACGGCACGGCAAGGGGAAACAAAGCTAAGGCACGACAACACAGGGCTAGGCAATGCAGGGCAAGGCAAGGAAAGGGTAAAGCAAGGCAAGGCACGGTTTGGGGAGGCAAGGCTAATGCACGACACCGTAAGGCTAGGCAATGCACGGAAGGCAAGCAAAGAGTAACGGAAGGCAAGGAATGCAAGGCAAAGCAAGGCAACGCAAGCAAGGCTATGGCAAGGTGAAAAAAGGCTAAGGCACGACCACGCAAGGCTAGGCAATGCACGGAAGGCAAACAAAGAGTAACGGAAGGCAAGGAAGGCAAGGCAAAGCAAGGCAACGCAAGCAAGGCTATGGCAAGGTGAAAAAAGGCTAAGACACGACAACGCAAGGCTAGGCAATGCACGGAAGGGAAGCAAAGAGTAACGGAAGGCAAGGAAGGCAAGGGAAAGCAAGACAAGGGTAACGGAAGGAACGGCACGGCAAGGGCAAACAAGGCTAAGGCACGACAACGACCGGCTAGGCAATGCACTGCAAGGCAAGGAACGGATAACGCAAGGCAAGGCACGGTCAGGCGAGGCAAGGCTAAGGCACGACTACGCAAGGCTAGGCAATGCACGGAAGGCAAGCAAAGAGTAACGGAAGGCAAGGAATGCAAGGGAAAGCAGGGGAAGGCAAGGGTAACGAAAGGAACGGCACGGTAAGGGGAAACAAGGCTAAGGCACGACAACACAGGGCTAGGCAATGCAGGGCAAGGCAAGGTAAGGGTAACGCAAGGCAAGGCACGGTCAGGCGAGGCAAGGCTAAGGCACGACAACGCAAGGCTAGGCAATGCACGGAAGGCAAGCAAAGAGTAACGGAACGCAAGGAAGGCAAGGGAATGCAAGGCAAGGCTAGGTTAACGGAAGGAACGGCACGGCAAGGGGAAACAAGGCTAAGGCACGGTAACGCACGGCTAGGCAATGCAGGGCAAGGCAAGGAAATGGTAACGCAAGGCAAGGCACGGTTGGGGGAGGCAAGGCTAATGCACGACAACGGAAGGATAGGCAGTGCACGGCTAGGCAAGGAAAGAGTAACGGAAGGAAAGGAAGGCAAGGCAAAGCAAGGCAAGGCAAGTGTAACAAAAGGCAAGGCACGGCAAGGGGAAACAAGGCTAAGGAACGGCAACGCACGGCTAGGCAATGCACGGCCAGGCAAGGAAAGGGTAACGCAAGACAAGGCACGGTAAGGCAAGACAAGGCTAATGCACGACAACGCACGGCTAGGCAATGCACGGCAAGGCAAGCAAAGAGTAACGGAAGGCAAGGAAGGCAAGGGAAACCAAGGCAAGGCAAGGATAACGGAAGGAACGGGTCGGCAAGGGGAAACAAGGCTAAGGCAAGGCAATGCAGGGCTAGGCAATGCACGGGAATGCAAGGAAAGGGTAACGCAAGGCAAGGCACTGTCAGGCGAGGCAAAGCTAATGCACGACATCGCAAGGCTAGGCAGTGCACGGCTAGGCAAGGAAAGAGTAATGGAAGGAAAGGAAGGCAAGGAAATCCATGGCAAGTCAAGTGTAACAACAGGCACGGCACGGCAAGGGGAAACAAGGCTAAGGCACGACAACACAGGGCTAGGCAATGCAGGGCAAGGCAAGGAAAGGGTAACGCAAGGCAAGCCACGGTTTGGGGAGGCAAGGCTAATGCACGACAACGCAAGGCTAGGCAATGCACGGAAGGCAAGCAAAGAGTAACGGAAGGCAAGGAAGGCAAGGGAAAGCAAGGCAAGGCAAGGGTAACGGAAGGAACGGCACGTCAAGGGGAAACAAGGCTAAGGCACGGCAACGCACGGCTAGGCAATGCACGGCAAGGCAAGGAAAGGGTAACGCAAGGCAAGGCACTGTCAGGCGAGGCAAGGGTAATGCACGAAAACGCAAGGCTACGCAGTGCACGGCTAGGCAAGGAAAGAGTAACGGAAGGAAAGGAAGGCAAGGCAAAGAAAGGCAAGGCAAGTGTAACAAAAGGCACGGCACGGCAAGGAGAAACAAGGCTAAGGCACGGCAACGCAAGGCTAAGCAATGCACGGCCAGGCAACGAAGGGTAACGCAAGGCAAGGCACGGTAAGGCAAGGCGCGGCTAATGCACGACAACGCACGGCTAGGCAATGCACGGCAAGGCAAGGAAAGGGCAAGGCAAGGCAAGGCACGGTTTGGGGAGGCAAGGCTAATGCACGACAACGCAAGGCTAGGCAATGCACTGAAGGCAAGTAAAGAGTAACGGAAGGCAAGGAATGCAAGGCAAAGCAAGGCAACGCAAGCAAGGCTATGGCAAGGTGAAAAAAGGCTAAGGCACGACCACGCAAGGCTAGGCAATGCACGGAAGGGACGCAAAGAGTAACGGAAGGCAAGGAAGGCAAGGCAAATCAAGGCAACGCAAGCAAGGCTATGGCAAGGTGAAAAAAGGCTAAGACACGACAACGCAAGGCTAGGCAATTCACGGAAGGCAAGCAAAGAGTAACGGAAGGCAAGGAAGGCAAGGGAAAGCAAGGCAAAGCAAGCAAGGCTATGGCAAGGTGAAACAAGGCTAAGGCACCACAACGCACGACTAGGCAATGCACGGCCAGCCAAGGAAAAGGTAACGCAAGGCAAGGCACTCTGAGGCAAGGCAAGGCTAATGCATGACAGCGCAAGGCTAGGCAATGCACGGAAGGCAAGCAAAGAGTAACGGAAATCAAGGAATGCAAGGCAAAGCAAGGCAACGCAAGCAAGGCTATGGCAAGGTGAAAAAAGGCTAAGGCACGACCACGCAAGGCTAGGCAATGCACGGAAGGCAAGCAAAGAGTAACGGAAAGCAAGGAAGGCAAGGCAAAGCAAGGCAACGCAAGCAAGGCTATGGCAAGGTGAAAAAAGGCTAAGACACGACAAGGCAAGTCTAGGCAATGCACGGCAGGCAAGCAAAGAGTAACGGAACGCAAGGAAGGCAAGGGAAAGCAAGGCAAGGCAAGGTTACCGGAAGGAACGGCACGGCAAGGGGAAACAAGGCTAAGGCACGGCAACGCACGGCTAGGCAATGCAGGGCAAGGCAAGGAAATTGTAACGCAAAGCAAGGCACGGTTTGGGGAGGCAAGGCTAATGCACGACAACGCAAGGCTAGGCAGTGCACGGCTAGGCAAGGAAAGAGTAACGGAAGGAAAGGAAGGCAAGGCAAAGCAAGGCAAGGCAAGTGTAACAAAAGGCAAGGCACGGCAACGGGAAACAAGGCTAAGGAACGGCAACGCACGGCTAGGCAATGCACGGCCAGGCAAGGAAAGGGTAACGCAAGGCAAGGCACGGTAAGGCAAGACAAGGCTAATGCACGACGACGCACGGCTCGGCAATGCACGGAAGGCAAGCAAAGAGTAACGGAAGTCAAGGAAGGCAGGGGAAACCAAGGCAAGGCAAGGGTAACGGAAGGAATGGCTCGGCAAGGGGAAACAAGGCTAAGGCACGGCAACGCAGGGCTAGGCAATGCACGGCAAGGCAAGGAAAGGGTAACGCAAGGCAAGGCACTGTCAGGCGAGGCAAAGCTAATGCACGACATCGCAAGGCTAGGCAGTGCACGGCTAGGCAAGGAAAGAGTAACGGAAGGAAAGGAAGGCAAGGCAAAGCATGGCAAGGCAAGTGTAACAACAGGCACGGCACGGCAAGGGGAAACAAGGCTAAGGCACGACAACACAAGGCTAGGCAATGCACGGAAGGCAAGCAAAGAGTAACGGAAGGCAAGGAATGCAAAGGAAAGCAGGGGAAGGCAAGGGTAACGAAAGGAACGGCACGGTAAGGGGAAACAACGCTAAGGCACGACAACACAGGGCTAGGCAATGCAGGGCAAGGCAAGGAAAGGGTAACGCAAGGCAAGGCACGATTTGGGGAGGCAAGGCTAATGCACGACAACGCAAGGGTAGGCAATGAACGGAAGGCAAGCAAAGAGTAACGGAAGGCAAGGAAGGCAAGGGAAAGCAAGGCAAGGCAAGGGTAACGGAAGGAACGGCACGGCAAGGGGAAACAAGGCTAAGGCACGGCAACGCACGGCTAGGCAATGCACGGCAAGGCAAGGAAAGGGTAACGCAAGGCAAGGCACGGTGAGGCAAGGCAAGGCTGATGCACGACAACGCACGGCTAGGCAATGCACGGCAAGGCAAGGAAAGGGTAACGCAAGGCAAGGCACGGTGAGGCGAGGCAAGGCTAAGGCACGACAACGCAAGGCTAGCAATGCACGGAAGGCAAGCAAAGAGTAACGGAAGGCAAGGAAGGCAAGGGAAAGGAGGGGAAGGCAAGGGTAACGGAAGGAACGGCACGGTAAGGGGAAACAAGGCTAAGGCACGAAAACGCAGGGCTAGGCAATGCACGGCAAGGCAAGGAAAGGGTAATGCAAGGCAAGGCACGGTCAGGCGAGGCAAGGGTAATGCACGACAACGCAAGGCTACGCAGTGCACGGCTAGGCAAGGAAAGAGTAACGGAAGGAAAGGAAGGCAAGGCAAAGCAAGGCAAGGCAAGTGTAACAAAAGGCATGGCACGGCAAGGGGAAACAAGGCTAAGGCACGGCAACGCAAGGCTAAGCAATGCACGGCCAGGCAAGGAAAGGGTAACGCAAGGCAAGGCACAGTAATGCAAGGCGAGGCTAATGCACGACAACGCACGGCTAGGCAATGCATGGCAAGGCAAGGAAAGGGTAACGCAAGGCAAGGCACGGTCAGGCGAGGCAAGGCTAAGGCACGACAACGCAAGGCTAGGCAATGCTCGGAAGGCAAGCAAAGAGTAACGGAACGCAAGGAAGGCAAGGGAAAGCAAGGGAAGGCAAGGTTAACGGAAGGAACGGCACGGCAATGGGAAACAAGGCTAAGGCACGGTAACGCACGGCTAGGCAATGCAGGGCAAGGCAAGGAAATGGTAACGCAAGTCAAGGCACGGTTTGGGGAGGCAAGGCTAATGCACGACAACGCAAGGCTAGGCAGTGCACGGCTAGGCAAGGAAAGAGTAACGGAAGGAAAGGAAGGTAAGGCAAAGCAAGGCAAGGCAAGTGTAACAAAAGGTAAGGCACGGCAAGGGGAAACAAGGCTAAGGAACGGCAACGCACGGCTCGGCAATGCACGGCCAGGCAAGGAAAGGGTAACGCAAGGCGAGGTACGGTAAGGCTAGACAAGGCTAATGCACGACAACGCACGGCTAGGCAATGCTCGGCAAGGCAAGGAAAGGGTAACGCAAGGCAAGGCACGGTCAGGCGAGGCAAGGCTAATGACGACAACGCAAGGCTAGGCAATGCACGGAAGGCAAGCAAAGAGTAACGGAAGGCAAGGAAGGCAAGGGAAAGCAAGGCAAGGCAAGAGTATCGGAAGGAACGGCTCGGCAAGGGGAAACAAGGCTAAGGTACGGCAACGCAGGGCTAGGCAATGCACGGCAAGGCAAGGAAAGAGTAACGCAAGGCAAGGCACTGTCAGGCGAGGGAAAGCTAATGCACGACATCGCAAGGCTAGGCAGTGCACGGCTATGCAAGGAAAGAGTAACGGAAAGAAAGGAAGGCAAGGCAAAGCACGGCAAGGCAAGTGTAACAACAGGCACGGCACGGCAAGGGGAAACAAGGCTAAGGCACGACAACGCAAGGCTAGGCAATGCACGGAAGGCAAGCAAAGAGTAACGGAAGGCAAGGAATGCAAAGGAAAGCAGGGGAAGGCAAGGGTAACGAAAGGAACGGCACGGTAAGGGGAAACAAGGCTAAGGCACGACAACACAGTTCTAGGCAATGCAGGGCAAGGCAAGGAAAGCGTAACGCAAGGCAAGGCACGGTTTGAGGAGGCAAGGCTAATGCACGACAACGCAAGGCTAGGCAATGCACGGAAGGCAAGCAAAGAGTAACGGAAGGCAAGGAAGGCAAGGGAAAGCAAGGCAAGGCAAGGGTAACAGAAGGAACGGCACGGCAAGGGGAAACAAGGCTAAGGCACGGCAACGCAGGGCTAGGCAATGCACGGCAAGGCAAGGAAAGGGTAACTCAAGGCAAGGCACGGTGAGGCAAGGCAAGGCTGATGCACGACAACGCACGGCTAGGCAATGCACGGCAAGGCAAGGAAAGGGTAACAAAAGGCATGGCACGGTCAGGCGAGGCAAGGCTAAGGCACGACAATGCAAGGCTAGGCAATGCACGGAATGCAAGCAAAGAGTAACGGAAGGCAAGGAAGGCAAGGGAAAGCAGGGGAAGTCAAGGGTAACGGAAGGAACGGCACGGTAAGGGGTAACAAGGCTAAGGCACGACAACGCAGGGCTAGGTAATGTACGGCAAGGCAAGGAAAGGGTAACGCAAGGCAAGGCACGGTAAGGGAAGGCGAGGCTAATGCACGACAACGCACGGCTAGGCAATTCACGGCAAGGCAAGGAAGGGGTAACGCAAGGCAAGGCACTGTCAGGCGAGGCAAGGCTAAGGCACGACTACGTAAGGCTAGGCAATGCACGGAAGGCAAGCAAAGAGTAACGGAAGGCAAGGAATGCAAGGGAAAGCAGGGGAAGGCAAGGGTAACGAAAGGAACGGCACGGCAAGGGGAAACAAGGCTAAGGCACGACAACACAGGGCTAGGCAATGCAGGGCAAGGCAAGGAAAGGGTAACGCAAGGCAAGGCACGGTTTGGGGAGGCAAGGCTAATGCACGACAACGCAAGGCTAGGCAATGCACGGTAGGCAAGCAAAGAGTAACGGAAGAAAAGGAATGCAAGGCAAAGCAAGGCAACGCAAGCAAGGGTATGGCAAGGAGAAAAAAGGCTAAGGCACGACCACGCAATGCTAGGCAATGCACGGAAGGGAAGCAAAGAGTAACAGAAGGCAAGGAAGGCAAGGCAAGGCAACGCAAGCAAGTCTATGGCAAGGTGAAAAAAGGCTAAGACACGACAACGCAAGGCTAGGCAATGCACGGAAGGCAAGCAAAGAGTAACGGAAGGCAAGGAAGGCAAGGGAAAGCAAGTCAAGGGTAACGGAAGGAACGGCACGGCAAGGGCAAACAAGGCTAAGGCACGACAACGAACGGCTAGGCAATGCAGGCCAAGGCAAGTAAGGGTAACGCAAGGCAAGGCACGGTCAGGCGAGGCAAGGCTAAGGCACGACAACGCAAGGCTAGGCAATGCACGGAAGGCAAGCAAAGTATAACGGAACGCAAGGAAGGCAAGGGAAAGCAAGGCAAGGCAAGGGTAACGGAAGGAACGGCACGGCAAGGGGAAACAAGGCTAAGGCACGACAACACAGGGCTAGGCATTGCAGGGCAAGGCAAGGAAAGGGTAAAGCAAGGCAAGGCACGGTTTGGGGAGGCAAGGCTAATGCACGACAACGCAAGGCTAGGCAATGCACGGAAGGCAAGCAAAGAGTAACGGAAGGCAAGGAATGCAAGGAAAAGCAAGGCAACGCAAGCAAGGCTATGGCAAGGTGAAAAAAGGCTAAGGCACGACCACGCAAGGCTAGGCAATGCACGCAAGGCAAGCAAAGAGTAACGGAAGGCAAGGAATGCAATGCAAAGCAAGGCAACGCAAGCAAGGCTATGGCAAGGTGAAAAAAGGCTAAGGCACGACCACACAAGGCTAGGCAATGCACGGAAGGGAAGCAAAGAGTAACGGAAGGCAAGGAAGGCAAGGAAAAGCAAGGCCACGCAAGCAAGGATATGGCAAGGTGAAAAAAGGCTAAGACACGACAACGCAAGGCTAGGCAATGCACGGAAGGCAAGCAAAGAGTAACGGAAGGCAAGGAAGGCAAGGGAAAGCAAGGCAAGGCAAGAGTAACGGAAGGAACGGCTCGGCAAGGGGAAACAAGGCTAAGGCACGGCAACGCAGGGCTAGGCAATGCACGGCAAGGCAAGGAAAGGGTAACGCAAGGCAAGGCACTGTCAGGCGAGGCAAAGCTAATGCACGACATCGCAAGGCTAGGCAGTGCACGGCTAGGCAAGGAAAGAGTAATGGAAGGAAAGGAAGGCAAGGAAAAGCATGGCAAGGCAAGTGTAACAACAGGCACGGCACGGCAATGGGAAACAAGGCTAAGGCACGACAACGCAAGGCTAGGCAATGCACGGAAGGCAAGCAAAGAGTAACGGAAGGCAAGGAATGCAAAGGAAAGCAGGGGAAGGCAAGGGTAACGAAAGGAACGGCACGGTAAGGGGAAACAAGGCTAAGGCACGACAACACAGGGCTAGGCAATGCAGGGCAAGGCAAGGAAAGGGTAACGCAAGGCAAGGCACGGTTTGGGGAGGCAAGGCTAATGCACGACAACGCAAGGCTAGGCAATGCACGGAAGGCAAGCAAAGAGTAACGGAAGGCAAGGAAGGCAAGGGAAAGCAAGGCAAGGCAAGGGTAACGGAAGGAACGGCACGACAAGGGGAAACAAGGCTAAGGCACGGCAACGCACGGCTAGGCAATGCACGGCAAGGCAAGGAAAGGGTAACGCAAGGCAAGGCACGGTGAGGCAAGGCAAGGCTGATGCACGACAACGCACGGCTAGGCAATGCACGGCAAGGCAAGGAAAGGGTAACGCAAGGCAAGGCACGGTGAGGCAAGGCAAGGCTGATGCACGACAACGCAAGGCTAGGCAATGCACGGAAGGCAAGCAAAGAGTAACGGAAGGCAAGGAAGGCAAGGGAAAGCAAGGCAAGGCGAGGGTAACGGAAGGAACGGCACGACAAGGGGAAACAAGGCTAAAGCACGACAACACAGGGCTAGGCAATGCAGGGTAAGGCAAGGAAAGGGTAACGCAAGGCAAGGCACGGTTTGGGGAGGCAAGTCTAATGCACGACAACGCAAGTCTAGGCAATGCACGGAAAGCAAGCAAAGAGTAACGGAAGGCAAGGAATGCAAGGCAAAGCAAGGCAACGCAAGCAAGGCTATGGCAAGGTGAAAAAAGGCTAAGGCACGACCACGCAAGGCTAGGCAATGCACGGAAGGCAAGAAAAGAGTAACGGAAAGCAAGGAAGGCAAGGCAAAGCAAGGCAACGCAAGCAAGGCTATGGCAAGGTGAAAAAAGGCTAAGACACGACAAGGCAAGGCTAGGCAATGCACGGAAGGCAAGGAAAGAGTAACGGAAGGCAAGGAAGGCAAGGGAAAGCAAGGCAAGGCAATGGTAACGGAAAGAACGGCACGGCAAGGGGAAACAAGGCTAAGGCACGACAACGCACTGCTAGGCAATGCACTGCAAGGGAAGGAAAGAGTAACGCAAGGCAAGGCACGGTCAGGCGAGGCAAGGCTAAGGCACGACAACGCAAGTCTAGGCAATGCACGGAAGGCAAGCAAAGAGTAACGGAACTCAAGGAAGGCAAGGGAAAGCAAGGCAAGGCAAGGTTACCGGAAGGAACGGCACGGCAAGGGGAAACAAGGCTAAGGCACGGCAACGCACGGCTAGGCAATGCAGGGCAAGGCAAGGAAATTGTAACGCAAGGCAAGGCACGGTTTGGGGAGGCAAGGCTAATGCACGACAACGCAAGGCTAGGCAGTGCACGGCTAGGCAAGGAAAGAGTAACGGAAGGAAAGGAAGGCAAGGCAAAGCAAGGCAAGGCAAGTGTAACAAAAGGCAAGGCACGGCAACGGGAAACAAGGCTAAGGAACGACAACGCACGGCTAGGCAATGCACGGCCAGGCAAGGAAAGGGTAACGCAAGGCAAGGCACGGTAAGGCAAGACAAGGCTAATGCACGACGACGCACGGCTAGGCAATGCACGGCAAGGCAAGGAAAGGGTAACGCAAGGCAAGGCACGGTCAGGAGAGGCAAGGCTAATGCACGACAACGCAAGGCTCGGCAATGCACGGAAGGCAAGCAAAGAGTAACGGAAGGCAAGGAAGGCAGGGCAAACCAAGACAAGGCAAGGGTAACGGAAGGAATGGCTCGGCAAGGGGAAACAAGGCTAAGGCACGGCAACGCAGAGCTAGGCAATGCACGGCAAGGCAAGGAAAGGGTAACGCAAGGCAAGGCACTGTCAGGCGAGGCAAAGCTAATGCACGACATCGCAAGGCTAGGCAGTGCACGGCTAGGCAAAGAAAGAGTAACGGAAGGAAAGGAAGGCAAGGCAAAGCATGGCAAGGCAAGTGTAACAACAGGCACGGCACGGCAAGGGGAAACAAGGCTAAGGCACGACAACGCAAGGCTAGGCAATGCACGGAAGGCAAGCAAAGAGTAACGGAAGGCAAGGAATGCAAAGGAAAGCAGGGGAAGGCAAGGGTAACGAAAGGAACGGCACGGTAAGCGGAAACAACGCTAAGGCACGACAACACAGGGCTAGGCAATGCAGGGCAAGGCAAGGAAAGGGTAACGCAAGGCAAGGCACGATTTGGGGAGGCAAGGCTAATGCACGACAACGCAAGGGTAGGCAATGAACGGAAGGCAAGCAAAGAGTAACGGAAGGCAAGGAAGGCAAGGGAAAGCAAGGCAAGGCAAGGGTAACGGAAGGAACGGCACGGCAAGGGGAAACAAGGCTAAGGCACGGCAACGCACGGCTAGGCAATGCACGGCAAGGCAAGGAAAGGGTAACGCAAGGCAAGGCACGGTGAGGCAAGGCAAGGCTGATGCACGACAACGCACGGCTAGGCAATGCACGGCAAGGCAAGGAAAGGGTAACGCAAGGCAAGGCACGGTGAGGCGAGGCAAGGCTAAGGCACGACAACGCAAGGCTAGGCAATGCACGGAAGGCAAGCAAAGAGTAACGGAAGGCAAGGAAGGCAAGGGAAAGCAAGGCAAGGCAATGGTAACGGAAGGAATGGCTCGGCAAGGGGAAACAAGGCTAAGGCACGGCAACGCAGAGCTAGGCAATGCACGGCAAGGCAAGGAAAGGGTAACGCAAGGCAAGGCACGGTCAGGCGAGACAAGGGTAATGCACGAAAACGCAAGGCTACGCAGTGCACGGCTAGGCAAGGAAAGAGTAACGGAAGGAAAGGAAGGCAAGGCAAAGCAAGGCAAGGCAAGTGTAACAAAAGGCACGGCACGGCAAGGGGAAACAAGGCAAAGGCACGGCAACGCAAGACTAAACAATGCACGGCTAGGCAAGGAAAGGGTAACGCCAGGCAAGGCACTGTCAGGCTAGGCAAGGCTAAGGCACGACAACGCAAGGCTAGGCAATGCACGGAAGGCAAGCAAAGAGTAACGGAAGGCAAGGAATGCAAGGCAAAGCAAGGCAAAGCAAGCAAGTCTATGGCAAGATGAAACAAGGCTAAGGCACCACAACGCACGGCTAGACAATGCACGGCCAGCCAAGGAAAAGGTAACGCAAGGCAAGGCACTCTGAGGCAAGGCAAGGCTAATGCACGACAGCGCAAGGCTAGGCAATGCACGGAAGGCAAGCAAAGAGTAACGGAAACCAAGGAAGGCAAGTAAAGCAAGGCAAGGCAAGGGTAACGGAAGGAACGGCACGGCAAGGGGAAACAAGGCTAAGGCACGGCAACGCACGGCTAGGCAATGCACGGCAAGGCAAGGAGAAGGTAACGCAAGGCAAGGCACCTTGAGGCAAGGCAAGGCTGATGCACGACAACGCACGGCTAGGCAATGCACGGCAAGGCAAGGAAAGGGTATCGCAAGGCAAGGCACGGTCAGGCGAGGCAAGGCTAAGGCACGACAACGCAAGGCTAGACAATGCACGAAAGGCAAGCAAAGAGTAACGAAAGGCAAGGAAGGCAAGGGAAAGCAGGGGAAGGCAAGGGTAACGGAAGGAACGGCACGGTAAGGGGAAACAAGGCTAAGGCACGGCAACGCACGGCTAGGCAATGCACGGCAAGGCAAGGAAAGGGTAACGCAAGGCAAGGCACGGTCAGGCGAGGCAAGGGTAATGCACGAAAACGCAAGGCTACGCAGTGCACGGCTAGGCAAGGAAAGAGTAACGGAAGGAAAGGAAGGCAAGGCAAAGCAAGGCAAGGCAAGTGTAACAAAAGGCACGGCACGGCAAGGGGAAACAAGGCTAAGGCACGGCAACGCAAGGCTAAGCAATGCACGGCCAGGCAACGAAAGGGTAACGCAAGGCAAGGCACGGTAAGGCAAGGCGAGGCTAATGCACGACAACGCACGGCTAGGCAATGCACGGCAAGGCAAGTAAAGAGTAACGGAAGGCAAGGAATGCAAGGCAAAGCAAGGCAACGCAAGCAAGGCTATGGCAAGGTGAAAAAAGGCTAAGGCACGACCACGCAAGGCTAGGCAATGCACGGAAGGGACGCAAAGAGTAACGGAAGGCAAGGAAGGCAAGGCAAATCAAGGCTACGCAAGCAAGGCTATGGCAAGGTGAAAAAAGGCTAAGACACGACAACGCAAGGCTAGGCAATTCACGGAAGGCAAGCAAAGAGTAACGGAAGGCAAGGAAGGCAAGGGAAAGCAAGGCAAAGCAAGCAAGGCTATGGCAAGGTGAAACAAGGCTAAGGCACCACAACGCACGACTAGGCAATGCACGGCCAGCCAAGGAAAAGGTAACGCAAGGCAAGGCACTCTGAGGCAAGGCAAGGCTAATGCATGACAGCGCAAGGCTAGGCAATGCACGGAAGGCAAGCAAAGAGTAACGGAAGGCAAGGAAGGCAAGGGAAAGCAAGGCAAGGCAATGGTAACGGAAAGAACGGCACGGCAAGGGGAAACAAGGCTAAGGCACGACAACGCACTGCTAGGCAATGCACTGCAAGGGAAGGAAAGGGTAACGCAAGGCAAGGCACGGTCAGGCGAGGCAAGGCTAAGGCACGACAACGCAAGTCTAGGCAATGCACGGAAGGCAAGCAAAGAGTAACGGAACGCAAGGAAGCTAAGGGAAAGCAAGGCAAGGCAAGGTTACCGGAAGGAACGGCACGGCAAGGGGAAACAAAGCTAAGGCACGGCAACGCACGGCTAGGCAATGCAGGGCAAGGCAAGGAAATTGTAACGCAAGGCAAGGCACGGTTTGGGGAGGCAAGGCTAATGCACGACAACGCAAGGCTAGGCAGTGCACGGCTAGGCAAGGAAAGTGTAACGGAAGGAAAGGAAGGCAAGGCAAAGCAAGGCAAGGCAAGTGTAACAAAAGGCAAGGCACGGCAACGGGAAACAAGGCTAAGGAACGGCAACGCACGGCTAGGCAATGCACGGCCAGGCAAGGAAAGGGTAACGCAAGGCAAGGCACGGTAAGGCAAGACAAGGCTAATGCACGACGACGCACGGCTAGGCAATGCACGGCAAGGCAAGGAAAGGGTAACGCAAGGCAAGGCACGGTCAGGAGAGGCAAGGCTAATGCACGACAACGCAAGGCTCGGCAATGCACGGAAGGCAAGCAAAGAGTAACGGAAGGCAAGGAAGGCAGGGGAAACCAAGGCAAGGCAAGGGTAACGGAAGGAATGGCTCGGCAAGGGGAAACAAGGCTAAGGCACTGCAACACAGGGCTAGGCAATGCAGGGCAAGGCAAGGAAAGGGTAACGCAAGGCAAGGCACGATTTGGGGAGGCAAGGCTAATGCACGACAACGCAAGGGTAGGCAATGAACGGAAGGCAAGGAAAGAGTAACGGAAGGCAAGGAAGGCAAGGGAAAGCAAGGCAAGGCAAGGGTAACGGAAGGAACGGCACGGCAAGGGGAAACAAGGCTAAGGCACGGCAACGCACGGCTAGGCAATGCACGGCAAGGCAAGGAAAGGGTAACGCAAGGCAAGGCACGGTGAGGCAAGGCAAGGCTGATGCACGACAACGCACGGCTAGGCAATGCACGGCAAGGCAAGGAAAGGGTAACGCAAGGCAAGGCACGGTGAGGCGAGGCAAGGCTAAGGCACGACAACGCAAGGCTAGGCAATGCACGGAAGGCAAGCAAAGAGTAACGGAAGGCAAGGAAGGCAAGGGAAAGCAAGGCAAGGCAAGGGTAACGGAAGGAACGGCACAACAAGGGGAAACAAGGCTAAGGCACGGCAACGCACGGCTAGGCAATGCACGGCAAGGCAAGGAAAGGGTAACGCAATGGAAGGCACGGTGAGGCAAGGCAAGGCTGATGCACGACAACGCAAGGCTAGGCAATGCACGGAAGGCAAGCAAAGAGTAACGGAAGGTAAGGAAGGCAAGGGAAAGCAGGGGAAGGGAAGGGTAACGGAAGGAACGGCTCGGCAAGGGGAAACAAGGCTAAGGCACGGTAACGAAGGGCTAGGCAATGCACGGAAAGGCAAGGAAAGGGTAACGCAAGGCAAGGCACGGTCAGGCGAGACAAGGGTAAGGCACGACAACGCAAGGCTACGCAGTGCACGGCTAGGCAAGGAAAGAGTAACGGAAGGAAAGGAAGGCAAGGCAAAGCAAGGCAAGGCAAGTGTAACAACAGGCACGGCACGGCAAGGGGAAACAAGGCTAAGGCACGACAACGCAAGGCTAGGCAATGCACGGAAGGCAAGCAAAGAGTAACGGAAGGCAAGGAATGCAAAGGAAAGCAGGGGAAGGCAAGGGTAACGAAAGGAACGGCACGGTAAGGGGAAACAACGCTAAGGCACGACAACACAGGGCTAGGCAATGCAGGGCAAGGCAAGGAAAGGGTAACGCAAGGCAAGGCACGATTTGGGGAGGCAAGGCTAATGCACGACAACGCAAGGGTAGGCAATGAACGGAAGGCAAGCAAAGAGTAACGGAATGCAAGGAAGGCAAGGGAAAGCAAGGCAAGGCAAGGGTAACGGAAGGAACGGCACGGCAAGGGGAAACAAGGCTAAGGCACGGCAACGCACGGCTAGGCAATGCACGGCAAGGCAAGGAAAGGGTAACGCAAGGCAAGGCACGGTGAGGCAAGGCAAGGCTGATGCACGACAACGCACGGCTAGGCAATGCACGGCAAGGCAAGGAAAGGGTAACGCAAGGCAAGGCACGGTCAGGAGAGGCAAGGCTAATGCACGACAACGCAAGGCTCGGCAATGCACGGAAGGCAAGCAAAGAGTAACGGAAGGCAAGGAAGGCAGGGCAAACCAAGGCAAGGCAAGGGTAACGGAAGGAATGGCTCGGCAAGGGGAAACAAGGCTAAGGCACGGCAACGCAGAGCTAGGCAATGCACGGCAAGGCAAGGAAAGGGTAACGCAAGGCAAGGCACTGTCAGGCGAGGCAAAGCTAATGCACGACATCGCAAGGCTAGGCAGTGCACGGCTAGGCAAGGAAAGAGTAACGGAAGGAAAGGAAGGCAAGGCAAAGCATGGCAAGGCAAGTGTAACAACAGGCACGGCACGGCAAGGGGAAACAAGGCTAAGGCACGACAACGCAAGGCTAGGCAATGCACGGAAGGCAAGCAAAGAGTAACGGAAGGCAAGGAATGCAAAGGAAAGCAGGGGAAGGCAAGGGTAACGAAAGGAACGGCACGGTAAGGGGAAACAACGCTAAGGCACGACAACACAGGGCTAGGCAATGCAGGGCAAGGCAAGGAAAGGGTAACGCAAGGCAAGGCACGATTTGGGGAGGCAAGGCTAATGCACGACAACGCAAGGGTAGGCAATGAACGGAAGGCAAGCAAAGAGTAACGGAAGGCAAGGAAGGCAAGGGAAAGCAAGGCAAGGCAAGGGTAACGGAAGGAACGGCACGGCAAGGGGAAACAAGGCTAAGGCACGGCAACGCAAGCTAGGCAATGCACGGCAAGGCAAGGAAAGGGTAACGCAAGGCAAGGCACGGTGAGGCAAGGCAAGGCTGATGCACGACAACGCACGGCTAGGCAATGCACGGCAAGGCAAGGAAAGGGTAACGCAAGGCAAGGCACGGTGAGGCGAGGCAAGGCTGATGCACGACAACGCACGGCTAGGCAATGCACGGAAGGCAAGCAAAGAGTAACGGAAGGTAAGGAAGGCAAGGGAAAGCAGGGGAAGGGAAGGGTAACGGAAGGAACGGCTCGGCAAGGGGAAACAAGGCTAAGGCACGGTAACGAAGGGCTAGGCAATGCACGGCAAGGCAAGGAAAGGGTAACGCAAGGCAAGGCACGGTCAGGCGAGACAAGGGTAATGCACGAAAACGCAAGGCTACGCAGTGCACGGCTAGGCAAGGAAAGAGTAACGGAAGGAAAGGAAGGCAAGGCAAGGCAAGGCAAGGCAAGTGTAACAACAGGCACGGCACGGCAACGGGAAACAAGGCTAAGGCACGGCAACGCAAGACTAAACAATGCACGGCTAGGCAAGGAAAGGGTAACGCAAGGCAAGGCACTGTCAGGCTAGGCAAGGCTAAGGCACGACAACGCAAGGCTAGGCAATGCACGGAAGGCAAGCAAAGAGTAACGGATGGCAAGGAATGCAAGGCAAAGCAAGGCAAAGCAAGCAAGTCTATGGCAAGGTGAAACAAGGCTAAGGCACCACAACGCACGGCTAGACAATGCACGGCCAGCCAAGGAAAAGGTAACGCAAGGCAAGGCACTCTGAGGCAAGGCAAGGCTAATGCACGACAGCGCAAGGCTAGGCAATGCACGGAAGGCAAGCAAAGAGTAACGGAAACCAAGGAAGGCAAGGGAAAGCAAGGCAAGGCAAGGGTAACGGAAGGAACGGCACGGCAAGGGGAAACAAGGCTAAGGCACGGCAACGCACGGCTAGGCAATGCACGGAAAGGCAAGGAGAAGGTAACGCAAGGCAAGGCACCTTGAGGCAAGGCAAGGCTGATGCACGACAACGCACGGCTAGGCAATGCACTGCAAGGCAAGGAAAGGGTAACGCAAGGCAAGGCACGGTCAGGCGAGGCAAGGCTAAGGCACGACTACGCAAGGCTAGGCAATGCACGGAAGGCAAGCAAAGAGTAACGGAAGGCAAGGAATGCAAAGGAAAGCAGGGGAAGGAAAGGGTAACGAAAGGAACGGCACGGTAAGGGGAAACAAGGCTAAGGCACGACAACACAGGGCTAGGCAATGCAGGGCAAGGCAAGGAAAGGGTAACGCAAATCAAGGCACGGTTTGGGGAGGCAAGGCTAATGCACGACAACGCAAGGCTAGGCAATGCACGGAAGGCAAGCAAAGAGTAACGGAAGGCAAGGAAGGCAAGGGAAAGCAAGGCAAGGCAAGGGTAACGGAAGGAACGGCACGTCAAGGGGAAACAAGGCTAAGGCACGGCAACGCACGGCTAGGCAATGCACGGCAAGGCAAGGAAAGGGTAACGCAAGGCAAGGCACGGTCAGGCGAGGCAAGGGTAATGCACGAAAACGCAAGGCTACGCAGTGCACGGCTAGGCAAGGAAAGTGTAACGGAAGGAAAGGAAGGCAAGGCAAAGCAAGGCAAGGCAAGTGTAACAAAAGGCACGGCACGGCAAGGGGAAACAAGGCTAAGGCACGGCAACGCAAGGCTAAGCAATGCACGGCAAGGCAAGGAAAGGGTAACGCAAGGCAAGGCACGGTGAGGCAAGGCAAGGCTGATGCACGACAACGCACGGCTAGGCAATGCACGGCAAGGCAAGGAAAGGGTAAGGCAAGGCAAGGCACGGTTTGGGGAGGCAAGGCTAATGCACGACAACGCAAGGCTAGGCAATGCACGGAAGGCAAGTAAAGAGTAACGGAAGACAAGGAATGCAAGGCAAAGCAAGGCAACGCAAGCAAGGCTATGGCAAGGTGAAAAAAAGCTAAGGCACGACCACGCAAGGCTAGGCAATGCACGGAAGGGACGCAAAGAGTAACGGAAGGCAAGGAAGGCAAGGCAAATCAAGGCAACGCAAGCAAGGCTATGGCAAGGTGAAAAAAGGCTAAGACACGACAACGCAAGGCTAGGCAATTCACGGAAGGCAAGCAAAGAGTAACGGAAGGCAAGGAAGGCAAGGGAAAGCAAGGCAAAGCAAGCAAGGCTATGGCAAGGTGAAACAAGGCTATGGCACCACAACGCACGACTAGGCAATGCACGGCCAGCCAAGGAAAAGGTAACGCAAGGCAAGGCACTCTGAGGCAAGGCAAGGCTAATGCATGACAGCGCAAGGCTAGGCAATGCACGGAAGGCAAGCAAAGAGTAACGGAAGGCAAGGAAGGCAAGGGAAAGCAAGGCAAGGCAATGGTAACGGAAAGAACGGCACGGCAAGGGGAAACAAGGCTAAGGCACGACAACGCACTGCTAGGCAATGCACTGCAAGGGAAGGAAAGGGTAACGCAAGGCAAGGCACGGTCAGGCGAGGCAAGGCTAAGGCACGACAACGCAAGTCTAGGCAATGCACGGAAGGCAAGCAAAGAGTAACGGAACGCAAGGAAGCTAAGGGAAAGCAAGGCAAGGCAAGGTTACCGGAAGGAACGGCACGGCAAGTGGAAACAAGGCTAAGGCACGGCAACGCACGGCTAGGCAATGCAGGGCAAGGCAAGGAAATTGTAACGCAAGGCAATGCACGGTTTGGGGAGGCAAGGCTAATGCACGACAACGCAAGGCTAGGCAGTGCACGGCTAGGCAAGGAAAGAGTAACGGAAGGAAAGGAAGGCAAGGCAAAGCAAGGCAAGGCAAGTGTAACAAAAGGCAAGGCACGGCAACGGGAAACAAGGCTAAGGAACGGCAACGCACGGCTAGGCAATGCACGGCCAGGCAAGGAAAGGGTAACGCAAGGCAAGGCACGGTAAGGCAAGACAAGGCTAATGCACGACGACGCACGGCTAGGCAATGCACGGCAAGGCAAGGAAAGGGTAACGCAAGGCAAGGCACGGTCAGGAGAGGCAAGGCTAATGCACGACAACGCAAGGCTCGGCAATGCACGGAAGGCAAGCAAAGAGTAACGGAAGGCAAGGAAGGCAGGGGAAACCAAGGCAAGGCAAGGGTAACGGAAGGAATGGCTCGGCAAGGGGAAACAAGGCTAAGGCACTGCAACGCAGGGCTAGGCAATGCACGGCAAGGCAAGGAAAGGGTAACGCAAGGCAAGGCACTGTCAGGCGAGGCAAAGCTAATGCACGACATCGCAAGGCTAGGCAGTGCACGGCTAGGCAAGGAAAGAGTAACGGAAGGAAAGGAAGGCAAGGCAAAGCATGGCAAGGCAAGTGTAACAACAGGCACGGCACGGCAAGGGGAAACAAAGCTAAGGCACGGCAACGCACGGCTAGGCAATGCAGGGCAAGGCAAGGAAATTGTAACGCAAGGCAAGGCACGGTTTGGGGAGGCAAGGCTAATGCACGACAACGCAAGGCTAGGCAGTGCACGGCTAGGCAAGGAAAGTGTAACGGAAGGAAAGGAAGGCAAGGCAAAGCAAGGCAAGGCAAGTGTAACAAAAGGCAAGGCACGGCAACGGGAAACAAGGCTAAGGAACGGCAACGCACGGCTAGGCAATGCACGGCCAGGCAAGGAAAGGGTAACGCAAGGCAAGGCACGGTAAGGCAAGACAAGGCTAATGCACGACGACGCACGGCTAGGCAATGCACGGCAAGGCAAGGAAAGGGTAACGCAAGGCAAGGCACGGTCAGGAGAGGCAAGGCTAATGCACGACAACGCAAGGCTCGGCAATGCACGGAAGGCAAGCAAAGAGTAACGGAAGGCAAGGAAGGCAGGGGAAACCAAGGCAAGGCAAGGGTAACGGAAGGAATGGCTCGGCAAGGGGAAACAAGGCTAAGGCACTGCAACACAGGGCTAGGCAATGCAGGGCAAGGCAAGGAAAGGGTAACGCAAGGCAAGGCACGATTTGGGGAGGCAAGGCTAATGCACGACAACGCAAGGGTAGGCAATGAACGGAAGGCAAGGAAAGAGTAACGGAAGGCAAGGAAGGCAAGGGAAAGCAAGGCAAGGCAAGGGTAACGGAAGGAACGGCACGGCAAGGGGAAACAAGGCTAAGGCACGGCAACGCACGGCTAGGCAATGCACGGCAAGGCAAGGAAAGGGTAACGCAAGGCCAGGCACGGTGAGGCAAGGCAAGGCTGATGCACGACAACGCACGGCTAGGCAATGCACGGCAAGGCAAGGAAAGGGTAACGCAAGGCAAGGCACGGTGAGGCGAGGCAAGGCTAAGGCACGACAACGCAAGGCTAGGCAATGCACGGAAGGCAAGCAAAGAGTAACGGAAGGCAAGGAAGGCAAGGGAAAGCAAGGCAAGGCAAGGGTAACGGAAGGAACGGCACAACAAGGGGAAACAAGGCTAAGGCACGGCAACGCACGGCTAGGCAATGCACGGCAAGGCAAGGAAAGGGTAACGCAATGGAAGGCACGGTGAGGCAAGGCAAGGCTGATGCACGACAACGCAAGGCTAGGCAATGCACGGAAGGCAAGCAAAGAGTAACGGAAGGTAAGGAAGGCAAGGGAAAGCAGGGGAAGGGAAGGGTAACGGAAGGAACGGCTCGGCAAGGGGAAACAAGGCTAAGGCACGGTAACGAAGGGCTAGGCAATGCACGGAAAGGCAAGGAAAGGGTAACGCAAGGCAAGGCACGGTCAGGCGAGACAAGGGTAAGGCACGACAACGCAAGGCTACGCAGTGCACGGCTAGGCAAGGAAAGAGTAACGGAAGGAAAGGAAGGCAAGGCAAAGCAAGGCAAGGCAAGTGTAACAACAGGCACGGCACGGCAAGGGGAAACAAGGCTAAGGCACGACAACGCAAGGCTAGGCAATGCACGGAAGGCAAGCAAAGAGTAACGGAAGGCAAGGAATGCAAAGGAAAGCAGGGGAAGGCAAGGGTAACGAAAGGAACGGCACGGTAAGGGGAAACAACGCTAAGGCACGTCAACACAGGGCTAGGCAATGCAGGGCAAGGCAAGGAAAGGGTAACGCAAGGCAAGGCACGATTTGGGGAGGCAAGGCTAATGCACGACAACGCAAGGGTAGGCAATGAACGGAAGGCAAGCAAAGAGTAACGGAATGCAAGGAAGGCAAGGGAAAGCAAGGCAAGGCAAGGGTAACGGAAGGAACGGCACGGCAAGGGGAAACAAGGCTAAGGCACGGCAACGCACGGCTAGGCAATGCACGGCAAGGCAAGGAAAGGGTAACGCAAGGCAAGGCACGGTCAGGAGAGGCAAGGCTAATGCACGACAACGCAAGGCTCGGCAATGCACGGAAGGCAAGCAAAGAGTAACGGAAGGCAAGGAAGGCAGGGGAAACCAAGGCAAGGCAAGGGTAACGGAAGGAATGGCTCGGCAAGGGGAAACAAGGCTAAGGCACGGCAACGCAGAGCTAGGCAATGCACGGCAAGGCAAGGAAAGGGTAACGCAAGGCAAGGCACTGTGAGGCGAGGCAAAGCTAATGCACGACATCGCAAGGCTAGGCAGTGCACGGCTAGGCAAGGAAAGAGTAACGGAAGGAAAGGAAGGCAAGGCAAAGCATGGCAAGGCAAGTGTAACAACAGGCACGGCACGGCAAGGGGAAACAAGGCTAAGGCACGACAACGCAAGGCTAGGCAATGCACGGAAGGCAAGCAAAGAGTAACGGAAGGCAAGGAATGCAAAGGAAAGCAGGGGAAGGCAAGGGTAACGAAAGGAACGGCACGGTAAGGGGAAACAACGCTAAGGCACGACAACACAGGGCTAGGCAATGCAGGGCAAGGCAAGGAAAGGGTAACGCAAGGCAAGGCACGATTTGGGGAGGCAAGGCTAATGCACGACAACGCAAGGGTAGGCAATGAACGGAAGGCAAGCAAAGAGTAACGGAAGGCAAGGAAGGCAAGGGAAAGCAAGGCAAGGCAAGGGTAACGGAAGGAACGGCACGGCAAGGGGAAACAAGGCTAAGGCACGGCAACGCAAGCTAGGCAATGCACGGCAAGGCAAGGAAAGGGTAACGCAAGGCAAGGCACGGTGAGGCAAGGCAAGGCTGATGCACGACAACGCACGGCTAGGCAATGCACGGCAAGGCAAGGAAAGGGTAACGCAAGGCAAGGCACGGTCAGGCGAGACAAGGGTAATGCACGAAAACGCAAGGCTACGCAGTGCACGGCTAGGCAAGGAAAGAGTAACGGAAGGAAAGGAAGGCAAGGCAAAGCAAGGCAAGGCAAGTGTAACAAAAGGCACGGCACGGCAAGGGGAAACAAGGCTAAGGCACGGCAACGCAAGACTAAACAATGCACGGCTAGGCAAGGAAAGGGTAACGCAAGGCAAGGCACTGTCAGGCTAGGCAAGGCTAAGGCACGACAACGCAAGGCTAGGCAATGCACGGAAGGCAAGCAAAGAGTAACGGATGGCAAGGAATGCAAGGCAAAGCAAGGCAAAGCAAGCAAGTCTATGGCAAGGTGAAACAAGGCTAAGGCACCACAACGCACGGCTAGACAATGCACGGCCAGCCAAGGAAAAGGTAACGCAAGGCAAGGCACTCTGAGGCAAGGCAAGGCTAATGCAAGACAGCGCAAGGCTAGGCAATGCACGGAAGGCAAGCAAAGAGTAACGGAAACCAAGGAAGGCAAGGGAAAGCAAGGCAAGGCAAGGGTAACGGAAGGAACGGCACGGCAAGGGGAAACAAGGCTAAGGCACGGCAACGCACGGCTAGGCAATGCACGGAAAGGCAAGGAGAAGGTAACGCAAGGCAAGGCACCTTGAGGCAAGGCAAGGCTGATGCACGACAACGCACGGCTAGGCAATGCACTGCAAGGCAAGGAAAGGGTAACGCAAGGCAAGGCACGGTCAGGCGAGGCAAGGCTAAGGCACGACTACGCAAGGCTAGGCAATGCACGGAAGGCAAGCAAAGAGTAACGGAAGGCAAGGAATGCAAAGGAAAGCAGGGGAAGGAAAGGGTAACGAAAGGAACGGCACGGTAAGGGGAAACAAGGCTAAGGCACGACAACACAGGGCTAGGCAATGCAGGGCAAGGCAAGGAAAGGGTAACGCAAATCAAGGCACGGTTTGGGGAGGCAAGGCTAATGCACGACAACGCAAGGCTAGGCAATGCACGGAAGGCAAGCAAAGAGTAACGGAAGGCAAGGAAGGCAAGGGAAAGCAAGGCAAGGCAAGGGTAACGGAAGGAACGGCACGTCAAGGGGAAACAAGGCTAAGGCACGGCAACGCACGGCTAGGCAATGCACGGAAAGGCAAGGAAAGGGTAACGCAAGGCAAGGCACGGTCAGGCGAGGCAAGGGTAATGCACGAAAACGCAAGGCTACGCAGTGCACGGCTAGGCAAGGAAAGTGTAACAGAAGGAAAGGAAGGCAAGGCAAAGCAAGGCAAGGCAAGTGTAACAAAGGGCACGGCACGGCAAGGGGAAACAAGGCTAAGGCACGGCAACGCAAGGCTAAGCAATGCACGGCAAGGCAAGGAAAGGGTAACGCAAGGCAAGGCACGGTGAGGCAAGGCAAGGCTGATGCACGACAACGCACGGCTAGGCAATGCACGGCAAGGCAAGGAAAGGGTAAGGCAAGGCAAGGCACGGTTTGGGGAGGCAAGGCTAATGCACGACAACGCAAGGCTAGGCAATGCACGGAAGGCAAGTAAAGAGTAACGGAAGACAAGGAATGCAAGGCAAAGCAAGGCAACGCAAGCAAGGCTATGGCAAGGTGAAAAAAGGCTAAGGCACGACCACGCAAGGCTAGGCAATGCACGGAAGGGACGCAAAGAGTAACGGAAGGCAAGGAAGGCAAGGCAAATCAAGGCAACGCAAGCAAGGCTATGGCAAGGTGAAAAAAGGCTAAGACACGACAACGCAAGGCTAGGCAATTCACGGAAGGCAAGCAAAGAGTAACGGAAGGCAAGGAAGGCAAGGGAAAGCAAGGCAAAGCAAGCAAGGCTATGGCAAGGTGAAACAAGGCTATGGCACCACAACGCACGACTAGGCAATGCACGGCCAGCCAAGGAAAAGGTAACGCAAGGCAAGGCACTCTGAGGCAAGGCAAGGCTAATGCATGACAGCGCAAGGCTAGGCAATGCACGGAAGGCAAGCAAAGAGTAACGGAAGGCAAGGAAGGCAAGGGAAAGCAAGGCAAGGCAATGGTAACGGAAAGAACGGCACGGCAAGGGGAAACAAGGCTAAGGCACGACAACGCACTGCTAGGCAATGCACTGCAAGGGAAGGAAAGGGTAACGCAAGGCAAGGCACGGTCAGGCGAGGCAAGGCTAAGGCACGACAACGCAAGTCTAGGCAATGCACGGAAGGCAAGCAAAGAGTAACGGAACGCAAGGAAGCTAAGGGAAAGCAAGGCAAGGCAAGGTTACCGGAAGGAACGGCACGGCAAGTGGAAACAAGGCTAAGGCACGGCAACGCACGGCTAGGCAATGCAGGGCAAGGCAAGGAAATTGTAACGCAAGGCAAGGCACGGTTTGGGGAGGCAAGGCTAATGCACGACAACGCAAGGCTAGGCAGTGCACGGCTAGGCAAGGAAAGAGTAACGGAAGGAAAGGAAGGCAAGGCAAAGCAAGGCAAGGCAAGTGTAACAAAAGGCAAGGCACGGCAACGGGAAACAAGGCTAAGGAACGGCAACGCACGGCTAGGCAATGCACGGCCAGGCAAGGAAAGGGTAACGCAAGGCAAGGCACGGTAAGGCAAGACAAGGCTAATGCACGACGACGCACGGCTAGGCAATGCACGGCAAGGCAAGGAAAGGGTAACGCAAGGCAAGGCACGGTCAGGAGAGGCAAGGCTAATGCACGACAACGCAAGGCTCGGCAATGCACGGAAGGCAAGCAAAGAGTAACGGAAGGCAAGGAAGGCAGGGGAAACCAAGGCAAGGCAAGGGTAACGGAAGGAATGGCTCGGCAAGGGGAAACAAGGCTAAGGCACTGCAACGCAGGGCTAGGCAATGCACGGCAAGGCAAGGAAAAGGTAACGCAAGGCAAGGCACTGTCAGGCGAGGCAAAGCTAATGCACGACATCGCAAGGCTAGGCAGTGCACGGCTAGGCAAGGAAAGAGTAACGGAAGGAAAGGAAGGCAAGGCAAAGCATGGCAAGGCAAGTGTAACAACAGGCACGGCACGGTAAGGGGAAACAAGGCTAAGGCACGACAACGCAAGGCTAGGCAATGCACGGAAGGCAAGCAAAGAGTAACGGAAGGCAAGGAATGCAAAGGAAAGCAGGGGAAGGCAAGGGTAACGAAAGGAACGGCACGGTAAGGGGAAACAACGCTAAGGCACGACAACACAGGGCTAGGCAATGCAGGGCAAGGCAAGGAAAGGGTAACGCAAGGCAAGGCACGATTTGGGGAGGCAAGGCTAATGCACGACAACGCAAGGGTAGGCAATGAACGGAAGGCAAGGAAAGAGTAATGGAAGGCAAGGAAGGCAAGGGAAAGCAAGGCAAGGCAAGGGTAACGGAAGGAACGGCACGGCAAGGGGAAACAAGGCTAAGGCACGGCAACGCACGGCTAGGCAATGCACGGCAAGGCAAGGAAAGGGTAACGCAAGGCAAGGCACGGTGAGGCAAGGCAAGGCTGATGCACGACAACGCACGGCTAGGCAATGCACGGCAAGGCAAGGAAAGGGTAACGCAAGGCAAGGCACGGTGAGGCGAGGCAAGGCTAAGGCACGACAACGCAAGGCTAGGCAATGCACGGAAGGCAAGCAAAGAGTAACGGAAGGCAAGGAAGGCAAGGGAAAGCAAGGCAAGGCAAGGGTAACGGAAGGAACGGCACGACAAGGGGAAACAAGGCTAAGGCACGGCAACGCACGGCTAGGCAATGCACGGCAAGGCAAGGAAAGGGTAACGCAAGGCAAGGCACGGTGAGGCAAGGCAAGGCTGGTGCACGACAACGCAAGGCTAGGCAATGCACGGAAGGCAAGCAAAGAGTAACGGAAGGTAAGGAAGGCAAGGGAAAGCAGGGGAAGGGAAGGGTAACGGAAGGAACGGCTCGGCAAGGGGAAACAAGGCTAAGGCACGGTAACGAAGGGCTAGGCAATGCACGGAAAGGCAAGGAAAGGGTAACGCAAGGCAAGGCACGGTCAGCCGAGACAAGGGTAAGGCACGAAAACGCAAGGCTACGCAGTGCACGGCTAGGCAAGGAAAGAGTAACGGAAGGAAAGGAAGGCAAGGCAAAGCAAGGCAAGGCAAGTGTAACAAAAGGCACGGCACGGCAAGGGGAAACAAGGCTAAGGCACGGCAACGCAAGACTAAACAATGCACGGCTAGGCAAGGAAAGGGTAACGCAAGGCAAGGCACTGTCAGGCTAGGCAAGGCTAAGGCACGACAACGCAAGGCTAGGCAATGCACGGAAGGCAAGCAAAGAGTAACCGAAGGCAAGGAATGCAAGGCAAAGCAAGGCAAAGCAAGCAAGTCTATGGCAAGGTGAAACAAGGCTAAGGCACCACAACGCACTGCTAGACAATGCACGGCCAGCCAAGGAAAAGGTAACGCAAGGCAAGGCACTCTGAGGCAAGGCAAGGCTAATGCACGACAGCGCAAGGCTAGGCAATGCACGGAATGCAAGCAAAGAGTAACGGAAAGCAAGGAAGGCAAGGGAAAGCAAGGCAAGGCAAGGGTAACGGAAGGAACGGCACGGCAAGGGGAAACAAGGCTAAGGCACGGCAACGCACGGCTAGGCAATGCACGGCAAGGCAAGGAGAAGGTAACGCAAGGCAAGGCACCTTGAGGCAAGGCAAGGCTGATGCACGACAACGCACGGCTAGGCAATGCACGGCAAGGCAAGGAAAGGGTAACGCAAGGCAAGGCACGGTCAGGCGAGGCAAGGCTAAGGCACGACAACGCAAGGCTAGACAATGCACGAAAGGCAAGCAAAGAGTAACGAAAGGCAAGGAAGGCAAGGGAAAGCAGGGGAAGGCAAGGGTAACGGAAGGAACGGCACGGTAAGGGGAAACAAGGCTAAGGCACGGCAACGCACGGCTAGGCAATGCACGGCAAGGCAAGGAAAGGGTAACGCAAGGCAAGGCACGGTCAGGCGAGGCAAGGGTAATGCACGAAAACGCAAGGCTACGCAGTGCACGGCTAGGCAAGGAAAGAGTAACGGAAGGAAAGGAAGGCAAGGCAAAGCAAGGCAAGGCAAGTGTAACAAAAGGCACGGCACGGCAAGGGGAAACAAGGCTAAGGCACGGCAACGCAAGGCTAAGCAATGCACGGCCAGGCAACGAAAGGGTAACGCAAGGCAAGGCACGGTAAGGCAAGGCGAGGCTAATGCACGACAACGCACGGCTAGGCAATGCACGGCAAGGCAAGTAAAGAGTAACGGAAGGCAAGGAATGCAAGGCAAAGCAAGGCAACGCAAGCAAGGCTATGGCAAGGTGAAAAAAGGCTAAGGCACGACCACGCAAGGCTAGGCAATGCACGGAAGGGACGCAAAGAGTAACGGAAGGCAAGGAAGGCAAGGCAAATCAAGGCTACGCAAGCAAGGCTATGGCAAGGTGAAAAAAGGCTAAGACACGACAACGCAAGGCTAGGCAATTCACGGAAGGCAAGCAAAGAGTAACGGAAGGCAAGGAAGGCAAGGGAAAGCAAGGCAAAGCAAGCAAGGCTATGGCAAGGTGAAACAAGGCTAAGGCACCACAACGCACGACTAGGCAATGCACGGCCAGCCAAGGAAAAGGTAACGCAAGGCAAGGCACTCTGAGGCAAGGCAAGGCTAATGCATGACAGCGCAAGGCTAGGCAATGCACGGAAGGCAAGCAAAGAGTAACGGAAGGCAAGGAAGGCAAGGGAAAGCAAGGCAAGGCAATGGTAACGGAAAGAACGGCACGGCAAGGGGAAACAAGGCTAAGGCACGACAACGCACTGCTAGGCAATGCACTGCAAGGGAAGGAAAGGGTAACGCAAGGCAAGGCACGGTCAGGCGAGGCAAGGCTAAGGCACGACAACGCAAGTCTAGGCAATGCACGGAAGGCAAGCAAAGAGTAACGGAACGCAAGGAAGCTAAGGGAAAGCAAGGCAAGGCAAGGTTACCGGAAGGAACGGCACGGCAAGGGGAAACAAAGCTAAGGCACGGCAACGCACGGCTAGGCAATGCAGGGCAAGGCAAGGAAATTGTAACGCAAGGCAAGGCACGGTTTGGGGAGGCAAGGCTAATGCACGACAACGCAAGGCTAGGCAGTGCACGGCTAGGCAAGGAAAGTGTAACGGAAGGAAAGGAAGGCAAGGCAAAGCAAGGCAAGGCAAGTGTAACAAAAGGCAAGGCACGGCAACGGGAAACAAGGCTAAGGAACGGCAACGCACGGCTAGGCAATGCACGGCCAGGCAAGGAAAGGGTAACGCAAGGCAAGGCACGGTAAGGCAAGACAAGGCTAATGCACGACGACGCACGGCTAGGCAATGCACGGCAAGGCAAGGAAAGGGTAACGCAAGGCAAGGCACGGTCAGGAGAGGCAAGGCTAATGCACGACAACGCAAGGCTCGGCAATGCACGGAAGGCAAGCAAAGAGTAACGGAAGGCAAGGAAGGCAGGGGAAACCAAGGCAAGGCAAGGGTAACGGAAGGAATGGCTCGGCAAGGGGAAACAAGGCTAAGGCACTGCAACGCAGGGCTAGGCAATGCACGGCAAGGCAAGGAAAGGGTAACGCAAGGCAAGGCACTGTCAGGCGAGGCAAAGCTAATGCACGACATCGCAAGGCTAGGCAGTGCACGGCTAGGCAAGGAAAGAGTAACGGAAGGAAAGGAAGGCAAGGCAAAGCATGGCAAGGCAAGTGTAACAACAGGCACGGCACGGTAAGGGGAAACAAGGCTAAGGCACGACAACGCAAGGCTAGGCAATGCACGGAAGGCAAGCAAAGAGTAACGGAAGGCAAGGAATGCAAAGGAAAGCAGGGGAAGGCAAGGGTAACGAAAGGAACGGCACGGTAAGGGGAAACAACGCTAAGGCACGACAACACAGGGCTAGGCAATGCAGGGCAAGGCAAGGAAAGGGTAACGCAAGGCAAGGCACGATTTGGGGAGGCAAGGCTAATGCACGACAACGCAAGGGTAGGCAATGAACGGAAGGCAAGGAAAGAGTAACGGAAGGCAAGGAAGGCAAGGGAAAGCAAGGCAAGGCAAGGGTAACGGAAGGAACGGCACGGCAAGGGGAAACAAGGCTAAGGCACGGCAACGCACGGCTAGGCAATGCACGGCAAGGCAAGGAAAGGGTAACGCAAGGCAAGGCACGGTGAGGCAAGGCAAGGCTGATGCACGACAACGCACGGCTAGGCAATGCACGGCAAGGCAAGGAAAGGGTAACGCAAGGCAAGGCACGGTGAGGCGAGGCAAGGCTAAGGCACGACAACGCAAGGCTAGGCAATGCACGGAAGGCAAGCAAAGAGTAACGGAAGGCAAGGAAGGCAAGGGAAAGCAAGGCAAGGCAAGGGTAACGGAAGGAACGGCACAACAAGGGGAAACAAGGCTAAGGCACGGCAACGCACGGCTAGGCAATGCACGGCAAGGCAAGGAAAGGGTAACGCAATGGAAGGCACGGTGAGGCAAGGCAAGGCTGATGCACGACAACGCAAGGCTAGGCAATGCACGGAAGGCAAGCAAAGAGTAACGGAAGGTAAGGAAGGCAAGGGAAAGCAGGGGAAGGGAAGGGTAACGGAAGGAACGGCTCGGCAAGGGGAAACAAGGCTAAGGCACGGTAACGAAGGGCTAGGCAATGCACGGAAAGGCAAGGAAAGGGTAACGCAAGGCAAGGCACGGTCAGGCGAGACAAGGGTAAGGCACGAAAACGCAAGGCTACGCAGTGCACGGCTAGGCAAGCAAAGAGTAACGGAAACCAAGGAAGGCAAGGGAAAGCAAGGCAAGGCAAGGGTAACGGAAGGAACGGCACGGCAAGGGGAAACAAGGCTAAGGCACGGCAACGCACGGCTAGGCAATGCACGGCAAGGCAAGGAAAGGGTAACGCAAGGCAAGGCACGGTGAGGCAAGGCAAGGCTGATGCACGACAACGCACGGCTAGGCAATGCACGGCAAGGCAAGGAAAGGGTAACGCAAGGCAAGGCACGGTCAGGAGAGGCAAGGCTAATGCACGACAACGCAAGGCTCGGCAATGCACGGAAGGCAAGCAAAGAGTAACGGAAGGCAAGGAAGGCAGGGCAAACCAAGGCAAGGCAAGGGTAACGGAAGGAATGGCTCGGCAAGGGGAAACAAGGCTAAGGCACGGCAACGCAGAGCTAGGCAATGCACGGCAAGGCAAGGAAAGGGTAACGCAAGGCAAGGCACTGTCAGGCGAGGCAAAGCTAATGCACGACATCGCAAGGCTAGGCAGTGCACGGCTAGGCAAGGAAAGAGTAACGGAAGGAAAGGAAGGCAAGGCAAAGCATGGCAAGGCAAGTGTAACAACAGGCACGGCACGGTAAGGGGAAACAAGGCTAAGGCACGACAACGCAAGGCTAGGCAATGCACGGAAGGCAAGCAAAGAGTAACGGAAGGCAAGGAATGCAAAGGAAAGCAGGGGAAGGCAAGGGTAACAACAGGCACGGCACGGCAAGGGGAAACAAGGCTAAGGCACGACAACGCAAGGCTAGGCAATGCACGGAAGGCAAGCAAAGAGTAACGGAAGGCAAGGAATGCAAAGGAAAGCAGGGGAAGGCAAGGGTAACGAAAGGAACGGCACGGTAAGGGGAAACAACGCTAAGGCACGACAACACAGGGCTAGGCAATGCAGGGCAAGGCAAGGAAAGGGTAACGCAAGGCAAGGCACGATTTGGGGAGGCAAGGCTAATGCACGACAACGCAAGGGTAGGCAATGAACGGAAGGCAAGGAAAGAGTAATGGAAGGCAAGGAAGGCAAGGGAAAGCAAGGGAAGGCAATGGTAACGGAAGGAACGGCACGGCAAGGGGAAACAAGGCTAAGGCACGGCAACGCACGGCTTGGCAATGCACGGCAAGGCAAGGAAAGGGTAACGCAAGGCAAGGCACGGTGAGGCAAGGCAAGGCTGATGCACGACAACGCACGGCTAGGCAATGCACGGCAAGGCAAGGAAAGGGTAACGCAAGGCAAGGCACGGTGAGGCGAGGCAAGGCTAAGGCACGACAACGCAAGGCTAGGCAATGCACGGAAGGCAAGCAAAGAGTAACGGAAGGCAAGGAAGGCAAGGGAAAGCAAGGCAAGGCAAGGGTAACGGAAGGAACGGCACGACAAGGGGAAACAAGGCTAAGGCACGGCAACGCACGGCTAGGCAATGCACGGCAAGGCAAGGAAAGGGTAACGCAAGGCAAGGCACGGTGAGGCAAGGCAAGGCTGGTGCACGACAACGCAAGGCTAGGCAATGCACGGAAGGCAAGCAAAGAGTAACGGAAGGTAAGGAAGGCAAGGGAAAGCAGGGGAAGGGAAGGGTAACGGAAGGAACGGCTCGGCAAGGGGAAACAAGGCTAAGGCACGGTAACGAAGGGCTAGGCAATGCACGGAAAGGCAAGGAAAGGGTAACGCAAGGCAAGGCACGGTCAGCCGAGACAAGGGTAAGGCACGAAAACGCAAGGCTACGCAGTGCACGGCTAGGCAAGGAAAGAGTAACGGAAGGAAAGGAAGGCAAGGCAAAGCAAGGCAAGGCAAGTGTAACAAAAGGCACGGCACGGCAAGGGGAAACAAGGCTAAGGCACGGCAACGCAAGACTAAACAATGCACGGCTAGGCAAGGAAAGGGTAACGCAAGGCAAGGCACTGTCAGGCTAGGCAAGGCTAAGGCACGACAACGCAAGGCTAGGCAATGCACGGAAGGCAAGCAAAGAGTAACCGAAGGCAAGGAATGCAAGGCAAAGCAAGGCAAAGCAAGCAAGTCTATGGCAAGGTGAAACAAGGCTAAGGCACCACAACGCACTGCTAGACAATGCACGGCCAGCCAAGGAAAAGGTAACGCAAGGCAAGGCACTCTGAGGCAAGGCAAGGCTAATGCACGACAGCGCAAGGCTAGGCAATGCACGGAATGCAAGCAAAGAGTAACGGAAACCAAGGAAGGCAAGGGAAAGCAAGGCAAGGCAAGGGTAACGGAAGGAACGGCACGGCAAGGGGAAACAAGGCTAAGGCACGGCAACGCACGGCTAGGCAATGCACGGCAAGGCAAGGAGAAGGTAACGCAAGGCAAGGCACCTTGAGGCAAGGCAAGGCTGATGCACGACAACGCACGGCTAGGCAATGCACGGCAAGGCAAGGAAAGGGTAACGCAAGGCAAGGCACGGTCAGGCGAGGCAAGGCTAAGGCACGACAACGCAAGGCTAGACAATGCACGAAAGGCAAGCAAAGAGTAACGAAAGGCAAGGAAGGCAAGGGAAAGCAGGGGAAGGCAAGGGTAACGGAAGGAACGGCACGGTAAGGGGAAACAAGGCTAAGGCACGGCAACGCACGGCTAGGCAATGCACGGCAAGGCAAGGAAAGGGTAACGCAAGGCAAGGCACGGTCAGGCGAGGCAAGGGTAATGCACGAAAACGCAAGGCTACGCAGTGCACGGCTAGGCAAGGAAAGAGTAACGGAAGGAAAGGAAGGCAAGGCAAAGCAAGGCAAGGCAAGTGTAACAAAAGGCACGGCACGGCAAGGGGAAACAAGGCTAAGGCACGGCAACGCAAGGCTAAGCAATGCACGGCCAGGCAACGAAAGGGTAACGCAAGGCAAGGCACGGTAAGGCAAGGCGAGGCTAATGCACGACAACGCACGGCTAGGCAATGCACGGCAAGGCAAGTAAAGAGTAACGGAAGGCAAGGAATGCAAGGCAAAGCAAGGCAACGCAAGCAAGGCTATGGCAAGGTGAAAAAAGGCTAAGGCACGACCACGCAAGGCTAGGCAATGCACGGAAGGGACGCAAAGAGTAACGGAAGGCAAGGAAGGCAAGGCAAATCAAGGCTACGCAAGCAAGGCTATGGCAAGGTGAAAAAAGGCTAAGACACGACAACGCAAGGCTAGGCAATTCACGGAAGGCAAGCAAAGAGTAACGGAAGGCAAGGAAGGCAAGGGAAAGCAAGGCAAAGCAAGCAAGGCTATGGCAAGGTGAAACAAGGCTAAGGCACCACAACGCACGACTAGGCAATGCACGGCCAGCCAAGGAAAAGGTAACGCAAGGCAAGGCACTCTGAGGCAAGGCAAGGCTAATGCATGACAGCGCAAGGCTAGGCAATGCACGGAAGGCAAGCAAAGAGTAACGGAAGGCAAGGAAGGCAAGGGAAAGCAAGGCAAGGCAATGGTAACGGAAAGAACGGCACGGCAAGGGGAAACAAGGCTAAGGCACGACAACGCACTGCTAGGCAATGCACTGCAAGGGAAGGAAAGGGTAACGCAAGGCAAGGCACGGTCAGGCGAGGCAAGGCTAAGGCACGACAACGCAAGTCTAGGCAATGCACGGAAGGCAAGCAAAGAGTAACGGAACGCAAGGAAGCTAAGGGAAAGCAAGGCAAGGCAAGGTTACCGGAAGGAACGGCACGGCAAGGGGAAACAAAGCTAAGGCACGGCAACGCACGGCTAGGCAATGCAGGGCAAGGCAAGGAAATTGTAACGCAAGGCAAGGCACGGTTTGGGGAGGCAAGGCTAATGCACGACAACGCAAGGCTAGGCAGTGCACGGCTAGGCAAGGAAAGTGTAACGGAAGGAAAGGAAGGCAAGGCAAAGCAAGGCAAGGCAAGTGTAACAAAAGGCAAGGCACGGCAACGGGAAACAAGGCTAAGGAACGGCAACGCACGGCTAGGCAATGCACGGCCAGGCAAGGAAAGGGTAAGGCAAGGCAAGGCACGGTAAGGCAAGACAAGGCTAATGCACGACGACGCACGGCTAGGCAATGCACGGCAAGGCAAGGAAAGGGTAACGCAAGGCAAGGCACGGTCAGGAGAGGCAAGGCTAATGCACGACAACGCAAGGCTCGGCAATGCACGGAAGGCAAGCAAAGAGTAACGGAAGGCAAGGAAGGCAGGGGAAACCAAGGCAAGGCAAGGGTAACGGAAGGAATGGCTCGGCAAGGGGAAACAAGGCTAAGGCACTGCAACGCAGGGCTAGGCAATGCACGGCAAGGCAAGGAAAGGGTAACGCAAGGCAAGGCACTGTCAGGCGAGGCAAAGCTAATGCACGACATCGCAAGGCTAGGCAGTGCACGGCTAGGCAAGGAAAGAGTAACGGAAGGAAAGGAAGGCAAGGCAAAGCATGGCAAGGCAAGTGTAACAACAGGCACGGCACGGTAAGGGGAAACAAGGCTAAGGCACGACAACGCAAGGCTAGGCAATGCACGGAAGGCAAGCAAAGAGTAACGGAAGGCAAGGAATGCAAAGGAAAGCAGGGGAAGGCAAGGGTAACGAAAGGAACGGCACGGTAAGGGGAAACAACGCTAAGGCACGACAACACAGGGCTAGGCAATGCAGGGCAAGGCAAGGAAAGGGTAACGCAAGGCAAGGCACGATTTGGGGAGGCAAGGCTAATGCACGACAACGCAAGGGTAGGCAATGAACGGAAGGCAAGGAAAGAGTAACGGAAGGCAAGGAAGGCAAGGGAAAGCAAGGCAAGGCAAGGGTAACGGAAGGAACGGCACGGCAAGGGGAAACAAGGCTAAGGCACGGCAACGCACGGCTAGGCAATGCACGGCAAGGCAAGGAAAGGGTAACGCAAGGCAAGGCACGGTGAGGCAAGGCAAGGCTGATGCACGACAACGCACGGCTAGGCAATGCACGGCAAGGCAAGGAAAGGGTAACGCAAGGCAAGGCACGGTGAGGCGAGGCAAGGCTAAGGCACGACAACGCAAGGCTAGGCAATGCACGGAAGGCAAGCAAAGAGTAACGGAAGGCAAGGAAGGCAAGGGAAAGCAAGGCAAGGCAAGGGTAACGGAAGGAACGGCACAACAAGGGGAAACAAGGCTAAGGCACGGCAACGCACGGCTAGGCAATGCACGGCAAGGCAAGGAAAGGGTAACGCAATGGAAGGCACGGTGAGGCAAGGCAAGGCTGATGCACGACAACGCAAGGCTAGGCAATGCACGGAAGGCAAGCAAAGAGTAACGGAAGGTAAGGAAGGCAAGGGAAAGCAGGGGAAGGGAAGGGTAACGGAAGGAACGGCTCGGCAAGGGGAAACAAGGCTAAGGCACGGTAACGAAGGGCTAGGCAATGCACGGAAAGGCAAGGAAAGGGTAACGCAAGGCAAGGCACGGTCAGGCGAGACAAGGGTAAGGCACGAAAACGCAAGGCTACGCAGTGCACGGCTAGGCAAGGAAAGAGTAACGGAAGGAAAGGAAGGCAAGGCAAAGCAAGGCAAGGCAAGTGTAACAACAGGCACGGCACGGCAAGGGGAAACAAGGCTAACGCACGACAACGCAAGGCTAGGCAATGCACGGAAGGCAAGCAAAGAGTAACGGAAGGCAAGGAATGCAAAGGAAAGCAGGGGAAGGCAAGGGTAACGAAAGGAACGGCACGGTAAGGGGAAACAACGCTAAGGCACGACAACACAGGGCTAGGCAATGCAGGGCAAGGCAAGGAAAGGGTAACGCAAGGCAAGGCACGATTTGGGGAGGCAAGGCTAATGCACGACAACGCAAGGGTAGGCAATGAACGGAAGGCAAGCAAAGAGTAACGGAAGGCAAGGAAGGCAAGGGAAAGCAAGGCAAGGCAAGGGTAACGGAAGGAACGGCACGGCAAGGGGAAACAAGGCTAAGGCACGGCAACGCACGGCTAGGCAATGCACGGAAAGGCAAGGAGAAGGTAACGCAAGGCAAGGCACCTTGAGGCAAGGCAAGGCTGATGCACGACAACGCACGGCTAGGCAATGCACTGCAAGGCAAGGAAAGGGTAACGCAAGGCAAGGCACGGTCAGGCGAGGCAAGGCTAAGGCACGACTACGCAAGGCTAGGCAATGCACGGAAGGCAAGCAAAGAGTAACGGAAGGCAAGGAATGCAAAGCAAAGCAGGGGAAGGAAAGGGTAACGAAAGGAACGGCACGGTAAGAGGAAACAAGGCTAAGGCACGACAACACAGGGCTAGGCAATGCAGGGCAAGGCAAGGAAAGGGTAACGCAAGGCAAGGCACGGTTTGGGGAGGCAAGGCTAATGCACGACAACGCAAGGCTAGGCAATGCACGGAAGGCAAGCAAAGAGTAACGGAAGGCAAGGAAGGCAAGGGAAAGCAAGGCAAGGCAAGGGTAACGGAAGGAACGGCACGTCAAGGGGAAACAAGGCTAAGGCACGGCAACGCACGGCTAGGCAATGCACGGCAAGGCAAGGAAAGGGTAACGCAAGGCAAGGCACGGTCAGGCGAGGCAAGGGTAATGCACGAAAACGCAAGGCTACGCAGTGCACGGCTAGGCAAGGAAAGAGTAACGGAAGGAAAGGAAGGCAAGGCAAAGCAAGGCAAGGCAAGTGTAACAAAAGGCACGGCACGGCAAGGGGATACAAGGCTAAGGCACGGCAACGCAAGGCTAAGCAATGCACGGCAAGGCAAGGAAAGGGTAACGCAAGGCAAGGCACGGTGAGGCAAGGCAAGGCTGATGCACGACAACGCACGGCTAGGCAATGCACGGCAAGGCAAGGAAAGGGTAAGGCAAGGCAAGGCACGGTTTGGGGAGGCAATTCTAATGCACGACAACGCAAGGGTAGGCAATGAACGGAAGGCAAGCAAAGAGTAACGGAATGCAAGGAAGGCAAGGGAAAGCAAGGGAAGGCAAGGGTAACGGAAGGAACGGCACGGCAAGGGGAAACAAGGCTAAGGCACGGCAACGCACGGCTAGGCAATGCACGGCAAGGCAAGGAAAGGGTAACGCAAGGCAAGGCACGGTGAGGCAAGGCAAGGCTGATGCACGACAACGCACGGCTAGGCAATGCACGGCAAGGCAAGGAAAGGGTAACGCAAGGCAAGGCACGGTCAGGAGAGGCAAGGCTAATGCACGACAACGCAAGGCTCGGCAATGCACGGAAGGCAAGCAAAGAGTAACGGAAGGCAAGGAAGGCAGGGCAAACCAAGGCAAGGCAAGGGTAACGGAAGGAATGGCTCGGCAAGGGGAAACAAGGCTAAGGCACGGCAACGCAGAGCTAGGCAATGCACGGCAAGGCAAGGAAAGGGTAACGCAAGGCAAGGCACTGTCAGGCGAGGCAAAGCTAATGCACGACATCGCAAGGCTAGGCAGTGCACGGCTAGGCAAGGAAAGAGTAACGGAAGGAAAGGAAGGCAAGGCAAAGCATGGCAAGGCAAGTGTAACAACAGGCATGGCACGGCAAGGGGAAACAAGGCTAAGGCACGACAACGCAAGGCTAGGCAATGCACGGAAGGCAAGCAAAGAGTAACGGAAGGCAAGGAATGCAAAGGAAAGCAGGGGAAGGCAAGGGTAACGAAAGGAACGGCACGGTAAGGGGAAACAACGCTAAGGCACGACAACACAGGGCTAGGCAATGCAGGGCAAGGCAAAGAAAGGGTAACGCAAGGCAAGGCACGATTTGGGGAGGCAAGGCTAATGCACGACAACGCAAGGGTAGGCAATGAACGGAAGGCAAGCAAAGAGTAACGGAAGGCAAGGAAGGCAAGGGAAAGCAAGGCAAGGCAAGGGTAACGGAAGGAACGGCACGGCAAGGGGAAACAAGGCTAAGGCACGGCAACGCAAGCTAGGCAATGCACGGCAAGGCAAGGAAAGGGTAACGCAAGGCAAGGCACGGTGAGGCAAGGCAAGGCTGATGCACGACAACGCACGGCTAGGCAATGCACGGCAAGGCAAGGAAAGGGTAACGCAAGGCAAGGCACGGTGAGGCGAGGCAAGGCTGATGCACGACAACGCACGGCTAGGCAATGCACGGAAGGCAAGCAAAGAGTAACGGAAGGTAAGGAAGGCAAGGGAAAGCAGGGGAAGGGAAGGGTAACGGAAGGAACGGCTCGGCAAGGGGAAACAAGGCTAAGGCACGGTAACGAAGGGCTAGGCAATGCACGGCAAGGCAAGGAAAGGGTAACGCAAGGCAAGGCACGGTCAGGCGAGACAAGGGTAATGCACGAAAACGCAAGGCTACGCAGTGCACGGCTAGGCAAGGAAAGAGTAACGGAAGGAAAGGAAGGCAAGGCAAAGCAAGGCAAGGCAAGTGTAACAAAAGGCACGGCACGGCAAGGGGAAACAAGGCTAAGGCACGGCAACGCAAGACTAAACAATGCACGGCTAGGCAAGGAAAGGGTAACGCAAGGCAAGGCACTGTCAGGCTAGGCAAGGCTAAGGCACGACAACGCAAGGCTAGGCAATGCACGGAAGGCAAGCAAAGAGTAACGGATGGCAAGGAATGCAAGGCAAAGCAAGGCAAAGCAAGCAAGTCTATGGCAAGGTGAAACAAGGCTAAGGCACCACAACGCACGGCTAGACAATGCACGGCCAGCCAAGGAAAAGGTAACGCAAGGCAAGGCACTCTGAGGCAAGGCAAGGCTAATGCACGACAGCGCAAGGCTAGGCAATGCACGGAAGGCAAGCAAAGAGTAACGGAAACCAAGGAAGGCAAGGGAAAGCAAGGCAAGGCAAGGGTAACGGAAGGAACGGCACGGCAAGGGGAAACAAGGCTAAGGCACGGCAACGCACGGCTAGGCAATGCACGGAAAGGCAAGGAGAAGGTAACGCAAGGCAAGGCACCTTGAGGCAAGGCAAGGCTGATGCACGACAACGCACGGCTAGGCAATGCACTGCAAGGCAAGGAAAGGGTAACGCAAGGCAAGGCACGGTCAGGCGAGGCAAGGCTAAGGCACGACTACGCAAGGCTAGGCAATGCACGGAAGGCAAGCAAAGAGTAACGGAAGGCAAGGAATGCAAAGCAAAGCAGGGGAAGGAAAGGGTAACGAAAGGAACGGCACGGTAAGAGGAAACAAGGCTAAGGCACGACAACACAGGGCTAGGCAATGCAGGGCAAGGCAAGGAAAGGGTAACGCAAGGCAAGGCACGGTTTGGGGAGGCAAGGCTAATGCACGACAACGCAAGGCTAGGCAATGCACGGAAGGCAAGCAAAGAGTAACGGAAGGCAAGGAAGGCAAGGGAAAGCAAGGCAAGGCAAGGGTAACGGAAGGAACGGCACGTCAAGGGGAAACAAGGCTAAGGCACGGCAACGCACGGCTAGGCAATGCACGGCAAGGCAAGGAAAGGGTAACGCAAGGCAAGGCACGGTCAGGCGAGGCAAGGGTAATGCACGAAAACGCAAGGCTACGCAGTGCACGGCTAGGCAAGGAAAGAGTAACGGAAGGAAAGGAAGGCAAGGCAAAGCAAGGCAAGGCAAGTGTAACAAAAGGCACGGCACGGCAAGGGGATACAAGGCTAAGGCACGGCAACGCAAGGCTAAGCAATGCACGGCAAGGCAAGGAAAGGGTAACGCAAGGCAAGGCACGGTGAGGCAAGGCAAGGCTGATGCACGACAACGCACGGCTAGGCAATGCACGGCAAGGCAAGGAAAGGGTAAGGCAAGGCAAGGCACGGTTTGGGGAGGCAATTCTAATGCACGACAACGCAAGGCTAGGCAATGCACGGAAGGCAAGTAAAGAGTAACGGAAGACAAGGAATGCAAGGCAAAGCAAGGCAACGCAAGCAAGGCTATGGCAAGGTGAAAAAAGGCTAAGGCACGACCACGCAAGGCTAGGCAATGCACGGAAGGGACGCAAAGAGTAACGGAAGGCAAGGAAGGCAAGGCAAATCAAGGCAACGCAAGCAAGGCTATGGCAAGGTGAAAAAAGGCTAAGACACGACAACGCAAGGCTAGGCAATTCACGGAAGGCAAGCAAAGAGTAACGGAAGGCAAGGAAGGCAAGGGAAAGCAAGGCAAAGCAAGCAAGGCTATGGCAAGGTGAAACAAGGCTATGGCACCACAACGCACGACTAGGCAATGCACGGCCAGCCAAGGAAAAGGTAACGCAAGGCAAGGCACTCTGAGGCAAGGCAAGGCTAATGCATGACAGCGCAAGGCTAGGCAATGCACGGAAGGCAAGCAAAGAGTAACGGAAGGCAAGGAAGGCAAGGGAAAGCAAGGCAAGGCAATGGTAACGGAAAGAACGGCACGGCAAGGGGAAACAAGGCTAAGGCACGACAACGCACTGCTAGGCAATGCACTGCAAGGGAAGGAAAGGGTAACGCAAGGCAAGGCACGGTCAGGCGAGGCAAGGCTAAGGCACGACAACGCAAGTCTAGGCAATGCACGGAAGGCAAGCAAAGAGTAACGGAACGCAAGGAAGCTAAGGGAAAGCAAGGCAAGGCAAGGTTACCGGAAGGAACGGCACGGCAAGTGGAAACAAGGCTAAGGCACGGCAACGCACGGCTAGGCAATGCAGGGCAAGGCAAGGAAATTGTAACGCAAGGCAAGGCACGGTTTGGGGAGGCAAGGCTAATGCACGACAACGCAAGGCTAGGCAGTGCACGGCTAGGCAAGGAAAGAGTAACGGAAGGAAAGGAAGGCAAGGCAAAGCAAGGCAAGGCAAGTGTAACAAAAGGCAAGGCACGGCAACGGGAAACAAGGCTAAGGAACGGCAACGCACGGCTAGGCAATGCACGGCCAGGCAAGGAAAGGGTAACGCAAGGCAAGGCACGGTAAGGCAAGACAAGGCTAATGCACGACGACGCACGGCTAGGCAATGCACGGCAAGGCAAGGAAAGGGTAACGCAAGGCAAGGCACGGTCAGGAGAGGCAAGGCTAATGCACGACAACGCAAGGCTCGGCAATGCACGGAAGGCAAGCAAAGAGTAACGGAAGGCAAGGAAGGCAGGGGAAACCAAGGCAAGGCAAGGGTAACGGAAGGAATGGCTCGGCAAGGGGAAACAAGGCTAAGGCACGGCAACGCAGGGCTAGGCAATGCACGGCAAGGCAAGGAAAGGGTAACGCAAGGCAAGGCACGGTCAGGCGAGGCAAAGCTAATGCACGACATCGCAAGGCTAGGCAGTGCACGGCTAGGCATGGAAAGAGTAACGGAAGGAAAGGAAGGCAAGGCAAAGCATGGCAAGGCAAGTGTAACAACAGGCACGGCACGGTAAGGGGAAACAAGGCTAAGGCACGACAACGCAAGGCTAGGCAATGCACGGAAGGCAAGCAAAGAGTAACGGAAGGCAAGGAATGCAAAGGAAAGCAGGGGAAGGCAAGGGTAACGAAAGGAACGGCACGGTAAGGGGAAACAACGCTAAGGCACGACAACACAGGGCTAGGCAATGCACGGCAAGGCAAGGAAAGGGTAACGCAAGGCAAGGCACGGTGAGGCGAGGCAAGGCTAAGGCACGACAACGCAAGGCTAGGCAATGCACGGAAGGCAAGCAAAGAGTAACGGAAGGCAAGGAAGGCAAGGGAAAGCAAGGCAAGGCAAGGGTAACGGAAGGAACGGCACGACAAGGGGAAACAAGCCTAAGGCACGGCAACGCACGGCTAGGCAATGCACGGCAAGGCAAGGAAAGGGTAACGCAAGGCAAGGCACGGTGAGGCAAGGCAAGGCTGGTGCACGACAACGCAAGGCTAGGCAATGCACGGAAGGCAAGCAAAGAGTAACGGAAGGTAAGGAAGGCAAGGGAAAGCAGGGGAAGGGAAGGGTAACGGAAGGAACGGCTCGGCAAGGGGAAACAAGGCTAAGGCACGGTAACGAAGGGCTAGGCAATGCACGGAAAGGCAAGGAAAGGGTAACGCAAGGCAAGGCACGGTCAGCCGAGACAAGGGTAAGGCACGAAAACGCAAGGCTACGCAGTGCACGGCTAGGCAAGGAAAGAGTAACGGAAGGAAAGGAAGGCAAGGCAAAGCAAGGCAAGGCAAGTGTAACAAAAGGCACGGCACGGCAAGGGGAAACAAGGCTAAGGCACGGCAACGCAAGACTAAACAATGCACGGCTAGGCAAGGAAAGGGTAACGCAAGGCAAGGCACTGTCAGGCTAGGCAAGGCTAAGGCACGACAACGCAAGGCTAGGCAATGCACGGAAGGCAAGCAAAGAGTAACCGAAGGCAAGGAATGCAAGGCAAAGCAAGGCAAAGCAAGCAAGTCTATGGCAAGGTGAAACAAGGCTAAGGCACCACAACGCACTGCTAGACAATGCACGGCCAGCCAAGGAAAAGGTAACGCAAGGCAAGGCACTCTGAGGCAAGGCAAGGCTAATGCACGACAGCGCAAGGCTAGGCAATGCACGGAATGCAAGCAAAGAGTAACGGAAACCAAGGAAGGCAAGGGAAAGCAAGGCAAGGCAAGGGTAACGGAAGGAACGGCACGGCAAGGGGAAACAAGGCTAAGGCACGGCAACGCACGGCTAGGCAATGCACGGCAAGGCAAGGAGAAGGTAACGCAAGGCAAGGCACCTTGAGGCAAGGCAAGGCTGATGCACGGCAACGCACGGCTAGGCAATGCACGGCAAGGCAAGGAAAGGGTAACGCAAGGCAAAGCACGGTCAGGCGAGGCAAGGCTAAGGCACGACAACGCAAGGCTAGACAATGCACGAAAGGCAAGCAAAGAGTAACGAAAGGCAAGGAAGGCAAGGGAAAGCAGGGGAAGGCAAGGGTAACGGAAGGAACGGCACGGTAAGGGGAAACAAGGCTAAGGCACGACAACGCAGGGCTAGGCAATCCACGGCAAGGTAAGGAAAGGGCAACGCAAGGGAAGGCACTGTCAGGCGAGGCAAAGCTAATGCACGACATCGCAAGGCTAGGCAGTGCACGGCTAGGCAAGGAAAGAGTAATGGAAGGAATGGAAGGCAAGGAAAAGCATGGCAAGGCAAGTGTAACAACAGGCACGGCACGGCAAGGGGAAACAAGGCTAAGGCACGACAACGCAAGGCTAGGCAATGCACGGAAGGCAAGCAAAGAGTAACGGAAGGCAAGGAATGCAAAGGAAAGCATGGGAAGGCAAGGGTAACGAAAGGAACGGCACGGTAAGGGGAAACAAGGCTAAGGCACGACAACACAGGGCTAGACAATGCAGGGCAAGGCAAGGAAAGGGTAACGCAAGGCAAGGCACGGTTTGGGGAGGCAAGGCTAATGCACGACAACGCAAGGCTAGGCAATGCACGTAAGGCAAGCAAAGAGTAACGGAAGGCAAGGAAGGCAAGGGAAAGCAAGGCAAGGCAAGGGTAACGGAAGGAACGGCACGTCAAGGGGAAACAAGGCTAAGGCACGGCAACGCACGGCTAGGCAATGCACGGCAAGGCAAGGAAAGGGTAACGCAAGGCAAGGCACGGTCAGGCGAGGCAAGGGTAATGCACGAAAACGCAAGGCTACGCAGTGCACGGCTAGGCAAGGAAAGAGTAACGGAAGGAAAGGAAGGCAAGGCAAAGCAAGGCAAGGCAAGTGTAACAAAAGGCACGGCACGGCAAGGGGAAACAAGGCTAAGGCACGGCAAAGCAAGGCTAAGCAATGCACGGCCAGGCAACGAAAGGGTAACGCAAGGCAAGGCACGGTAAGGCAAGGGGAGGCTAATGCACGACAACGCACGGCTAGGCAAGGAGAAGGTAACGCAAGGCAAGGCACCTTGAGGCAAGGCAAGGCTGATGCACGACAACGCACGGCTAGGCAATGCACGGCAAGGCAAGGAAAGGGTAAGGAGGCGAATGCACGACAACGCAAGGCTAGGCAATGCACGGAAGGCAAGCAAAGAGTAACGGAAGGCAAGGAATGCAAGGCAAAGCAAGGCAACGCAAGCAAGGCTATGGCAAGGTGAAAAAAGGCTAAGGCACGACCACGCAAGGCTAGGCAATGCACGGAAGGGACGCAAAGTGTAACGGAAGGCAAGGAAGGCAAGGCAAATCAAGGCAACGCAAGCAAGGCTATGGAAAGGTGAAAAAAGGCTAAGACACGACAACGCAAGGCTAGGCAATTCACGGAAGGCAAGCAAAGAGTAACGGAAGGCAAGGAAGGCAAGGGAAAGCAAGGCAAATCAAGCAAGGCTATGGCAAGGTGAAACAAGGCTAAGGCACCACAACGCACGACTAGGCAATGCACGGCCAGCCAAGGAAAAGGTAACGCAAGGCAAGGCACTCTGAGGCAAGGCAAGGCTAATGCATGACAGCGCAAGGCTAGGCAATGCACGGAAGGCAAGCAAAGAGTAACGGAAGGCAAGGAAGGCAAGGGAAAGCAAGGCAAGGCAATGGTAACGGAAAGAACGGCACGGCAAGGGGAAACAAGGCTAAGGCACGACAACGCACTGCTAGGCAATGCACTGCAAGGGAAGGAAAGGGTAACGCAAGGCAAGGCCCGGTCAGGCGAGGCAAGGCTAAGGCACGACAACGCAAGTCTAGGCAATGCACGGAAGGCAAGCAAATAGTAACGGAACGCAAGGAAGGCAAGGGAAAGCAAGGCAAGGCAAGGTTACCGGAAGGAACGGCACGGCAAGGGGAAACAAGGCTAAGGCACGGCAACGCACGGCTAGGCAATGCAGGGGAAGGCAAGGAAATTGTAACGCAAGGCAAGGCACGGTTTCGGGAGGCAAGGCTAATGCACGACAACGCAAGGCTAGGCAGTGCACGGCTAGGCAAGGAAAGAGTAACGGAAGGAAAGGAAGGCAAAGGAAAGCAGGGGAAGGCAAGGGTAACGAAAGGAACGGCACGGCAAGGGGAAACAAGGCTAATGCACGACAACGCAAGGCTAAGCAATGCACGGCCAGGCAAGGAAAGGGTAACGCAAGGCAAGGCACGGTAAGGCAAGACAAGGCTAATGCACGACGACGCACGGCTAGGCAATGCACGGCAAGGCAAGGAAAGGGTAACGCAAGGCAAGGCACGGTCAGGAGAGGCAAGGCTAATGCACGACAACGCAAGGCTCGGCAATGCACGGAAGGCAAGCAAAGAGTAACGGAAGGCAAGGAATGCAAAGGAAAGCAGGGGAAGGCAAGGGTAACGAAAGGAACGGCACGGTAAGGGGAAACAACGCTAAGGCACGACAACACAGGGCTAGGCAATGCAGGGCAAGGCAAGGAAAGGGTAACGCAAGGCAAGGCACGATTTGGGGAGGCAAGGCTAATGCACGACAACGCAAGGGTAGGCAATGAACGGAAGGCAAGCAAAGAGTAACGGAATGCAAGGAAGGCAAGGGAAAGCAAGGCAAGGCAAGGGTAACGGAAGGAACGGCACGGCAAGGGGAAACAAGGCTAAGGCACGGCAACGCACGGCTAGGCAATGCACGGCAAGGCAAGGAAAGGGTAACGCAAGGCAAGGCACGGTGAGGCAAGGCAAGGCTGATGCACGACAACGCACGGCTAGGCAATGCATGGCAAGGCAAGGAAAGGGTAACGCAAGGCAAGGCACGGTGAGGCGAGGCAAGGCTAAGGCACGACAACGCAAGGCTAGGCAATGCACGGAAGGCAAGCAAAGAGTAACGGAAGGCAAGGAAGGCAAGGGAAAGCAAGGCAAGGCAAGGGTAACGGAAGGAACGGCACGACAAGGGGAAACAAGTCTAAGGCACGGCAACGCACGGCTAGGCAATGCACGGCAAGGCAAGGAAAGGGTAACGCAAGGCAAGGCACGGTGAGGCAAGGCAAGGCTGATGCACGACAACGCAAGGCTAGGCAATGCACGGAAGGCAAGCAAAGAGTAACGGAAGGCAAGGAAGGCAAGGGAAAGCAGGGGAAGGGAAGGGTAACGGAAGGAACGGCTCGGCAAGGGGAAACAAGGCTAAGGCACGGTAACGAAGGGCTAGGCAATGCACGGCAAGGCAAGGAAAGGGTAACGCAAGGCAAGGCACGGTCAGGCGAGACAAGGGTAATGCACGAAAACGCAAGGCTACGCAGTGCACGGCTAGGCAAGGAAAGAGTAACGGAAGGAAAGGAAGGCAAGGCAAAGCAAGGCAAGGCAAGTGTAACAAAAGGCACGGCACGGCAAGGGGAAACAAGGCTAAGGCACGGCAACGCAAGACTAAACAATGCACGGCTAGGCAAGGAAAGGGTAACGCAAGGCAAGGCACTGTCAGGCTAGGCACGGCTAAGGCACGACAACGCAAGGCTAGGCAATGCACGGAAGGCAATCAAAGAGTAACGGAAGGCAAGGAATGCAAGGCAAAGCAAGGCAAAGCAAGCAAGTCTATGGCAAGGTGAAACAAGGCTAAGGCACCACAACGCACGGCTAGACAATGCACGGCCAGCCAAGGAAAAGGTAACGCAAGGCAAGGCACTCTGAGGCAAGGCAAGCCTAATGCACGACAGCGCAAGGCTAGGCAATGCACGGAAGGCAAGCAAAGAGTAACGGAAACCAAGGAAGGCAAGGGAAAGCAAGGCAAGGCAAGGGTAACGGAAGGAACGGCACGGCAAGGGGAAACAAGGCTAAGGCACGGCAACGCAAGGCTAGGCAATGCACGGCAAGGCAAGGAGAAGGTAACGCAAGGCAAGGCACCTTGAGGCAAGGCAAGGCTGATGCACGACAACGCACGGCTAGGCAATGCACGGCAAGGCAAGGAAAGGGTAATGCAAGGCAAGGCACGGTCAGGCGAGGCAAGGCTAAGGCACGACAACGCAAGGCTAGACAATGCACGAAAGGCAAGCAAAGAGTAACGAAAGGCAAGGAAGGCAAGGGAAAGCAGGGGAAGGCAAGGGTAACGGAAGGAACGGCACGGTAAGGGGAAACAAGGCTAAGGCACGACAACCAAGGGCTAGGCAATCCACGGCAAGGTAAGGAAAGGGCAACGCAAGGGAAGGCACTGTCAGGCGAGGCAAAGCTAATGCACGACATCGCAAGGCTAGGCAGTGCACGGCTAGGCAAGGAAAGAGTAATGGAAGGAAAGGAAGGCAAGGAAAAGCATGGCAAGGCAAGTGTAACAACAGGCACGGCACGGCAAGGGGAAACAAGGCTAAGGCACGACAACGCAAGGCTAGGCAATGCACGGAAGGCAAGCAAAGAGTAACGGAAGGCAAGGAATGCAAAGGAAAGCAGGGGAAGGCAAGGGTAACGAAAGGAACGGCACGGTAAGGGGAAACAAGGCTAAGGCACGACAACACAGGGCTAGGCAATGCAGGGCAAGGCAAGGAAAGGGTAACGCAAGGCAAGGCACGGTTTGGGGAGGCAAGGCTAATGCACGACAACGCAAGGCTAGGCAATGCACGGAAGGCAAGCAAAGAGTAACGGAAGGCAAGGAAGGCAAGGGAAAGCAAGGCAAGGCAAGGGTAACGGAAGGAACGGCACGTCAAGGGGAAACAAGGCTAAGGCACGGCAACGCACGGCTAGGCAATGCACGGCAAGGCAAGGAAAGGGTAACGCAAGGCAAGGCACGGTCAGGCGAGGCAAGGGTAATGCACTAAAACGCAAGGCTACGCAGTGCACGGCTAGGCAAGGAAAGAGTAACGGAAGGAAAGGAAGGCAAGGCAAAGCAAGGCAAGGCAAGTGCAACAAAAGGCACGGCACGGCAAGGGGAAACAAGGCTAAGGCACGGCAACGCAAGGCTAAGCAATGCACGGCCAGGCAACGAAAGGGTAACGCAAGGCAAGGCACGGTAAGGCAAGGCGAGGCTAATGCACGACAACGCACGGCTACGCAATGCACGGCAAGGCAAGGAAAGGGTAAGGCAAGGCAAGGCACGGTTTGGGGAGGCAAGGCTAATGCACGACAACGCAAGGCTAGGCAATGCACGGAAGGCAAGTAAAGAGTAACGGAAGGCAAGGAATGCAAGGCAAAGCAAGGCAACGCAAGCAAGGCTATGGCAAGGTGAAAAAAGGCTAAGGCACGACCACGCAAGGCTAGGCAATGCACGGAAGGGACGCAGAGAGTAACGGAAGGCAAGGAAGGCAAGGCAAATCAAGGCAACGCAAGCAAGGCTATGGCAAGGTGAAAAAAGGCTAAGACACGACAACGCAAGGCTAGGCAATTCACGGAAGGCAAGCAAAGAGTAACGGAAGGCAAGGAAGGCAAGGGAAAGCAAGGCAAAGCAAGCAAGGCTATGGCAAGGTGAAACAAGGCTAAGGCACCACAACGCACGACTAGGCAATGCACGGCCAGCCAAGGAAAAGGTAACGCAAGGCAAGGCACTCTGAGGCAAGGCAAGGCTAATGCATGACAGCGCAAGGCTAGGCAATGCACGGAAGGCAAGCAAAGAGTAACGGAAATCAAGGAAGGCAAGGGAAAGCAAGGCAAGGCAAGGGTAACGGAAGGAACGGCACGGCAAGGGGAAACAAGGCTAAGGCACGACAACGCACGGGTATGCAATGCACGGCAAGGCAAGGAAAGGGTAACGCCAGGCAAGGCACGGTCAGGCAAGGCAAGGCTAATGCACGACAAGGCAAGGCTAGGCAGTGCACGGCAAGGCAAGGAAAGGGTAACGCAAGGCAAGGCACTGTCAGGCGAGGCAAGGCTAAGGCACGACAACGCAAGGCTAGGCAATGCACGGAAGGAAAGCGAAGAGTAACGGAAGGCAAGGAAAGCAAGGGAAAGCAAGGGAAGGCAAGGGTAACGGAAGGAACGGCACGGCAAGGGGAAACAAGGCTAAAGCACGACAACACAGGGCTAGGCAATGCAGGGTAAGGCAAGGAAAGGGTAACGCAAGGCAAGGCACGGTTTGGGGAGGCAAGTCTAATGCACGACAACGCAAGGCTAGGCAATGCACGGAAAGCAAGCAAAGAGTAACGGAATGCAAGGAATGCAAGGCAAAGCAAGGCAACGCAAGCAAGGCTATGGCAAGGTGAAAAAAGGCTAAGGCACGACCACGCAAGGCTAGGCAATGCACGGAAGGCAAGCAAAGAGTAACGGAAAGCAAGGAAGGCAAGGCAAAGCAAAGCAACGCAAGCAAGGCTATGGCAAGGTGAAGAAAGGCTAAGACACGACAAGGCAAGGCTAGGCAATGCACGGAAGGCAAGCAAAGAGTAACGGAAGGCAAGGAAGGCAAGGGAAAGCAAGGCAAGGCAATGGTAACGGAAAGAACGGCACGGCAAGGGGAAACAAGGCTAAGGCACGACAACGCACTGCTAGGCAATTCACTGCAAGGGAAGGAAAGGGTAACGCAAGGCAAGGCACGGTCAGGCGAGGCAAGGCTAAGGCACGACAACGCAAGTCTAGGCAATGCACGGAAGGCAAGCAAAGAGTAACGGAACGCAAGGAAGGCAAGGGAAAGCAAGGCAAGGCAAGGTTACCGGAAGGAACGGCACGGCAAGGGGAAACAAGGCTAAGGCACGGCAACGCACGGCTAGGCAATGCAGGGCAAGGCAAGGAAATTGTAACGCAAGGCAAGGCACGGTTTGGGCAGGCAAGGCTAATGCACGACAACGCAAGGCTAGGCAGTGCACGGCTAGGCAAGGAAAGAGTAACGGAAGGAAAGGAAGGCAAGGCAAAGCAAGGCAAGGCAAGTGTAACAAAAGGCAAGGCACGGCAACGGGAAACAAGGCTAAGGAACGGCAACGCACGGCTAGGCAATGCACGGCCAGGCAAGGAAAGGGTAACGCAAGGCAAGGCACGGTAAGGCAAGAAAAGGCTAATGCACGACGACGCACGGCTAGGCAATGCACGGCAAGGCAAGGAAAGGGTAACGCAAGGCAAGGCACGGTCAGGAGAGGCAAGGCTAATGCACGACAACGCAAGGCTCGGCAATGCACGGAAGGCAAGCAAAGAGTAACGGAAGGCAAGGAAGGCAGGGGAAACCAAGGCAAGGCAAGGGTAACGGAAGGAATTGCTCGGCAAGGGGAAACAAGGCTAAGGCACGGCAACGCAGGGCTAAGCAATGCACGGCAAGGCAAGGAAAGGGTAGCAAGGAAAGGGTAACGCAAGGCAAGGCACTGTCAGGCGAGGCAAAGCTAATGCACGACATCGCAAGGCTAGGCAGTGCACGGCTAGGCAAGGAAAGAGTAACGGAAGGAAAGGAAGGCAAGGCAAAGCATGGCAAGGCAAGTGTAACAACAGGCACGGCACGGCAAGGGGAAACAAGGCTAAGGCACGACAACGCAAGGCTAGGCAATGCACGGAAGGCAAGCAAAGAGTAACGGAAGGCAAGGAATGCAAAGGAAAGCAGGGGAAGGCAAGGGTAACGAAAGGAACGGCACGGTAAGCGGAAACAACGCTAAGGCACGACAACACAGGGCTAGGCAATGCAGGGCAAGGCAAGGAAAGGGTAACGCAAGGCAAGGCACGATTTGGGGAGGCAAGGCTAATGCACGACAACGCAAGGGTAGGCAATGAACGGAAGGCAAGCAAAGAGTAACGGAAGGCAAGGAAGGCAAGGGAAAGCAAGGCAAGGCAAGGGTAACGGAAGGAACGGCACGGCAAGGGGAAACAAGGCTAAGGCACGGCAACGCACGGCTAGGCAATGCACGGCAAGGCAAGGAAAGGGTAACGCAAGGCAAGGCACGGTGAGGCAAGGCAAGGCTGATGCACGACAACGCACGGCTAGGCAATGCACGGCAAGGCAAGGAAAGGGTAACGCAAGGCAAGGCACGGTGAGGCGAGGCAAGGCTAAGGCACGACAACGGAAGGCTAGGCAATGCACGGAAGGCAAGCAAAGAGTAACGGAAGGCAAGGAAGGCAAGGGAAAGGAGGGGAAGGCAAGGGTAACGGAAGGAACGGCACGGTAAGGGGAAACAAGGCTAAGGCACGACAACGCAGGGCTAGGCAATGCACGGCAAGGCAAGGAAAGGGTAATGCAAGGCAAGGCACGGTCAGGCGAGGCAAGGCTAATGACGACAACGCAAGGCTAGGCAATGCACGGAAGGCAAGCAAAGAGTAACGGAAGGCAAGGAAGGAAAGGGAAAGCAAGGCAAGGCAAGAGTACCGGAAGGAACGGCTCGGCAAGGGGAAACAAGGCTAAGGCACGGCAACGCAGGGCTAGGCAATGCACGGCAAGGCAAGGAAAGGGTAACGCAAGGCAAGGCACTGTCAGGCGAGGCAAAGCTAATGCACGACATCGCAAGGCTAGGCAGTGCACGGCTATGCAAGGAAAGAGTAACGGAAGGAAAGGAAGGCAAGGCAAAGCACGGCAAGGCAAGTGTAACAACAGGCACGGCACGGCAAGGGGAAACAAGGCTAATGCACGACAACACAGGGCTAGGCAACGCAGGGCAAGGCAAGGAAAGGGTAACGCAAGGCAAGGCACGGTTTGGGGAGGCAAGGCTAATGCACGACAACGCAAGGCTAGGCAATGCACGGAAGGCAAGCAAAGAGTAACGGAAGGCAAGGAATGCAAGGGAAAGCAGGGGAAGGCAAGGGTAACAGAAGGAACGACACGATAAGGGAAAACAAGGCTAAGGCACGACAACGCAGGGCTAGGCAATGTACGGCAAGGCAAGGAAAGGGTAACGCAAGGCAAGGCACGGTAAGGGAAGGCGAGGCTAATGCACGACAACGCACGGCTAGGCAATGCACGGAAGGCAAGCAAAGAGTAACGGAAGGCAAGGAAGGCAAGGGAAAGCAAGGCAAGGCAAGGGTAACGGAAGGAACGGCACAACAAGGGGAAACAAGGCTAAGGCACGGCAACGCACGGCTAGGCAATGCACGGCAAGGCAAGGAAAGGGTAACGCAATGGAAGGCACGGTGAGGCAAGGCAAGGCTGATGCACGACAACGCAAGGCTAGGCAATGCACGGAAGGCAAGCAAAGAGTAACGGAAGGTAAGGAAGGCAAGGGAAAGCAGGGGAAGGGAAGGGTAACGGAAGGAACGGCTCGGCAAGGGGAAACAAGGCTAAGGCACGGTAACGAAGGGCTAGGCAATGCACGGAAAGGCAAGGAAAGGGTAACGCAAGGCAAGGCACGGTCAGGCGAGACAAGGGTAAGGCACGACAACGCAAGGCTACGCAGTGCACGGCTAGGCAAGGAAAGAGTAACGGAAGGAAAGGAAGGCAAGGCAAAGCAAGGCAAGGCAAGTGTAACAACAGGCACGGCACGGCAAGGGGAAACAAGGCTAAGGCACGACAACGCAAGGCTAGGCAATGCACGGAAGGCAAGCAAAGAGTAACGGAAGGCAAGGAATGCAAAGGAAAGCAGGGGAAGGCAAGGGTAACGAAAGGAACGGCACGGTAAGGGGAAACAACGCTAAGGCACGACAACACAGGGCTAGGCAATGCAGGGCAAGGCAAGGAAAGGGTAACGCAAGGCAAGGCACGATTTGGGGAGGCAAGGCTAATGCACGACAACGCAAGGGTAGGCAATGAACGGAAGGCAAGCAAAGAGTAACGGAATGCAAGGAAGGCAAGGGAAAGCAAGGCAAGGCAAGGGTAACGGAAGGAACGGCACGGCAAGGGGAAACAAGGCTAAGGCACGGCAACGCACGGCTAGGCAATGCACGGCAAGGCAAGGAAAGGGTAACGCAAGGCAAGGCACGGTGAGGCAAGGCAAGGCTGATGCACGACAACGCACGGCTAGGCAATGCACGGCAAGGCAAGGAAAGGGTAACGCAAGGCAAGGCACGGTCAGGAGAGGCAAGGCTAATGCACGACAACGCAAGGCTCGGCAATGCACGGAAGGCAAGCAAAGAGTAACGGAAGGCAAGGAAGGCAGGGCAAACCAAGGCAAGGCAAGGGTAACGGAAGGAATGGCTCGGCAAGGGGAAACAAGGCTAAGGCACGGCAACGCAGAGCTAGGCAATGCACGGCAAGGCAAGGAAAGGGTAACGCAAGGCAAGGCACTGTCAGGCGAGGCAAAGCTAATGCACGACATCGCAAGGCTAGGCAGTGCACGGCTAGGCAAGGAAAGAGTAACGGAAGGAAAGGAAGGCAAGGCAAAGCATGGCAAGGCAAGTGTAACAACAGGCACGGCACGGCAAGGGGAAACAAGGCTAAGGCACGACAACGCAAGGCTAGGCAATGCACGGAAGGCAAGCAAAGAGTAACGGAAGGCAAGGAATGCAAAGGAAAGCAGGGGAAGGCAAGGGTAACGAAAGGAACGGCACGGTAAGGGGAAACAACGCTAAGGCACGACAACACAGGGCTAGGCAATGCAGGGCAAGGCAAGGAAAGGGTAACGCAAGGCAAGGCACGATTTGGGGAGGCAAGGCTAATGCACGACAACGCAAGGGTAGGCAATGAACGGAAGGCAAGCAAAGAGTAACGGAATGCAAGGAAGGCAAGGGAAAGCAAGGCAAGGCAAGGGTAACGGAAGGAACGGCACGGCAAGGGGAAACAAGGCTAAGGCACGGCAACGCACGGCTAGGCAATGCACGGCAAGGCAAGGAAAGGGTAACGCAAGGCAAGGCACGGTGAGGCAAGGCAAGGCTGATGCACGACAACGCACGGCTAGGCAATGCACGGCAAGGCAAGGAAAGGGTAACGCAAGGCAAGGCACGGTCAGGAGAGGCAAGGCTAATGCACGACAACGCAAGGCTCGGCAATGCACGGAAGGCAAGCAAAGAGTAACGGAAGGCAAGGAAGGCAGGGCAAACCAAGGCAAGGCAAGGGTAACGGAAGGAATGGCTCGGCAAGGGGAAACAAGGCTAAGGCACGGCAACGCAGAGCTAGGCAATGCACGGCAAGGCAAGGAAAGGGTAACGCAAGGCAAGGCACTGTCAGGCGAGGCAAAGCTAATGCACGACATCGCAAGGCTAGGCAGTGCACGGCTAGGCAAGGAAAGAGTAACGGAAGGAAAGGAAGGCAAGGCAAAGCATGGCAAGGCAAGTGTAACAACAGGCACGGCACGGCAAGGGGAAACAAGGCTAAGGCACGACAACGCAAGGCTAGGCAATGCACGGAAGGCAAGCAAAGAGTAACGGAAGGCAAGGAATGCAAAGGAAAGCAGGGGAAGGCAAGGGTAACGAAAGGAACGGCACGGTAAGGGGAAACAACGCTAAGGCACGACAACACAGGGCTAGGCAATGCAGGGCAAGGCAAGGAAAGGGTAACGCAAGGCAAGGCACGATTTGGGGAGGCAAGGCTAATGCACGACAACGCAAGGGTAGGCAATGAACGGAAGGCAAGCAAAGAGTAACGGAAGGCAAGGAAGGCAAGGGAAAGCAAGGCAAGGCAAGGGTAACGGAAGGAACGGCACGGCAAGGGGAAACAAGGCTAAGGCACGGCAACGCAAGCTAGGCAATGCACGGCAAGGCAAGGAAAGGGTAACGCAAGGCAAGGCACGGTGAGGCAAGGCAAGGCTGATGCACGACAACGCACGGCTAGGCAATGCACGGCAAGGCAAGGAAAGGGTAACGCAAGGCAAGGCACGGTGAGGCGAGGCAAGGCTGATGCACGACAACGCACGGCTAGGCAATGCACGGAAGGCAAGCAAAGAGTAACGGAAGGTAAGGAAGGCAAGGGAAAGCAGGGGAAGGGAAGGGTAACGGAAGGAACGGCTCGGCAAGGGGAAACAAGGCTAAGGCACGGTAACGAAGGGCTAGGCAATGCAGGGCAAGGCAAGGAAAGGGTAACGCAAGGCAAGGCACGGTCAGGCGAGACAAGGGTAATGCACGAAAACGCAAGGCTACGCAGTGCACGGCTAGGCAAGGAAAGAGTAACGGAAGGAAAGGAAGGCAAGGCAAAGCAAGGCAAGGCAAGTGTAACAAAAGGCACGGCACGGCAAGGGGAAACAAGGCTAAGGCACGGCAACGCAAGACTAAACAATGCACGGCTAGGCAAGGAAAGGGTAACGTAAGGCAAGGCACTGTCAGGCTAGGCAAGGCTAAGCCACGACAACGCAAGGCTAGGCAATGCACGGAAGGCAAGCAAAGAGTAACGGATGGCAAGGAATGCAAGGCAAAGCAAGGCAAAGCAAGCAAGTCTATGGCAAGGTGAAACAAGGCTAAGGCACCACAACGCACGGCTAGACAATGCACGGCCAGCCAAGGAAAAGGTAACGCAAGGCAAGGCACTCTGAGGCAAGGCAAGGCTAATGCACGACAGCGCAAGGCTAGGCAATGCACGGAAGGCAAGCAAAGAGTAACGGAAACCAAGGAAGGCAAGGGAAAGCAAGGCAAGGCAAGGGTAACGGAAGGAACGGCACGGCAAGGGGAAACAAGGCTAAGGCACGGCAACGCACGGCTAGGCAATGCACGGAAAGGCAAGGAGAAGGTAACGCAAGGCAAGGCACCTTGAGGCAAGGCAAGGCTGATGCACGACAACGCACGGCTAGGCAATGCACTGCAAGGCAAGGAAAGGGTAACGCAAGGCAAGGCACGGTCAGGCGAGGCAAGGCTAAGGCACGACTACGCAAGGCTAGGCAATGCACGGAAGGCAAGCAAAGAGTAACGGAAGGCAAGGAATGCAAAGGAAAGCAGGGGAAGGAAAGGGTAACGAAAGGAACGGCACGGTAAGGGGAAACAAGGCTAAGGCACGACAACACAGGGCTAGGCAATGCAGGGCAAGGCAAGGAAAGGGTAACGCAAGGCAAGGCACGGTTTGGGGAGGCAAGGCTAATGCACGACAACGCAAGGCTAGGCAATGCACGGAAGGCAAGCAAAGAGTAACGGAAGGCAAGGAAGGCAAGGGAAAGCAAGGCAAGGCAAGGGTAACGGAAGGAACGGCACGTCAAGGGGAAACAAGGCTAAGGCACGGCAACGCACGGCTAGGCAATGCACGGCAAGGCAAGGAAAGGGTAACGCAAGGCAAGGCACGGTCAGGCGAGGCAAGGGTAATGCACGAAAACGCAAGGCTACGCAGTGCACGGCTAGGCAAGGAAAGAGTAACGGAAGGAAAGGAAGGCAAGGCAAAGCAAGGCAAGGCAAGTGTAACAAAAGGCACGGCACGGCAAGGGGAAACAAGGCTAAGGCACGGCAACGCAAGGCTAAGCAATGCACGGCAAGGCAAGGAAAGGGTAACGCAAGGCAAGGCACGGTGAGGCAAGGCAAGGCTGATGCACGACAACGCACGGCTAGGCAATGCACGGCAAGGCAAGGAAAGGGTAAGGCAAGGCAAGGCACGGTTTGGGGAGGCAAGGCTAATGCACGACAACGCAAGGCTAGGCAATGCACGGAAGGCAAGTAAAGAGTAACGGAAGACAAGGAATGCAAGGCAAAGCAAGGCAACGCAAGCAAGGCTATGGCAAGGTGAAAAAAGGCTAAGGCACGACCACGCAAGGCTAGGCAATGCACGGAAGGGACGCAAAGAGTAAGGGAAGGCAAGGAAGGCAAGGCAAATCAAGGCAACGCAAGCAAGGCTATGGCAAGGTGAAAAAAGGCTAAGACACGACAACGCAAGGCTAGGCAATTCACGGAAGGCAAGCAAAGAGTAACGGAAGGCAAGGAAGGCAAGGGAAAGCAAGGCAAAGCAAGCAAGGCTATGGCAAGGTGAAACAAGGCTATGGCACCACAACGCACGACTAGGCAATGCACGGCCAGCCAAGGAAAAGGTAACGCAAGGCAAGGCACTCTGAGGCAAGGCAAGGCTAATGCATGACAGCGCAAGGCTAGGCAATGCACGGAAGGCAAGCAAAGAGTAACGGAAGGCAAGGAAGGCAAGGGAAAGCAAGGCAAGGCAATGGTAACGGAAAGAACGGCACGGCAAGGGGAAACAAGGCTAAGGCACGACAACGCACTGCTAGGCAATGCACTGCAAGGGAAGGAAAGGGTAACGCAAGGCAAGGCACGGTCAGGCGAGGCAAGGCTAAGGCACGACAACGCAAGTCTAGGCAATGCACGGAAGGCAAGCAAAGAGTAACGGAACGCAAGGAAGCTAAGGGAAAGCAAGGCAAGGCAAGGTTACCGGAAGGAACGGCACGGCAAGTGGAAACAAGGCTAAGGCACGGCAACGCACGGCTAGGCAATGCAGGGCAAGGCAAGGAAATTGTAACGCAAGGCAAGGCACGGTTTGGGGAGGCAAGGCTAATGCACGACAACGCAAGGCTAGGCAGTGCACGGCTAGGCAAGGAAAGAGTAACGGAAGGAAAGGAAGGCAAGGCAAAGCAAGGCAAGGCAAGTGTAACAAAAGGCAAGGCACGGCAACGGGAAACAAGGCTAAGGAACGGCAACGCACGGCTAGGCAATGCACGGCCAGGCAAGGAAAGGGTAACGCAAGGCAAGGCACGGTAAGGCAAGACAAGGCTAATGCACGACGACGCACGGCTAGGCAATGCACGGCAAGGCAAGGAAAGGGTAACGCAAGGCAAGGCACGGTCAGGAGAGGCAAGGCTAATGCACGACAACGCAAGGCTCGGCAATGCACGGAAGGCAAGCAAAGAGTAACGGAAGGCAAGGAAGGCAGGGGAAACCAAGGCAAGGCAAGGGTAACGGAAGGAATGGCTCGGCAAGGGGAAACAAGGCTAAGGCACGGCAACGCAGGGCTAGGCAATGCACGGCAAGGCAAGGAAAGGGTAACGCAAGGCAAGGCACTGTCAGGCGAGGCAAAGCTAATGCACGACATCGCAAGGCTAGGCAGTGCACGGCTAGGCAAGGAAAGAGTAACGGAAGGAAAGGAAGGCAAGGCAAAGCATGGCAAGGCAAGTGTAACAACAGGCACGGCACGGTAAGGGGAAACAAGGCTAAGGCACGACAACGCAAGGCTAGGCAATGCACGGAAGGCAAGCAAAGAGTAACGGAAGGCAAGGAATGCAAAGGAAAGCAGGGGAAGGCAAGGGTAACGAAAGGAACGGCACGGTAAGGGGAAACAACGCTAAGGCACGACAACACAGGGCTAGGCAATGCAGGGCAAGGCAAGGAAAGGGTAACGCAAGGCAAGGCACGATTTGGGGAGGCAAGGCTAATGCACGACAACGCAAGGGTAGGCAATGAACGGAAGGCAAGGAAAGAGTAATGGAAGGCAAGGAAGGCAAGGGAAAGCAAGGCAAGGCAAGGGTAACGGAAGGAACGGCACGGCAAGGGGAAACAAGGCTAAGGCACGGCAACGCACGGCTAGGCAATGCACGGCAAGGCAAGGAAAGGGTAACGCAAGGCAAGGCACGGTGAGGCAAGGCAAGGCTGATGCACGACAACGCACGGCTAGGCAATGCACGGCAAGGCAAGGAAAGGGTAACGCAAGGCAAGGCACGGTGAGGCGAGGCAAGGCTAAGGCACGACAACGCAAGGCTAGGCAATGCACGGAAGGCAAGCAAAGAGTAACGGAAGGCAAGGAAGGCAAGGGAAAGCAAGGCAAGGCAAGGGTAACGGAAGGAACGGCACGACAAGGGGAAACAAGGCTAAGGCACGGCAACGCACGGCTAGGCAATGCACGGCAAGGCAAGGAAAGGGTAACGCAAGGCAAGGCACGGTGAGGCAAGGCAAGGCTGGTGCACGACAACGCAAGGCTAGGCAATGCACGGAAGGCAAGCAAAGAGTAACGGAAGGTAAGGAAGGCAAGGGAAAGCAGGGGAAGGGAAGGGTAACGGAAGGAACGGCTCGGCAAGGGGAAACAAGGCTAAGGCACGGTAACGAAGGGCTAGGCAATGCACGGAAAGGCAAGGAAAGGGTAACGCAAGGCAAGGCACGGTCAGCCGAGACAAGGGTAAGGCACGAAAACGCAAGGCTACGCAGTGCACGGCTAGGCAAGGAAAGAGTAACGGAAGGAAAGGAAGGCAAGGCAAAGCAAGGCAAGGCAAGTGTAACAAAAGGCACGGCACGGCAAGGGGAAACAAGGCTAAGGCACGGCAACGCAAGACTAAACAATGCACGGCTAGGCAAGGAAAGGGTAACGCAAGGCAAGGCACTGTCAGGCTAGGCAAGGCTAAGGCACGACAACGCAAGGCTAGGCAATGCACGGAAGGCAAGCAAAGAGTAACCGAAGGCAAGGAATGCAAGGCAAAGCAAGGCAAAGCAAGCAAGTCTATGGCAAGGTGAAACAAGGCTAAGGCACCACAACGCACTGCTAGACAATGCACGGCCAGCCAAGGAAAAGGTAACGCAAGGCAAGGCACTCTGAGGCAAGGCAAGGCTAATGCACGACAGCGCAAGGCTAGGCAATGCACGGAATGCAAGCAAAGAGTAACGGAAACCAAGGAAGGCAAGGGAAAGCAAGGCAAGGCAAGGGTAACGGAAGGAACGGCACGGCAAGGGGAAACAAGGCTAAGGCACGGCAACGCACGGCTAGGCAATGCACGGCAAGGCAAGGAGAAGGTAACGCAAGGCAAGGCACCTTGAGGCAAGGCAAGGCTGATGCACGACAACGCACGGCTAGGCAATGCACGGCAAGGCAAGGAAAGGGTAACGCAAGGCAAGGCACGGTCAGGCGAGGCAAGGCTAAGGCACGACAACGCAAGGCTAGACAATGCACGAAAGGCAAGCAAAGAGTAACGAAAGGCAAGGAAGGCAAGGGAAAGCAGGGGAAGGCAAGGGTAACGGAAGGAACGGCACGGTAAGGGGAAACAAGGCTAAGGCACGGCAACGCACGGCTAGGCAATGCACGGCAAGGCAAGGAAAGGGTAACGCAAGGCAAGGCACGGTCAGGCGAGGCAAGGGTAATGCACGAAAACGCAAGGCTACGCAGTGCACGGCTAGGCAAGGAAAGAGTAACGGAAGGAAAGGAAGGCAAGGCAAAGCAAGGCAAGGCAAGTGTAACAAAAGGCACGGCACGGCAAGGGGAAACAAGGCTAAGGCACGGCAACGCAAGGCTAAGCAATGCACGGCCAGGCAACCAAAGTGTAACGCAAGGCAAGGCACGGTAAGGCAAGGCGAGGCTAATGCACGACAACGCACGGCTAGGCAATGCACGGCAAGGCAAGTAAAGAGTAACGGAAGGCAAGGAATGCAAGGCAAAGCAAGGCAACGCAAGCAAGGCTATGGCAAGGTGAAAAAAGGCTAAGGCACGACCACGCAAGGCTAGGCAATGCACGGAAGGGACGCAAAGAGTAACGGAAGGCAAGGAAGGCAAGGCAAATCAAGGCTACGCAAGCAAGGCTATGGCAAGGTGAAAAAAGGCTAAGACACGACAACGCAAGGCTAGGCAATTCACGGAAGGCAAGCAAAGAGTAACGGAAGGCAAGGAAGGCAAGGGAAAGCAAGGCAAAGCAAGCAAGGCTATGGCAAGGTGAAACAAGGCTAAGGCACCACAACGCACGACTAGGCAATGCACGGCCAGCCAAGGAAAAGGTAACGCAAGGCAAGGCACTCTGAGGCAAGGCAAGGCTAATGCATGACAGCGCAAGGCTAGGCAATGCACGGAAGGCAAGCAAAGAGTAACGGAAGGCAAGGAAGGCAAGGGAAAGCAAGGCAAGGCAATGGTAACGGAAAGAACGGCACGGCAAGGGGAAACAAGGCTAAGGCACGACAACGCACTGCTAGGCAATGCACTGCAAGGGAAGGAAAGGGTAACGCAAGGCAAGGCACGGTCAGGCGAGGCAAGGCTAAGGCACGACAACGCAAGTCTAGGCAATGCACGGAAGGCAAGCAAAGAGTAACGGAACGCAAGGAAGCTAAGGGAAAGCAAGGCAAGGCAAGGTTACCGGAAGGAACGGCACGGCAAGGGGAAACAAAGCTAAGGCACGGCAACGCACGGCTAGGCAATGCAGGGCAAGGCAAGGAAATTGTAACGCAAGGCAAGGCACGGTTTGGGGAGGCAAGGCTAATGCACGACAACGCAAGGCTAGGCAGTGCACGGCTAGGCAAGGAAAGTGTAACGGAAGGAAAGGAAGGCAAGGCAAAGCAAGGCAAGGCAAGTGTAACAAAAGGCAAGGCACGGCAACGGGAAACAAGGCTAAGGAACGGCAACGCACGGCTAGGCAATGCACGGCCAGGCAAGGAAAGGGTAACGCAAGGCAAGGCACGGTAAGGCAAGACAAGGCTAATGCACGACGACGCACGGCTAGGCAATGCACGGCAAGGCAAGGAAAGGGTAACGCAAGGCAAGGCACGGTCAGGAGAGGCAAGGCTAATGCACGACAACGCAAGGCTCGGCAATGCACGGAAGGCAAGCAAAGAGTAACGGAAGGCAAGGAAGGCAGGGGAAACCAAGGCAAGGCAAGGGTAACGGAAGGAATGGCTCGGCAAGGGGAAACAAGGCTAAGGCACGGCAACGCAGGGCTAGGCAATGCACGGCAAGGCAAGGAAAGGGTAACGCAAGGCAAGGCACTGTCAGGCGAGGCAAAGCTAATGCACGACATCGCAAGGCTAGGCAGTGCACGGCTAGGCAAGGAAAGAGTAACGGAAGGAAAGGAAGGCAAGGCAAAGCATGGCAAGGCAAGTGTAACAACAGGCACGGCACGGTAAGGGGAAACAAGGCTAAGGCACGACAACGCAAGGCTAGGCAATGCACGGAAGGCAAGCAAAGAGTAACGGAAGGCAAGGAATGCAAAGGAAAGCAGGGGAAGGCAAGGGTAACGAAAGGAACGGCACGGTAAGGGGAAACAACGCTAAGGCACGACAACACAGGGCTAGGCAATGCAGGGCAAGGCAAGGAAAGGGTAACGCAAGGCAAGGCACGATTTGGGGAGGCAAGGCTAATGCACGACAACGCAAGGGTAGGCAATGAACGGAAGGCAAGGAAAGAGTAATGGAAGGCAAGGAAGGCAAGGGAAAGCAAGGCAAGGCAAGGGTAACGGAAGGAACGGCACGGCAAGGGGAAACAAGGCTAAGGCACGGCAACGCACGGCTAGGCAATGCACGGCAAGGCAAGGAAAGGGTAACGCAAGGCAAGGCACGGTGAGGCAAGGCAAGGCTGATGCACGACAACGCACGGCTAGGCAATGCACGGCAAGGCTAAGGCACGACAACGCAAGGCTAGGCAATGCACGGAAGGCAAGCAAAGAGTAACGGAAGGCAAGGAAGGCAAGGGAAAGCAGGGGAAGGCAAGGGTAACGGAAGGAACGGCACGGTAAGGGGAAACAAGGCTAAGGCACGGCAACGCACGGCTAGGCAATGCACGGCAAGGCAAGGAAAGGGTAACGCAAGGCAAGGCACGGTCAGGCGAGGCAAGGGTAATGCACGAAAACGCAAGGCTACGCAGTGCACGGCTAGGCAAGGAAAGAGTAACGGAAGGAAAGGAAGGCAAGGCAAAGCAAGGCAAGGCAAGTGTAACAAAAGGCACGGCACGGCAAGGGGAAACAAGGCTAAGGCACGGCAACGCAAGGCTAAGCAATGCACGGCCAGGCAACGAAAGGGTAACGCAAGGCAAGGCACGGTAAGGCAAGGCGAGGCTAATGCACGACAACGCACGGCTAGGCAATGCACGGCAAGGCAAGTAAAGAGTAACGGAAGGCAAGGAATGCAAGGCAAAGCAAGGCAACGCAAGCAAGGCTATGGCAAGGTGAAAAAAGGCTAAGGCACGACCACGCAAGGCTAGGCAATGCACGGAAGGGACGCAAAGAGTAACGGAAGGCAAGGAAGGCAAGGCAAATCAAGGCTACGCAAGCAAGGCTATGGCAAGGTGAAAAAAGGCTAAGACACGACAACGCAAGGCTAGGCAATTCACGGAAGGCAAGCAAAGAGTAACGGAAGGCAAGGAAGGCAAGGGAAAGCAAGGCAAAGCAAGCAAGGCTATGGCAAGGTGAAACAAGGCTAAGGCACCACAACGCACGACTAGGCAATGCACGGCCAGCCAAGGAAAAGGTAACGCAAGGCAAGGCACTCTGAGGCAAGGCAAGGCTAATGCATGACAGCGCAAGGCTAGGCAATGCACGGAAGGCAAGCAAAGAGTAACGGAAGGCAAGGAAGGCAAGGGAAAGCAAGGCAAGGCAATGGTAACGGAAAGAACGGCACGGCAAGGGGAAACAAGGCTAAGGCACGACAACGCACTGCTAGGCAATGCACTGCAAGGGAAGGAAAGGGTAACGCAAGGCAAGGCACGGTCAGGCGAGGCAAGGCTAAGGCACGACAACGCAAGTCTAGGCAATGCACGGAAGGCAAGCAAAGAGTAACGGAACGCAAGGAAGCTAAGGGAAAGCAAGGCAAGGCAAGGTTACCGGAAGGAACGGCACGGCAAGGGGAAACAAAGCTAAGGCACGGCAACGCACGGCTAGGCAATGCAGGGCAAGGCAAGGAAATTGTAACGCAAGGCAAGGCACGGTTTGGGGAGGCAAGGCTAATGCACGACAACGCAAGGCTAGGCAGTGCACGGCTAGGCAAGGAAAGTGTAACGGAAGGAAAGGAAGGCAAGGCAAAGCAAGGCAAGGCAAGTGTAACAAAAGGCAAGGCACGGCAACGGGAAACAAGGCTAAGGAACGGCAACGCACGGCTAGGCAATGCACGGCCAGGCAAGGAAAGGGTAACGCAAGGCAAGGCACGGTAAGGCAAGACAAGGCTAATGCACGACGACGCACGGCTAGGCAATGCACGGCAAGGCAAGGAAAGGGTAACGCAAGGCAAGGCACGGTCAGGAGAGGCAAGGCTAATGCACGACAACGCAAGGCTCGGCAATGCACGGAAGGCAAGCAAAGAGTAACGGAAGGCAAGGAAGGCAGGGGAAACCAAGGCAAGGCAAGGGTAACGGAAGGAATGGCTCGGCAAGGGGAAACAAGGCTAAGGCACGGCAACGCAGGGCTAGGCAATGCACGGCAAGGCAAGGAAAGGGTAACGCAAGGCAAGGCACTGTCAGGCGAGGCAAAGCTAATGCACGACATCGCAAGGCTAGGCAGTGCACGGCTAGGCAAGGAAAGAGTAACGGAAGGAAAGGAAGGCAAGGCAAAGCATGGCAAGGCAAGTGTAACAACAGGCACGGCACGGTAAGGGGAAACAAGGCTAAGGCACGACAACGCAAGGCTAGGCAATGCACGGAAGGCAAGCAAAGAGTAACGGAAGGCAAGGAATGCAAAGGAAAGCAGGGGAAGGCAAGGGTAACGAAAGGAACGGCACGGTAAGGGGAAACAACGCTAAGGCACGACAACACAGGGCTAGGCAATGCAGGGCAAGGCAAGGAAAGGGTAACGCAAGGCAAGGCACGATTTGGGGAGGCAAGGCTAATGCACGACAACGCAAGGGTAGGCAATGAACGGAAGGCAAGGAAAGAGTAATGGAAGGCAAGGAAGGCAAGGGAAAGCAAGGCAAGGCAAGGGTAACGGAAGGAACGGCACGGCAAGGGGAAACAAGGCTAAGGCACGGCAACGCACGGCTAGGCAATGCACGGCAAGGCAAGGAAAGGGTAACGCAAGGCAAGGCACGGTGAGGCAAGGCAAGGCTGATGCACGACAACGCACGGCTAGGCAATGCACGGCAAGGCAAGGAAAGGGTAACGCAAGGCAAGGCACGGTGAGGCGAGGCAAGGCTAAGGCACGACAACGCAAGGCTAGGCAATGCACGGAAGGCAAGCAAAGAGTAACGGAAGGCAAGGAAGGCAAGGGAAAGCAAGGCAAGGCAAGGGTAACGGAAGGAACGGCACGACAAGGGGAAACAAGGCTAAGGCACGGCAACGCACGGCTAGGCAATGCACGGCAAGGCAAGGAAAGGGTAACGCAAGGCAAGGCACGGTGAGGCAAGGCAAGGCTGGTGCACGACAACGCAAGGCTAGGCAATGCACGGAAGGCAAGCAAAGAGTAACGGAAGGTAAGGAAGGCAAGGGAAAGCAGGGGAAGGGAAGGGTAACGGAAGGAACGGCTCGGCAAGGGGAAACAAGGCTAAGGCACGGTAACGAAGGGCTAGGCAATGCACGGAAAGGCAAGGAAAGGGTAACGCAAGGCAAGGCACGGTCAGCCGAGACAAGGGTAAGGCACGAAAACGCAAGGCTACGCAGTGCACGGCTAGGCAAGGAAAGAGTAACGGAAGGAAAGGAAGGCAAGGCAAAGCAAGGCAAGGCAAGTGTAACAAAAGGCACGGCACGGCAAGGGGAAACAAGGCTAAGGCACGGCAACGCAAGACTAAACAATGCACGGCTAGGCAAGGAAAGGGTAACGCAAGGCAAGGCACTGTCAGGCTAGGCAAGGCTAAGGCACGACAACGCAAGGCTAGGCAATGCACGGAAGGCAAGCAAAGAGTAACCGAAGGCAAGGAATGCAAGGCAAAGCAAGGCAAAGCAAGCAAGTCTATGGCAAGGTGAAACAAGGCTAAGGCACCACAACGCACTGCTAGACAATGCACGGCCAGCCAAGGAAAAGGTAACGCAAGGCAAGGCACTCTGAGGCAAGGCAAGGCTAATGCACGACAGCGCAAGGCTAGGCAATGCACGGAATGCAAGCAAAGAGTAACGGAAACCAAGGAAGGCAAGGGAAAGCAAGGCAAGGCAAGGGTAACGGAAGGAACGGCACGGCAAGGGGAAACAAGGCTAAGGCACGGCAACGCACGGCTAGGCAATGCACGGCAAGGCAAGGAGAAGGTAACGCAAGGCAAGGCACCTTGAGGCAAGGCAAGGCTGATGCACGACAACGCACGGCTAGGCAATGCACGGCAAGGCAAGGAAAGGGTAACGCAAGGCAAGGCACGGTCAGGCGAGGCAAGGCTAAGGCACGACAACGCAAGGCTAGACAATGCACGAAAGGCAAGCAAAGAGTAACGAAAGGCAAGGAAGGCAAGGGAAAGCAGGGGAAGGCAAGGGTAACGGAAGGAACGGCACGGTAAGGGGAAACAAGGCTAAGGCACGGCAACGCACGGCTAGGCAATGCACGGCAAGGCAAGGAAAGGGTAACGCAAGGCAAGGCACGGTCAGGCGAGGCAAGGGTAATGCACGAAAACGCAAGGCTACGCAGTGCACGGCTAGGCAAGGAAAGAGTAACGGAAGGAAAGGAAGGCAAGGCAAAGCAAGGCAAGGCAAGTGTAACAAAAGGCACGGCACGGCAAGGGGAAACAAGGCTAAGGCACGGCAACGCAAGGCTAAGCAATGCACGGCCAGGCAACGAAAGGGTAACGCAAGGCAAGGCACGGTAAGGCAAGGCGAGGCTAATGCACGACAACGCACGGCTAGGCAATGCACGGCAAGGCAAGTAAAGAGTAACGGAAGGCAAGGAATGCAAGGCAAAGCAAGGCAACGCAAGCAAGGCTATGGCAAGGTGAAAAAAGGCTAAGGCACGACCACGCAAGGCTAGGCAATGCACGGAAGGGACGCAAAGAGTAACGGAAGGCAAGGAAGGCAAGGCAAATCAAGGCTACGCAAGCAAGGCTATGGCAAGGTGAAAAAAGGCTAAGACACGACAACGCAAGGCTAGGCAATTCACGGAAGGCAAGCAAAGAGTAACGGAAGGCAAGGAAGGCAAGGGAAAGCAAGGCAAAGCAAGCAAGGCTATGGCAAGGTGAAACAAGGCTAAGGCACCACAACGCACGACTAGGCAATGCACGGCCAGCCAAGGAAAAGGTAACGCAAGGCAAGGCACTCTGAGGCAAGGCAAGGCTAATGCATGACAGCGCAAGGCTAGGCAATGCACGGAAGGCAAGCAAAGAGTAACGGAAGGTAAGGAAGGCAAGGGAAAGCAAGGCAAGGCAATGGTAACGGAAAGAACGGCACGGCAAGGGGAAACAAGGCTAAGGCACGACAACGCACTGCTAGGCAATGCACTGCAAGGGAAGGAAAGGGTAACGCAAGGCAAGGCACGGTCAGGCGAGGCAAGGCTAAGGCACGACAACGCAAGTCTAGGCAATGCACGGAAGGCAAGCAAAGAGTAACGGAACGCAAGGAAGCTAAGGGAAAGCAAGGCAAGGCAAGGTTACCGGAAGGAACGGCACGGCAAGGGGAAACAAAGCTAAGGCACGGCAACGCACGGCTAGGCAATGCAGGGCAAGGCAAGGAAATTGTAACGCAAGGCAAGGCACGGTTTGGGGAGGCAAGGCTAATGCACGACAACGCAAGGCTAGGCAGTGCACGGCTAGGCAAGGAAAGTGTAACGGAAGGAAAGGAAGGCAAGGCAAAGCAAGGCAAGGCAAGTGTAACAAAAGGCAAGGCACGGCAACGGGAAACAAGGCTAAGGAACGGCAACGCACGGCTAGGCAATGCACGGCCAGGCAAGGAAAGGGTAACGCAAGGCAAGGCACGGTAAGGCAAGACAAGGCTAATGCACGACGACGCACGGCGAGGCAATGCACGGCAAGGCAAGGAAAGGGTAACGCAAGGCAAGGCACGGTCAGGAGAGGCAAGGCTAATGCACGACAACGCAAGGCTCGGCAATGCACGGAAGGCAAGCAAAGAGTAACGGAAGGCAAGGAAGGCAGGGGAAACCAAGGCAAGGCAAGGGTAACGGAAGGAATGGCTCGGCAAGGGGAAACAAGGCTAAGGCACTGCAACGCAGGGCTAGGCAATGCACGGCAAGGCAAGGAAAGGGTAACGCAAGGCAAGGCACTGTCAGGCGAGGCAAAGCTAATGCACGACATCGCAAGGCTAGGCAGTGCACGGCTAGGCAAGGAAAGAGTAACGGAAGGAAAGGAAGGCAAGGCAAAGCATGGCAAGGCAAGTGTAACAACAGGCACGGCACGGTAAGGGGAAACAAGGCTAAGGCACGACAACGCAAGGCTAGGCAATGCACGGAAGGCAAGCAAAGAGTAACGGAAGGCAAGGAATGCAAAGGAAAGCAGGGGAAGGCAAGGGTAACGAAAGGAACGGCACGGTAAGGGGAAACAACGCTAAGGCACGACAACACAGGGCTAGGCAATGCAGGGCAAGGCAAGGAAAGGGTAACGCAAGGCAAGGCACGATTTGGGGAGGCAAGGCTAATGCACGACAACGCAAGGGTAGGCAATGAACGGAAGGCAAGGAAAGAGTAACGGAAGGCAAGGAAGGCAAGGGAAAGCAAGGCAAGGCAAGGGTAACGGAAGGAACGGCACGGCAAGGGGAAACAAGGCTAAGGCACGGCAACGCACGGCTAGGCAATGCACGGCAAGGCAAGGAAAGGGTAACGTAAGGCAAGGCACGGTGAGGCAAGGCAAGGCTGATGCACGACAACGCACGGCTAGGCAATGCACGGCAAGGCAAGGAAAGGGTAACGCAAGGCAAGGCACGGTGAGGCGAGGCAAGGCTAAGGCACGACAACGCAAGGCTAGGCAATGCACGGAAGGCAAGCAAAGAGTAACGGAAGGCAAGGAAGGCAAGGGAAAGCAAGGCAAGGCAAGGGTAACGGAAGGAACGGCACAACAAGGGGAAACAAGGCTAAGGCACGGCAACGCACGGCTAGGCAATGCACGGCAAGGCAAGGAAAGGGTAACGCAATGGAAGGCACGGTGAGGCAAGGCAAGGCTGATGCACGACAACGCAAGGCTAGGCAATGCACGGAAGGCAAGCAAAGAGTAACGGAAGGTAAGGAAGGCAAGGGAAAGCAGGGGAAGGGAAGGGTAACGGAAGGAACGGCTCGGCAAGGGGAAACAAGGCTAAGGCACGGTAACGAAGGGCTAGGCAATGCACGGAAAGGCAAGGAAAGGGTAACGCAAGGCAAGGCACGGTCAGGCGAGACAAGGGTAAGGCACGAAAACGCAAGGCTACGCAGTGCACGGCTAGGCAAGGAAAGAGTAACGGAAGGAAAGGAAGGCAAGGCAAAGCAAGGCAAGGCAAGTGTAACAACAGGCACGGCACGGCAAGGGGAAACAAGGCTAAGGCACGACAACGCAAGGCTAGGCAATGCACGGAAGGCAAGCAAAGAGTAACGGAAGGCAAGGAATGCAAAGGAAAGCAGGGGAAGGCAAGGGTAACGAAAGGAACGGCACGGTAAGGGGAAACAACGCTAAGGCACGACAACACAGGGCTAGGCAATGCAGGGCAAGGCAAGGAAAGGGTAACGCAAGGCAAGGCACGATTTGGGGAGGCAAGGCTAATGCACGACAACGCAAGGGTAGGCAATGAACGGAAGGCAAGCAAAGAGTAACGGAATGCAAGGAAGGCAAGGGAAAGCAAGGCAAGGCAAGGGTAACGGAAGGAACGGCACGGCAAGGGGAAACAAGGCTAAGGCACGGCAACGCACGGCTAGGCAATGCACGGCAAGGCAAGGAAAGGGTAACGCAAGGCAAGGCACGGTGAGGCAAGGCAAGGCTGATGCACGACAACGCACGGCTAGGCAATGCACGGCAAGGCAAGGAAAGGGTAACGCAAGGCAAGGCACGGTCAGGAGAGGCAAGGCTAATGCACGACAACGCAAGGCTCGGCAATGCACGGAAGGCAAGCAAAGAGTAACGGAAGGCAAGGAAGGCAGGGCAAACCAAGGCAAGGCAAGGGTAACGGAAGGAATGGCTCGGCAAGGGGAAACAAGGCTAAGGCACGGCAACGCAGAGCTAGGCAATGCACGGCAAGGCAAGGAAAGGGTAACGCAAGGCAAGGCACTGTCAGGCGAGGCAAAGCTAATGCACGACATCGCAAGGCTAGGCAGTGCACGGCTAGGCAAGGAAAGAGTAACGGAAGGAAAGGAAGGCAATGCAAAGCATGGCAAGGCAAGTGTAACAACAGGCACGGCACGGCAAGGGGAAACAAGGCTAAGGCACGACAACGCAAGGCTAGGCAATGCACGGAAGGCAAGCAAAGAGTAACGGAAGGTAAGGAATGCAAAGGAAAGCAGGGGAAGGCAAGGGTACCGAAAGGAACGGCACGGTAAGGGGAAACAACGCTAAGGCACGACAACACAGGGCTAGGCAATGCAGGGCAAGGCAAGGAAAGGGTAACGCAAGGCAAGGCACGATTTGGGGAGGCAAGGCTAATGCACGACAACGCAAGGGTAGGCAATGAACGGAAGGCAAGCAAAGAGTAACGGAAGGCAAGGAAGGCAAGGGAAAGCAAGGCAAGGCAAGGGTAACGGAAGGAACGGCACGGCAAGGGGAAACAAGGCTAAGGCACGGCAACGCAAGCTAGGCAATGCACGGCAAGGCAAGGAAAGGGTAACGCAAGGCAAGGCACGGTGAGGCAAGGCAAGGCTGATGCACGACAACGCACGGCTAGGCAATGCAGGGCAAGGCAAGGAAAGGGTAACACAAGGCAAGGCACGGTCAGGCGAGACAAGGGTAATGCACGAAAACGCAAGGCTACGCAGTGCACGGCTAGGCAAGGAAAGAGTAACGGAAGGAAAGGAAGGCAAGGCAAAGCAAGGCAAGGCAAGTGTAACAAAAGGCACGGCACGGCAAGGGGAAACAAGGCTAAGGCACGGCAACGCAAGACTAAACAATGCACGGCTAGGCAAGGAAAGGGTAACGCAAGGCAAGGCACTGTCAGGCTAGGCAAGGCTAAGGCACGACAACGCAAGGCTAGGCAATGCACGGAAGGCAAGCAAAGAGTAACGGATGGCAAGGAATGCAAGGCAAAGCAAGGCAAAGCAAGCAAGTCTATGGCAAGGTGAAACAAGGCTAAGGCACCACAACGCACGGCTAGACAATGCACGGCCAGCCAAGGAAAAGGTAACGCAAGGCAAGGCACTCTGAGGCAAGGCAAGGCTAATGCACGACAGCGCAAGGCTAGGCAATGCACGGAAGGCAAGCAAAGAGTAACGGAAACCAAGGAAGGCAAGGGAAAGCAAGGCAAGGCAAGGGTAACGGAAGGAACGGCACGGCAAGGGGAAACAAGGCTAAGGCACGGCAACGCACGGCTAGGCAATGCACGGAAAGGCAAGGAGAAGGTAACGCAAGGCAAGGCACCTTGAGGCAAGGCAAGGCTGATGCACGACAACGCACGGCTAGGCAATGCACTGCAAGGCAAGGAAAGGGTAACGCAAGGCAAGGCACGGTCAGGCGAGGCAAGGCTAAGGCACGACTACGCAAGGCTAGGCAATGCACGGAAGGCAAGCAAAGAGTAACGGAAGGCAAGGAATGCAAAGCAAAGCAGGGGAAGGAAAGGGTAACGAAAGGAACGGCACGGTAAGGGGAAACAAGGCTAAGGCACGACAACACAGGGCTAGGCAATGCAGGGCAAGGCAAGGAAAGGGTAACGCAAGGCAAGGCACGGTTTGAGGAGGCAAGGCTAATGCACGACAACGCAAGGCTAGGCAATGCACGGAAGGCAAGCAAAGAGTAACGGAAGGCAAGGAAGGCAAGGGAAAGCAAGGCAAGGCAAGGGTAACGGAAGGAACGGCACGTCAAGGGGAAACAAGGCTAAGGCACGGCAACGCACGGCTAGGCAATGCACGGCAAGGCAAGGAAAGGGTAACGCAAGGCAAGGCACGGTCAGGCGAGGCAAGGGTAATGCACGAAAACGCAAGGCTACGCAGTGCACGGCTAGGCAAGGAAAGAGTAACGGAAGGAAAGGAAGGCAAGGCAAAGCAAGGCAAGGCAAGTGTAACAAAAGGCACGGCACGGCAAGGGGAAACAAGGCTAAGGCACGGCAACGCAAGGCTAAGCAATGCACGGCAAGGCAAGGAAAGGGTAACGCAAGGCAAGGCACGGTGAGGCAAGGCAAGGCTGATGCACGACAACGCACGGCTAGGCAATGCACGGCAAGGCAAGGAAAGGGTAAGGCAAGGCAAGGCACGGTTTGGGGAGGCAAGGCTAATGCACGACAACGCAAGGCTAGGCAATGCACGGAAGGCAAGTAAAGAGTAACGGAAGACAAGGAATGCAAGGCAAAGCAAGGCAACGCAAGCAAGGCTATGGCAAGGTGAAAAAAGGCTAAGGCACGACCACGCAAGGCTAGGCAATGCACGGAAGGGACGCAAAGAGTAACGGAAGGCAAGGAAGGCAAGGCAAATCAAGGCAACGCAAGCAAGGCTATGGCAAGGTGAAAAAAGGCTAAGACACGACAACGCAAGGCTAGGCAATTCACGGAAGGCAAGCAAAGAGTAACGGAAGGCAAGGAAGGCAAGGGAAAGCAAGGCAAAGCAAGCAAGGCTATGGCAAGGTGAAACAAGGCTATGGCACCACAACGCACGACTAGGCAATGCACGGCCAGCCAAGGAAAAGGTAACGCAAGGCAAGGCACTCTGAGGCAAGGCAAGGCTAATGCATGACAGCGCAAGGCTAGGCAATGCACGGAAGGCAAGCAAAGAGTAACGGAAGGCAAGGAAGGCAAGGGAAAGCAAGGCAAGGCAATGGTAACGGAAAGAACGGCACGGCAAGGGGAAACAAGGCTAAGGCACGACAACGCACTGCTAGGCAATGCACTGCAAGGGAAGGAAAGGGTAACGCAAGGCAAGGCACGGTCAGGCGAGGCAAGGCTAAGGCACGACAACGCAAGTCTAGGCAATGCACGGAAGGCAAGCAAAGAGTAACGGAACGCAAGGAAGCTAAGGGAAAGCAAGGCAAGGCAAGGTTACCGGAAGGAACGGCACGGCAAGTGGAAACAAGGCTAAGGCACGGCAACGCACGGCTAGGCAATGCAGGGCAAGGCAAGGAAATTGTAACGCAAGGCAAGGCACGGTTTGGGGAGGCAAGGCTAATGCACGACAACGCAAGGCTAGGCAGTGCACGGCTAGGCAAGGAAAGAGTAACGGAAGGAAAGGAAGGCAAGGCAAAGCAAGGCAAGGCAAGTGTAACAAAAGGCAAGGCACGGCAACGGGAAACAAGGCTAAGGAACGGCAACGCACGGCTAGGCAATGCACGGCCAGGCAAGGAAAGGGTAACGCAAGGCAAGGCACGGTAAGGCAAGACAAGGCTAATGCACGACGACGCACGGCTAGGCAATGCACGGCAAGGCAAGGAAAGGGTAACGCAAGGCAAGGCACGGTCAGGAGAGGCAAGGCTAATGCACGACAACGCAAGGCTCGGCAATGCACGGAAGGCAAGCAAAGAGTAACGGAAGGCAAGGAAGGCAGGGCAAACCAAGGCAAGGCAAGGGTAACGGAAGGAATGGCTCGGCAAGGGGAAACAAGGCTAAGGCACGGCAACGCAGGGCTAGGCAATGCACGGCAAGGCAAGGAAAGGGTAACGCAAGGCAAGGCACTGTCAGGCGAGGCAAAGCTAATGCACGACATCGCAAGGCTAGGCAGTGCACGGCTAGGCAAGGAAAGAGTAACGGAAGGAAAGGAAGGCAAGGCAAAGCATGGCAAGGCAAGTGTAACAACAGGCACGGCACGGTAAGGGGAAACAAGGCTAAGGCACGACAACGCAAGGCTAGGCAATGCACGGAAGGCAAGCAAAGAGTAACGGAAGGCAAGGAATGCAAAGGAAAGCAGGGGAAGGCAAGGGTAACGAAAGGAACGGCACGGTAAGGGGAAACAACGCTAAGGCACGACAACACAGGGCTAGGCAATGCAGGGCAAGGCAAGGAAAGGGTAACGCAAGGCAAGGCACGATTTGGGGAGGCAAGGCTAATGCACGACAACGCAAGGGTAGGCAATGAACGGAAGGCAAGGAAAGAGTAATGGAAGGCAAGGAAGGCAAGGGAAAGCAAGGCAAGGCAAGGGTAACGGAAGGAACGGCACGGCAAGGGGAAACAAGGCTAAGGCACGGCAACGCACGGCTAGGCAATGCACGGCAAGGCAAGGAAAGGGTAACGCAAGGCAAGGCACGGTGAGGCAAGGCAAGGCTGATGCACGACAACGCACGGCTAGGCAATGCACGGCAAGGCAAGGAAAGGGTAACGCAAGGCAAGGCACGGTGAGGCGAGGCAAGGCTAAGGCACGACAACGCAAGGCTAGGCAATGCACGGAAGGCAAGCAAAGAGTAACGGAAGGCAAGGAAGGCAAGGGAAAGCAAGGCAAGGCAAGGGTAACGGAAGGAACGGCACGACAAGGGGAAACAAGGCTAAGGCACGGCAACGCACGGCTAGGCAATGCACGGCAAGGCAAGGAAAGGGTAACGCAAGGCAAGGCACGGTGAGGCAAGGCAAAGCTGGTGCACGACAACGCAAGGCTAGGCAATGCACGGAAGGCAAGCAAAGAGTAACGGAAGGTAAGGAAGGCAAGGGAAAGCAGGGGAAGGGAAGGGTAACGGAAGGAACGGCTCGGCAAGGGGAAACAAGGCTAAGGCACGGTAACGAAGGGCTAGGCAATGCACGGAAAGGCAAGGAAAGGGTAACGCAAGGCAAGGCACGGTCAGCCGAGACAAGGGTAAGGCACGAAAACGCAAGGCTACGCAGTGCACGGCTAGGCAAGGAAAGAGTAACGCAAGGAAAGGAAGGCAAGGCAAAGCAAGGCAAGGCAAGTGTAACAAAAGGCACGGCACGGCAAGGGGAAACAAGGCTAAGGCACGGCAACGCAAGACTAAACAATGCACGGCTAGGCAAGGAAAGGGTAACGCAAGGCAAGGCACTGTCAGGCTAGGCAAGGCTAAGGCACGACAACGCAAGGCTAGGCAATGCACGGAAGGCAAGCAAAGAGTAACCGAAGGCAAGGAATGCAAGGCAAAGCAAGGCAAAGCAAGCAAGTCTATGGCAAGGTGAAACAAGGCTAAGGCACCACAACGCACTGCTAGACAATGCACGGCCAGCCAAGGAAAAGGTAACGCAAGGCAAGGCACTCTGAGGCAAGGCAAGGCTAATGCACGACAGCGCAAGGCTAGGCAATGCACGGAATGCAAGCAAAGAGTAACGGAAACCAAGGAAGGCAAGGGAAAGCAAGGCAAGGCAAGGGTAACGGAAGGAACGGCACGGCAAGGGGAAACAAGGCTAAGGCACGGCAACGCACGGCTAGGCAATGCACGGCAAGGCAAGGAGAAGGTAACGCAAGGCAAGGCACCTTGAGGCAAGGCAAGGCTGATGCACGACAACGCACGGCTAGGCAATGCACGGCAAGGCAAGGAAAGGGTAACGCAAGGCAAGGCACGGTGAGGCGAGGCAAGGCTAAGGCACGACAACGCAAGGCTAGGCAATGCACGGAAGGCAAGCAAAGAGTAACGGAAGGCAAGGAAGGCAAGGGAAAGCAAGGCAAGGCAAGGGTAACGGAAGGAACGGCACGACAAGGGGAAACAAGGCTAAGGCACGGCAACGCACGGCTAGGCAATGCACGGCAAGGCAAGGAAAGGGTAACGCAATGGAAGGCACGGTGAGGCAAGGCAAGGCTGATGCACGACAACGCAAGGCTAGGCAATGCACGGAAGGCAAGCAAAGAGTAACGGAAGGTAAGGAAGGCAAGGGAAAGCAGGGGAAGGGAAGGGTAACGGAAGGAACGGCTCGGCAAGGGGAAACAAGGCTAAGGCACGGTAACGAAGGGCTAGGCAATGCACGGAAAGGCAAGGAAAGGGTAACGCAAGGCAAGGCACGGTCAGGCGAGACAAGAGTAAGGCACGAAAACGCAAGGCTACGCAGTGCACGGCTAGGCAAGGAAAGAGTAACGGAAGGAAAGGAAGGCAAGGCAAAGCAAGGCAAGGCAAGTGTAACAACAGGCACGGCACGGCAAGGGGAAACAAGGCTAAGGCACGACAACGCAAGGCTAGGCAATGCACGGAAGGCAAGCAAAGAGTAACGGAAGGCAAGGAATGCAAAGGAAAGCAGGGGAAGGCAAGGGTAACGAAAGGAACGGCACGGTAAGGGGAAACAACGCTAAGGCACGACAACACAGGGCTAGGCAATGCAGGGCAAGGCAAGGAAAGGGTAACGCAAGGCAAGGCACGATTTGGGGAGGCAAGGCTAATGCACGACAACGCAAGGGTAGGCAATGAACGGAAGGCAAGCAAAGAGTAACGGAATGCAAGGAAGGCAAGGGAAAGCAAGGCAAGGCAAGGGTAACGGAAGGAACGGCACGGCAAGGGGAAACAAGGCTAAGGCACGGCAACGCACGGCTAGGCAATGCACGGCAAGGCAAGGAAAGGGTAACGCAAGGCAAGGCACGGTGAGGCAAGGCAAGGCTGATGCACGACAACGCACGGCTAGGCAATGCACGGCAAGGCAAGGAAAGGGTAACGCAAGGCAAGGCACGGTCAGGAGAGGCAAGGCTAATGCACGACAACGCAAGGCTCGGCAATGCACGGAAGGCAAGCAAAGAGTAACGGAAGGCAAGGAAGGCAGGGCAAACCAAGGCAAGGCAAGGGTAACGGAAGGAATGGCTCGGCAAGGGGAAACAAGGCTAAGGCACGGCAACGCAGAGCTAGGCAATGCACGGCAAGGCAAGGAAAGGGTAACGCAAGGCAAGGCACTGTCAGGCGAGGCAAAGCTAATGCACGACATCGCAAGGCTAGGCAGTGCACGGCTAGGCAAGGAAAGAGTAACGGAAGGAAAGGAAGGCAAGGCAAAGCATGGCAAGGCAAGTGTAACAACAGGCACGGCACGGCAAGGGGAAACAAGGCTAAGGCACGACAACGCAAGGCTAGGCAATGCACGGAAGGCAAGCAAAGAGTAACGGAAGGCAAGGAATGCAAAGGAAAGCAGGGGAAGGCAAGGGTAACGAAAGGAACGGCACGGTAAGGGGAAACAACGCTAAGGCACGACAACACAGGGCTAGGCAATGCAGGGCAAGGCAAGGAAAGGGTAACGCAAGGCAAGGCACGATTTGGGGAGGCAAGGCTAATGCACGACAACGCAAGGGTAGGCAATGAACGGAAGGCAAGCAAAGAGTAACGGAAGGCAAGGAAGGCAAGGGAAAGCAAGGCAAGGCAAGGGTAACGGAAGGAACGGCACGGCAAGGGGAAACAAGGCTAAGGCACGGCAACGCAAGCTAGGCAATGCACGGCAAGGCAAGGAAAGGGTAACGCAAGGCAAGGCACGGTGAGGCAAGGCAAGGCTGATGCACGACAACGCACGGCTAGGCAATGCACGGCAAGGCAAGGAAAGGGTAACGCAAGGCAAGGCACGGTGAGGCGAGGCAAGGCTGATGCACGACAACGCACGGCTAGGCAATGCACGGAAGGCAAGCAAAGAGTAACGGAAGGTAAGGAAAGCAAGGGAAAGCAGGGGAAGGGAAGGGTAACGGAAGGAACGGCTCGGCAAGGGGAAATAAGGCTAAGGCACGGTAACGAAGGGCTAGGCAATGCACGGCAAGGCAAGGAAAGGGTAACGCAAGGCAAGGCACGGTCAGGCGAGACAAGGGTAATGCACGAAAACGCAAGGCTACGCAGTGCACTGCTAGGCAAGGAAAGAGTAACGGAAGGAAAGGAAGGCAAGGCAAAGCAAGGCAAGGCAAGTGTAACAAAAGGCACGGCACGGCAAGGGGAAACAAGGCTAAGGCACGGCAACGCAAGACTAAACAATGCACGGCTAGGCAAGGAAAGGGTAACGCAAGGCAAGGCACTGTCAGGCTAGGCAAGGCTAAGGCACGACAACGCAAGGCTAGGCAATGCACGGAAGGCAAGCAAAGAGTAACGGATGGCAAGGAATGCAAGGCAAAGCAAGGCAAAGCAAGCAAGTCTATGGCAAGGTGAAACAAGGCTAAGGCACCACAACGCACGGCTAGACAATGCACGGCCAGCCAAGGGAAAGGTAACGCAAGGCAAGGCACTCTGAGGCAAGGCAAGGCTAATGCACGACAGCGCAAGGCTAGGCAATGCACGGAAGGCAAGCAAAGAGTAACGGAAACCAAGGAAGGCAAGGGAAAGCAAGGCAAGGCAAGGGTAACGGAAGGAACGGCACGGCAAGGGGAAACAAGGCTAAGGCACGGCAACGCACGGCTAGGCAATGCACGGAAAGGCAAGGAGAAGGTAACGCAAGGCAAGGCACCTTGAGGCAAGGCAAGGCTGATGCACGACAACGCACGGCTAGGCAATGCACTGCAAGGCAAGGAAAGGGTAACGCAAGGCAAGGCACGGTCAGGCGAGGCAAGGCTAAGGCACGACTACGCAAGGCTAGGCAATGCACGGAAGGCAAGCAAAGAGTAACGGAAGGCAAGGAATGCAAAGCAAAGCAGGGGAAGGAAAGGGTAACGAAAGGAACGGCACGGTAAGGGGAAACAAGGCTAAGGCACGACAACACAGGGCTAGGCAATGCAGGGCAAGGCAAGGAAAGGGTAACGCAAGGCAAGGCACGGTTTGGGGAGGCAAGGCTAATGCACGACAACGCAAGGCTAGGCAATGCACGGAAGGCAAGCAAAGAGTAACGGAAGGCAAGGAAGGCAAGGGAAAGCAAGGCAAGGCAAGGGTAACGGAAGGAACGGCACGTCAAGGGGAAACAAGGCTAAGGCACGGCAACGCACGGCTAGGCAATGCACGGCAAGGCAAGGAAAGGGTAACGCAAGGCAAGGCACGGTCAGGCGAGGCAAGGGTAATGCACGAAAACGCAAGGCTACGCAGTGCACGGCTAGGCAAGGAAAGAGTAACGGAAGGAAAGGAAGGCAAGGCAAAGCAAGGCAAGGCAAGTGTAACAAAAGGCACGGCACGGCAAGGGGAAACAAGGCTAAGGCACGGCAACGCAAGGCTAAGCAATGCACGGCAAGGCAAGGAAAGGGTAACGCAAGGCAAGGCACGGTGAGGCAAGGCAAGGCTGATGCACGACAACGCACGGCTAGGCAATGCACGGCAAGGCAAGGAAAGGGTAAGGCAAGGCAAGGCACGGTTTGGGGAGGCAAGGCTAATGCACGACAACGCAAGGCTAGGCAATGCACGGAAGGCAAGTAAAGAGTAACGGAAGACAAGGAATGCAAGGCAAAGCAAGGCAACGCAAGCAAGGCTATGGCAAGGTGAAAAAAGGCTAAGGCACGACCACGCAAGGCTAGGCAATGCACGGAAGGGACGCAAAGAGTAACGGAAGGCAAGGAAGGCAAGGCAAATCAAGGCAACGCAAGCAAGGCTATGGCAAGGTGAAAAAAGGCTAAGACACGACAACGCAAGGCTAGGCAATTCACGGAAGGCAAGCAAAGAGTAACGGAAGGCAAGGAAGGCAAGGGAAAGCAAGGCAAAGCAAGCAAGGCTATGGCAAGGTGAAACAAGGCTATGGCACCACAACGCACGACTAGGCAATGCACGGCCAGCCAAGGAAAAGGTAACGCAAGGCAAGGCACTCTGAGGCAAGGCAAGGCTAATGCATGACAGCGCAAGGCTAGGCAATGCACGGAAGGCAAGCAAAGAGTAACGGAAGGCAAGGAAGGCAAGGGAAAGCAAGGCAAGGCAATGGTAACGGAAAGAACGGCACGGCAAGGGGAAACAAGGCTAAGGCACGACAACGCACTGCTAGGCAATGCACTGCAAGGGAAGGAAAGGGTAACGCAAGGCAAGGCACGGTCAGGCGAGGCAAGGCTAAGGCACGACAACGCAAGTCTAGGCAATGCACGGAAGGCAAGCAAAGAGTAACGGAACGCAAGGAAGCTAAGGGAAAGCAAGGCAAGGCAAGGTTACCGGAAGGAACGGCACGGCAAGTGGAAACAAGGCTAAGGCACGGCAACGCACGGCTAGGCAATGCAGGGCAAGGCAAGGAAATTGTAACGCAAGGCAAGGCACGGTTTGGGGAGGCAAGGCTAATGCACGACAACGCAAGGCTAGGCAGTGCACGGCTAGGCAAGGAAAGAGTAACGGAAGGAAAGGAAGGCAAGGCAAAGCAAGGCAAGGCAAGTGTAACAAAAGGCAAGGCACGGCAACGGGAAACAAGGCTAAGGAACGGCAACGCACGGCTAGGCAATGCACGGCCAGGCAAGGAAAGGGTAACGCAAGGCAAGGCACGGTAAGGCAAGACAAGGCTAATGCACGACGACGCACGGCTAGGCAATGCACGGCAAGGCAAGGAAAGGGTAACGCAAGGCAAGGCACGGTCAGGAGAGGCAAGGCTAATGCACGACAACGCAAGGCTCGGCAATGCACGGAAGGCAAGCAAAGAGTAACGGAAGGCAAGGAAGGCAGGGCAAACCAAGGCAAGGCAAGGGTAACGGAAGGAATGGCTCGGCAAGGGGAAACAAGGCTAAGGCACGGCAACGCAGGGCTAGGCAATGCACGGCAAGGCAAGGAAAGGGTAACGCAAGGCAAGGCACTGTCAGGCGAGGCAAAGCTAATGCACGACATCGCAAGGCTAGGCAGTGCACGGCTAGGCAAGGAAAGAGTAACGGAAGGAAAGGAAGGCAAGGCAAAGCATGGCAAGGCAAGTGTAACAACAGGCACGGCACGGTAAGGGGAAACAAGGCTAAGGCACGACAACGCAAGGCTAGGCAATGCACGGAAGGCAAGCAAAGAGTAACGGAAGGCAAGGAATGCAAAGGAAAGCAGGGGAAGGCAAGGGTAACGAAAGGAACGGCACGGTAAGGGGAAACAACGCTAAGGCACGACAACACAGGGCTAGGCAATGCAGGGCAAGGCAAGGAAAGGGTAACGCAAGGCAAGGCACGATTTGGGGAGGCAAGGCTAATGCACGACAACGCAAGGGTAGGCAATGAACGGAAGGCAAGGAAAGAGTAATGGAAGGCAAGGAAGGCAAGGGAAAGCAAGGCAAGGCAAGGGTAACGGAAGGAACGGCACGGCAAGGGGAAACAAGGCTAAGGCACGGCAACGCACGGCTAGGCAATGCACGGCAAGGCAAGGAAAGGGTAACGCAAGGCAAGGCACGGTGAGGCAAGGCAAGGCTGATGCACGACAACGCACGGCTAGGCAATGCACGGCAAGGCAAGGAAAGGGTAACGCAAGGCAAGGCACGGTGAGGCGAGGCAAGGCTAAGGCACGACAACGCAAGGCTAGGCAATGCACGGAAGGCAAGCAAAGAGTAACGGAAGGCAAGGAAGGCAAGGGAAAGCAAGGCAAGGCAAGGGTAACGGAAGGAACGGCACGACAAGGGGAAACAAGGCTAAGGCACGGCAACGCACGGCTAGGCAATGCACGGCAAGGCAAGGAAAGGGTAACGCAAGGCAAGGCACGGTGAGGCAAGGCAAGGCTGGTGCACGACAACGCAAGGCTAGGCAATGCACGGAAGGCAAGCAAAGAGTAACGGAAGGTAAGGAAGGCAAGGGAAAGCAGGGGAAGGGAAGGGTAACGGAAGGAACGGCTCGGCAAGGGGAAACAAGGCTAAGGCACGGTAACGAAGGGCTAGGCAATGCACGGAAAGGCAAGGAAAGGGTAACGCAAGGCAAGGCACGGTCAGCCGAGACAAGGGTAAGGCACGAAAACGCAAGGCTACGCAGTGCACGGCTAGGCAAGGAAAGAGTAACGCAAGGAAAGGAAGGCAAGGCAAAGCAAGGCAAGGCAAGTGTAACAAAAGGCACGGCACGGCAAGGGGAAACAAGGCTAAGGCACGGCAACGCAAGACTAAACAATGCACGGCTAGGCAAGGAAAGGGTAACGCAAGGCAAGGCACTGTCAGGCTAGGCAAGGCTAAGGCACGACAACGCAAGGCTAGGCAATGCACGGAAGGCAAGCAAAGAGTAACCGAAGGCAAGGAATGCAAGGCAAAGCAAGGCAAAGCAAGCAAGTCTATGGCAAGGTGAAACAAGGCTAAGGCACCACAACGCACTGCTAGACAATGCACGGCCAGCCAAGGAAAAGGTAACGCAAGGCAAGGCACTCTGAGGCAAGGCAAGGCTAATGCACGACAGCGCAAGGCTAGGCAATGCACGGAATGCAAGCAAAGAGTAACGGAAACCAAGGAAGGCAAGGGAAAGCAAGGCAAGGCAAGGGTAACGGAAGGAACGGCACGGCAATGGGAAACAAGGCTAAGGCACGGCAACGCACGGCTAGGCAATGCACGGCAAGGCAAGGAGAAGGTAACGCAAGGCAAGGCACCTTGAGGCAAGGCAAGGCTGATGCACGGCAACGCACGGCTAGGCAATGCACGGCAAGGCAAGGAAAGGGTAATGCAAGGCAAGGCACGGTCAGGCGAGGCAAGGCTAAGGCACGACAACGCAAGGCTAGACAATGCACGAAAGGCAAGCAAAGAGTAACGAAAGGCAAGGAAGGCAAGGGAAAGCAGGGGAAGGCAAGGGTAACGGAAGGAACGGCACGGTAAGGGGAAACAAGGCTAAGGCACGACAACGCAGGGCTAGGCAATCCACGGCAAGGTAAGGAAAGGGCAACGCAAGGGAAGGCACTGTCAGGCGAGGCAAAGCTAATGCACGACATCGCAAGGCTAGGCAGTGCACGGCTAGGCAAGGAAAGAGTAATGGAAGGAATGGAAGGCAAGGAAAAGCATGGCAAGGCAAGTGTAACAACAGGCACGGCACGGCAAGGGGAAACAAGGCTAAGGCACGACAACGCAAGGCTAGGCAATGCACGGAAGGCAAGCAAAGAGTAACGGAAGGCAAGGAATGCAAAGGAAAGCAGGGGAAGGCAAGGGTAACGAAAGGAACGGCACGGTAAGGGGAAACAAGGCTAAGGCACGACAACACAGGGCTAGGCAATGCAGGGCAAGGCAAGGAAAGGGTAACGCAAGGCAAGGCACGGTTTGGGGAGGCAAGGCTAATGCACGACAACGCAAGGCTAGGCAATGCACGTAAGGCAAGCAAAGAGTAACGGAAGGCAAGGAAGGCAAGGGAAAGCAAGGCAAGGCAAGGGTAACGGAAGGAACGGCACGTCAAGGGGAAACAAGGCTAAGGCACGGCAACGCACGGCTAGGCAATGCACGGCAAGGCAAGGAAAGGGTAACGCAAGGCATGGCACGGTCAGGCGAGGCAAGGGTAATGCACGAAAACGCAAGGCTACGCAGTGCACGGCTAGGCAAGGAAAGAGTAACGGAAGGAAAGGAAGGCAAGGCAAAGCAAGGCAAGGCAAGTGTAACAAAAGGCACGGCACGGCAAGGGGACACAAGGCTAAGGCACGGCAAAGCAAGGCTAAGCAATGCACGGCCAGGCAACGAAAGGGTAACGCAAGGCAAGGCACGGTAAGGCAAGGGGAGGCTAATGCACGACAACGCACGGCTAGGCAAGGAGAAGGTAACGCAAGGCAAGGCACCTTGAGGCAAGGCAAGGCTGATGCACGGCAACGCACGGCTAGGCAATGCACGGCAAGGCAAGGAAAGGGTAAGGCAAGGCAAGGCACGGTTTGGGGAGGCAAGGCTAATGCACGACAACGCAAGGCTAGGCAATGCACGGAAGGGACGCAAAGTGTAACGGAAGGCAAGGAAGGCAAGGCAAATCAAGGCAACGCAAGCAAGGCTATGGAAAGGTGAAAAAAGGCTAAGACACGACAACGCAAGGCTAGGCAATTCACGGAAGGCAAGCAAAGAGTAACGGAAGGCAAGGAAGGCAAGGGAAAGCAAGGCAAAGCAAGCAAGGCTATGGCAAGGTGAAACAAGGCTAAAGCACCACAACGCACGACTAGGCAATGCACGGCCAGCCAAGGAAAAGGTAACGCAAGGCAAGGCACTCTGAGGCAAGGCAAGGCTAATGCATGACAGCGCAAGGCTAGGCAATGCACGGAAGGCAAGCAAAGAGTAACGGAAGGCAAGGAAGGCAAGGGAAAGCAAGGCAAGGCAATGGTAACGGAAAGAACGGCACGGCAAGGGGAAACAAGGCTAAGGCACGACAACGCACTGCTAGGCAATGCACTGCAAGGGAAGGAAAGGGTAACGCAAGGCAAGGCACGGTCAGGCGAGGCAAGGCTAAGGCACGACAACGCAAGTCTAGGCAATGCACGGAAGGCAAGCAAATAGTAACGGAACGCAAGGAAGGCAAGGGAAAGCAAGGCAAGGCAAGGTTACCGGAAGGAACGGCACGGCAAGGGGAAACAAGGCTAAGGCACGGCAACGCACGGCTAGGCAATGCAGGGGAAGGCAAGGAAATTGTAACGCAAGGCAAGGCACGGTTTCGGGAGGCAAGGCTAATGCACGACAACGCAAGGCTAGGCAGTGCACGGCTAGGCAAGGAAAGAGTAACGGAAGGAAAGGAAGGCAAGGCAAAGCAAGGCAAGGCAAGTGTAACAAAAGGCAAGGCACGGCAACGGGAAACAAGGCTAAGGAGTGGCAACGCACGGCTAGTCAATGCACGGCCAGGCAAGGAAAGGGTAACGCAAGGCAAGGCACGGTAAGGCAAGACAAGGCTAATGCACGACGACGCACGGCTAGGCAATGCACGGCAAGGCAAGGAAAGGGTAACGCAAGGCAAGGCACGGTCAGGAGAGGCAAGGCTAATGCACGACAACGCAAGGCTCGGCAATGCACGGAAGGCAAGCAAAGAGTAACGGAAGGCAAGGAATGCAAAGGAAAGCAGGGGAAGGCAAGGGTAACGAAAGGAACGGCACGGTAAGGGGAAACAACGCTAAGGCACGACAACACAGGGCTAGGCAATGCAGGGCAAGGCAAGGAAAGGGTAACGCAAGGCAAGGCACGATTTGGGGAGGCAAGGCTAATGCACGACAACGCAAGGGTAGGCAATGAACGGAAGGCAAGCAAAGAGTAACGGAAGGCAAGGAAGGCAAGGGAAAGCAAGGCAAGGCAAGGGTAACGGAAGGAACGGCACGGCAAGGGGAAACAAGGCTAAGGCACGGCAACGCACGGCTAGGCAATGCACGGCAAGGCAAGGAAAGGGTAACGCAAGGCAAGGCACGGTGAGGCAAGGCAAGGCTGATGCACGACAACGCACGGCTAGGCAATGCACGGCAAGGCAAGGAAAGGGTAACGCAAGGCAAGGCACGGTGAGGCGAGGCAAGGCTAAGGCACGACAACGCAAGGCTAGGCAATGCACGGAAGGCAAGCAAAGAGTAACGGAAGGCAAGGAAGGCAAGGGAAAGCAAGGCAAGGCAAGGGTAACGGAAGGAACGGCACGACAAGGGGAAACAAGGCTAAGGCACGGCAACGCACGGCTAGGCAATGCACGGCAAGGCAAGGAAAGGGTAACGCAAGGCAAGGCACGGTGAGGCAAGGCAAGGCTGATGCACGACAACGCAAGGCTAGGCAATGCACGGAAGGCAAGCAAAGAGTAACGGAAGGCAAGGAAGGCAAGGGAAAGCAGGGGAAGGGAAGGGTAACGGAAGGAACGGCTCGGCAAGGGGAAACAAGGCTAAGGCACGGTAACGAAGGGCTAGGCAATGCACGGCAAGGCAAGGAAAGGGTAACGCAAGGCAAGGCACGGTCAGGCGAGACAAGGGTAATGCACGAAAACGCAAGGCTACGCAGTGCACGGCTAGGCAAGGAAAGAGTAACGGAAGGAAAGGAAGGCAAGGCAAAGCAAGGCAAGGCAAGTGTAACAAAAGGCACGGCACGGCAAGGGGAAACAAGGCTAAGGCACGGCAACGCAAGACTAAACAATGCACGGCTAGGCAAGGAAAGGGTAACGCAAGGCAAGGCACTGTCAGGCTAGGCAAGGCTAAGGCACGACAACGCAAGGCTAGGCAATGCACGGAAGGCAAGCAAAGAGTAACGGAAGGCAAGGAATGCAAGGCAAAGCAAGGCAAAGCAAGCAAGTCTATGGCAAGGTGAAACAAGGCTAAGGCACCACAACGCACGGCTAGACAATGCACGGCCAGCCAAGGAAAAGGTAACGCAAGGCAAGGCACTCTGAGGCAAGGCAAGGCTAATGCACGACAGCGCAAGGCTAGGCAATGCACGGAAGGCAAGCAAAGAGTAACGGAAACCAAGGAAGGCAAGGGAAAGCAAGGCAAGGCAAGGGTAACGGAAGGAACGGCACGGCAAGGGGAAACAAGGCTAAGGCACGGCAACGCAAGGCTAGGCAATGCACGGCAAGGCAAGGAGAAGGTAACGCAAGGCAAGGCACCTTGAGGCAAGGCAAGGCTGATGCACGACAACGCACGGCTAGGCAATGCACGGCAAGGCAAGGAAAGGGTAACGCAAGGCAAGGCACGGTCAGGCGAGGCAAGGCTAAGGCACGACAACGCAAGGCTAGACAATGCACGAAAGGCAAGCAAAGAGTAACGAAAGGCAAGGAAGGCAAGGGAAAGCAGGGGAAGGCAAGGGTAACGGAAGGAACGGCACGGTAAGGGGAAACAAGGCTAAGGCACGACAACGCAGGGCTAGGCAATCCACGGCAAGGTAAGGAAAGGGCAACGCAAGGGAAGGCACTGTCAGGCGAGGCAAAGCTAATGCACGACATCGCAAGGCTAGGCAGTGCACGGCTAGGCAAGGAAAGAGTAATGGAAGGAAAGGAAGGCAAGGAAAAGCATGGCAAGGCAAGTGTAACAACAGGCACGGCACGGCAAGGGGAAACAAGGCTAAGGCACGACAACGCAAGGCTAGGCAATGCACGGAAGGCAAGCAAAGAGTAACGGAAGGCAAGGAATGCAAAGGAAAGCAGGGGAAGGCAAGGGTAACGAAAGGAACGGCACGGTAAGGGGAAACAAGGCTAAGGCACGACAACACAGGGCTAGGCAATGCAGGGCAAGGCAAGGAAAGGGTAACGCAAGGCAAGGCACGGTTTGGGGAGGCAAGGCTAATGCACGACAACGCAAGGCTAGGCAATGCACGGAAGGCAAGCAAAGAGTAACGGAAGGCAAGGAAGGCAAGGGAAAGCAAGGCAAGGCAAGGGTAACGGAAGGAACGGCACGTCAAGGGGAAACAAGGCTAAGGCACGGCAACGCACGGCTAGGCAATGCACGGCAAGGCAAGGAAAGGGTAACGCAAGGCAAGGCACGGTCAGGCGAGGCAAGGGTAATGCACGAAAACGCAAGGCTACGCAGTGCACGGCTAGGCAAGGAAAGAGTAACGGAAGGAAAGGAAGGCAAGGCAAAGCAAGGCAAGGCAAGTGCAACAAAAGGCACGGCACGGCAAGGGGAAACAAGGCTAAGGCACGGCAACGCAAGGCTAAGCAATGCACGGCCAGGCAACGAAAGGGTAACGCAAGGCAAGGCACGGTAAGGCAAGGCGAGGCTAATGCACGACAACGCACGGCTACGCAATGCACGGCAAGGCAAGGAAAGGGTAAGGCAAGGCAAGGCACGGTTTGGGGAGGCAAGGCTAATGCACGACAACGCAAGGCTAGGCAATGCACGGAAGGCAAGTAAAGAGTAACGGAAGGCAAGGAATGCAAGGCAAAGCAAGGCAACGCAAGCAAGGCTATGGCAAGGTGAAAAAAGTCTAAGGCACGACCACGCAAGGCTAGGCAATGCACGGAAGGGACGCAAAGAGTAACGGAAGGCAAGGAAGGCAAGGCAAATCAAGGCAACGCAAGCAAGGCTATGGCAAGGTGAAAAAAGGCTAAGACACGACAACGCAAGGCTAGGCAATTCACGGAAGGCAAGCAAAGAGTAACGGAAGGCAAGGAAGGCAAGGGAAAGCAAGGCAAAGCAAGCAAGGCTATGGCAAGGTGAAACAAGGCTAAGGCACCACAACGCACGACTAGGCAATGCACGGCCAGCCAAGGAAAAGGTAACGCAAGGCAAGGCACTCTGAGGCAAGGCAAGGCTAATGCATGACAGCGCAAGGCTAGGCAATGCACGGAAGGCAAGCAAAGAGTAACGGAAATCAAGGAAGGCAAGGGAAAGCAAGGCAAGGCAAGGGTAACGGAAGGAACGGCACGGCAAGGGGAAACAAGGCTAAGGCACGACAACGCACGGGTATGCAATGCACGGCAAGGCAAGGAAAGGGTAACGCCAGGCAAGGCACGGTCAGGCAAGGCAAGGCTAATGCACGACAAGGCAAGGCTAGGCAGTGCACGGCAAGGCAAGGAAAGGGTAACGCAAGGCAAGGCACTGTCAGGCGAGGCAAGGCTAAGGCACGACAACGCAAGGCTAGGCAATGCACGGAAGGAAAGCGAAGAGTAACGGAAGGCAAGGAAAGCAAGGGAAAGCAAGGGAAGGCAAGGGTAACGGAAGGAACGGCACGGCAAGGGGAAACAAGGCTAAAGCACGACAACACAGTGCTAGGCAATGCAGGGTAAGGCAAGGAAAGGGTAACGCAAGGCAAGGCACGGTTTGGGGAGGCAAGTCTAATGCACGACAACGCAAGGCTAGGCAATGCACGGAAAGCAAGCAAAGAGTAACGGAATGCAAGGAATGCAAGGCAAAGCAAGGCAACGCAAGCAAGGCTATGGCAAGGTGAAAAAAGGCTAAGGCACGACCACGCAAGGCTAGGCAATGCACGGAAGGCAAGCAAAGAGTAACGGAAAGCAAGGAAGGCAAGGCAAAGCAAGGCAACGCAAGCAAGGCTATGGCAAGGTGAAGAAAGGCTAAGACACGACAAGGCAAGGCTAGGCAATGCACGGAAGGCAAGCAAAGAGTAACGGAAGGCAAGGAAGGCAAGGGAAAGCAAGGCAAGGCAATGGTAACGGAAAGAACGGCACGGCAAGGGGAAACAAGGCTAAGGCACGACAACGCACTGCTAGGCAATTCACTGCAAGGGAAGGAAAGGGTAACGCAAGGCAAGGCACGGTCAGGCGAGGCAAGGCTAAGGCACGACAACGCAAGTCTAGGCAATGCACGGAAGGCAAGCAAAGAGTAACGGAACGCAAGGAAGGCAAGGGAAAGCAAGGCAAGGCAAGGTTACCGGAAGGAACGGCACGGCAAGGGGAAACAAGGCTAAGGCACGGCAACGCACGGCTAGGCAATGCAGGGCAAGGCAAGGAAATTGTAACGCAAGGCAAGGCACGGTTTGGGGAGGCAAGGCTAATGCACGACAACGCAAGGCTAGGCAGTGCACGGCTAGGCAAGGAAAGAGTAACGGAAGGAAAGGAAGGCAAGGCAAAGCAAGGCAAGGCAAGTGTAACAAAAGGCAAGGCACGGCAACGGGAAACAAGGCTAAGGAACGGCAACGCACGGCTAGGCAATGCACGGCCAGGCAAGGAAAGGGTAACGCAAGGCAAGGCACGGTAAGGCAAGACAAGGCTAATGCACGACGACGCACGGCTAGGCAATGCACGGCAAGGCAAGGAAAGGGTAACGCAAGGCAAGGCACGGTCAGGAGAGGCAAGGCTAATGCACGACAACGCAAGGCTCGGCAATGCACGGAAGGCAAGCAAAGAGTAACGGAAGGCAAGGAAGGCAGGGGAAACCAAGGCAAGGCAAGGGTAACGGAAGGAATGGCTCGGCAAGGGGAAACAAGGCTAAGGCACGGCAACGCAGGGCTAGGCAATGCACGGCAAGGCAAGGAAAGGGTAACGCAAGGCAAGGCACTGTCAGGCGAGGCAAAGCTAATGCACGACATCGCAAGGCTAGGCAGTGCACGGCTAGGCAAGGAAAGAGTAACGGAAGGAAAGGAAGGCAAGGCAAAGCATGGCAAGGCAAGTGTAACAACAGGCACGGCACGGCAAGGGGAAACAAGGCTAAGGCACGACAACGCAAGGCTAGGCAATGCACGGAAGGCAAGCAAAGAGTAACGGAAGGCAAGGAATGCAAAGGAAAGCAGGGGAAGGCAAGGGTAACGAAAGGAACGGCACGGTAAGGGGAAACAACGCTAAGGCACGACAACACAGGGCTAGGCAATGCAGGGCAAGGCAAGGAAAGGGTAACGCAAGGCAAGGCACGATTTGGGGAGGCAAGGCTAATGCACGACAACGCAAGGGTAGGCAATGAACGGAAGGCAAGCAAAGAGTAACGGAAGGCAAGGAAGGCAAGGGAAAGCAAGGCAAGGCAAGGGTAACGGAAGGAACGGCACGGCAAGGGGAAACAAGGCTAAGGCACGGCAACGCACGGCTAGGCAATGCACGGCAAGGCAAGGAAAGGGTAACGCAAGGCAAGGCACGGTGAGGCAAGGCAAGGCTGATGCACGACAACGCACGGCTAGGCAATGCACGGCAAGGCAAGGAAAGGGTAACGCAAGGCAAGGCACGGTGAGGCGAGGCAAGGCTAAGGCACGACAACGCAAGGCTAGGCAATGCACGGAAGGCAAGCAAAGAGTAACGGAAGGCAAGGAAGGCAAGGGAAAGGAGGGGAAGGCAAGGGTAACGGAAGGAACGGCACGGTAAGGGGAAACAAGGCTAAGGCACGACAACGCAGGGCTAGGCAATGCACGGCAAGGCAAGGAAAGGGTAATGCAAGGCAAGGCACGGTCAGGCGAGGCAAGGGTAATGCACGACAACGCAAGGCTACGCAGTGCACGGCTAGGCAAGGAAAGAGTAACGGAAGGAAAGGAAGGCAAGGCAAAGCAAGGCAAGGCAAGTGTAACAAAAGGCATGGCACGGCAAGGGGAAACAAGGCTAAGGCACGGCAACGCAAGGCTAAGCAATGCACGGCCAGGCAAGGAAAGGGTAACGCAAGGCAAGGCACAGTAATGCAAGGCGAGGCTAATGCACGACAACGCACGGCTAGGCAATGCATGGCAAGGCAAGGAAAGGGTAACGCAAGGCAAGGCACGGTTAGGCGAGGCAAGGCTAAGGCACGACAACGCAAGGCTAGGCAATGCTCGGAAGGCAAGCAAAGAGTAACGGAACGCAAGGAAGGCAAGGGAAAGCAAGGGAATGCAAGGTTAACGGAAGGAACGGCACGGCAATGGGAAACAAGGCTAAGGCACGGTAACGCACGGCTAGGCAATGTAGGGCAAGGCAAGGAAATGGTAACGCAAGTCAAGGCACGGTTTGGGGAGGCAAGGCTAATGCACGACAACGCAAGTCTAGGCAGTGCACGGCTAGGCAAGGAAAGAGTAACGGAAGGAAAGGAAGGCAAGGCAAAGCAAGGCAAGGCAATTGTAACAAAAGGTAAGGCACGGCAAGGGGAAACAAGGCTAAGGAACGGCAACGCACGGCTCGGCAATGCACGGCCAGGCAAGGAAAGGGTAACGCAAGGCGAGGTACGGTAAGGCTAGACAAGGCTAATGCACGACAACGCACGGCTAGGCAATGCTCGGCAAGGCAAGGAAAGGGTAACGCAAGGCAAGGCACGGTCAGGCGAGGCAAGGCTAATGACGACAACGCAAGGCTAGGCAATGCACGGAAGGCAAGCAAAGAGTAACGGAAGGCAAGGAAGGCAAGGGAAAGCAAGGCAAGGCAAGAGTACCGGAAGGAACGGCTCGGCAAGGGGAAACAAGGCTAAGGCACGGCAACGCAGGGCTAGGCAATGCACGGCAAGGCAAGGAAAGGGTAACGCAAGGCAAGGCACTGTCAGGCGAGGCAAAGCTAATGCACGACATCGCAAGGCTAGGCAGTGCACGGCTATGCAAGGAAAGAGTAACGGAAGGAAAGGAAGGCAAGGCAAAGCACGGCAAGGCAAGTGTAACAACAGGCACGGCACGGCAAGGGGAAACAAGGCTAAGGAAAGCAGGAAGCGACAACACGGAAGGGAACAAGGCTAAGGCACACTAGGCAATGCAGGGCAAGGCAAGGAAAGGGTAACGCAAGGCAAGGCACGGTTTGGGGAGGCAAGGCTAATGCACGACAACGCAAGGCTAGGCAATGCACGGAAGGCAAGCAAAGAGTAACGGAAGGCAAGGAATGCAAGGGAAAGCAGGGGAAGGCAAGGGTAACGGAAGGAACGGCACGGATAAGGGGAAACAAGGCTAAGGCACGACAACGCAGGGCTAGGCAATGCACGGCAAGGCAAGGAAAGGGTAACGCAAGGCAAGGCACGGTAAGGGAAGGCGAGGCTAATGCACGACAACGCACGGCTAGGCAATTCACGGCAAGGCAAGGAAAGGGTAACGCAAGGCAAGGCACTGTCAGGCGAGGCAAGGCTAAGGCACGACTACGCAAGGCTAGGCAATGCACGGAAGGCAAGCAAAGAGTAACGGAAGGCAAGGAATGCAAGGGAAAGCAGGGGAAGGCAAGGGTAACGAAAGGAACGGCACGGCAAGGGGAAACAAGGCTAAGGCACGACAACACAGGGCTAGGCAATGCAGGGCAAGGCAAGGAAAGGGTAACGCAAGGCAAGGCACGGTTTGGGGAGGCAAGGCTAATGCACGACAACGCAAGGCTAGGCAATGCACGGAAGGCAAGCAAAGAGTAACGGAAGAAAAGGAATGCAAGGCAAAGCAAGGCAACGCAAGCAAGGGTATGGCAAGGTGAAAAAAGGCTAAGGCACGACCACGCAAGGCTAGGCAATGCACGGAAGGCAAGCAAAGAGTAACGGAAGGCAAGGAATGCAATGCAAAGCAAGGCAACGCAAGCAAGGCTATGGCAAGGTGAAAAAAGGCTAAGGCACGACCACGCAAGGCTAGGCAATGCACGGAAGGGAAGCAAAGAGTAACGGAAGGCAAGGAAGGCAAGGCAAAGCAAGGCAACGCAAGCAAGGCTATGGCAAGGTGAAAAAAGGCTAAGACACGACAACGCAAGGCTAGGCAATGCACGGAAGGCAAGCAAAGAGTAACGGAAGGCAAGGAAGGCAAGGGAAAGCAAGGCAAGGGTAACGGAAGGAACGGCACGGCAAGGGCAAACAAGGCTAAGGCACGACAACGAACGGCTAGGCAATGCAGGGCAAGGCAAGGTAAGGGTAACGCAAGGCAAGGCACGGTCAGGCGAGGCAAGGCTAAGGCACGACAACGCAAGGCTAGGCAATGCACGGAAGGCAAGCAAAGAATAACGGAACGCAAGGAAGGCAAGGGAAAGCAAGGCAAGGCAAGGGTAACGAAAGGAACGGCACGGTAAGGGGAAACAAGGCTAAGGCACGACAACACAGGGCTAGGCAATGCAGGGCAAGGCAAGGAAAGGGTAAAGCAAGGCAAGGCACGGTTTGGGGAGGCAAGGCTAATGCACGACAACGCAAGGCTAGGCAATGCACGGAAGGCAAGCAAAGAGTAACGGAAGGCAAGGAATGCAAGGAAAAGCAAGGCAACGCAAGCAAGGCTATGGCAAGGTGAAAAAAGGCTAAGGCACGACCACGCAAGGCTAGGCAATGCACGCAAGGCAAGCAAAGAGTAACGGAAGGCAAGGAATGCAATGCAAAGCAAGGCAACGCAAGCAAGGCTATGGCAAGGTGAAAAAAGGCTAAGGCACGACCACACAAGGCTAGGCAATGCACGGAAGGGAAGCAAAGAGTAACGGAAGGCAAGGAAGGCAAGGAAAAGCAAGGCCACGCAAGCAAGGCTATGGCAAGGTGAAAAAAGGCTAAGACACGACAACGCAAGGCTAGGCAATGCACGGAAGGCAAGCAAAGAGTAACGGAAGGCAAGGAAGGCAAGGGAAAGCAAGGCAAGGGTAACGGAAGGAACGGCACGGCAAGGGCAAACAAGGCTAAGGCACGACAACGACCGGCTAGGCAATGCACTGCAAGGCAAGGAAAGGGTAACGCAAGGCAAGGCACGGTCAGGCGAGGCAAGGCTAATGCACGACAACGCAAGGCTAGGCAATGCACGGAAGGCAAGCACAGAGTAAAGGAAGGCAAGGAAGGCAAGGGAAAGCAAGGCAAGGCAAGGGTAACGGAAGGAACGGCACGGCAAGGGGAAACAAGGCTAAGGCACGACAACACAGGGCTAGGCAATGCAGGGCAAGGCAAGGAAAGGGTAAAGCAAGGCAAGGCACGGTTTGGGGAGGCAAGGCTAATGCACGACAACGCAAGGCTAGGCAATGCACGGAAGGCAAGCAAAGAGTAACGGAAGGCAAGGAATGCAAGGCAAAGCAAGGCAAGGCAAGCAAGGCTATGGCAAGGTGAAAAAAGGCTAAGGCACGACCACGCAAGGCTAGGCAATGCACGGAAGGCAAACAAAGAGTAACGGAAGGCAAGGAAGGCAAGGCAAAGCAAGGCAACGCAAGCAAGGCTATGGCAAGGTGAAAAAAGGCTAAGACACGACAACGCAAGGCTAGGCAATGCACGGAAGGCAAGCAAAGAGTAACGGAAGGCAAGGAAGGCAAGGGAAAGCAAGGCAAGGGTAACGGAAGGAACGGCACGGCAAGGGCAAACAAGGCTAAGGCACGACAACGACCCGCTAGGCAATGCACTGCAAGGCAAGGAAAGGGTAACGCAAGGCAAGGCACGGTCAGGTGAGGCAAGGCTAAGGCACGACTACGCAAGGCTAGGCAATGCACGGAAGGCAAGCAAAGAGTAACGGAAGGCAAGGAATGCAAGGGAAAGCAGGGGAAGGCAAGGGTAACGAAAGGAACGGCACGGCAAGGGGAAACAAGGCTAAGGCACGACAACACAGGGCTAGGCAATGCAGGGCAAGGCAAGGTAAGGGTAACGCAAGGCAAGGCACGGTCAGGCGAGGCAAGGCTAAGGCACGACAACGCAAGGCTAGGCAATGCACGGAAGGCAAGCAAAGAGTAACGGAACGCAAGGAAGGCAAGGGAATGCAAGGCAAGGCAAGGTTAACGGAAGGAACGGCACGGCAAGGGGAAACAAGGCTAAGGCACGGTAACGCACGGCTAGGCAATGCAGGGCAAGGCAAGGAAATGGTAACGCAAGGCAAGGCACGGTTTGGGGAGGCAAGGCTAATGCACGACAACGGAAGGATAGGCAGTGCACGGCTAGGCAAGGAAAGAGTAACGGAAGGAAAGGAAGGCAAGGCAAAGCAAGGCAAGGCAAGTGTAACAAAAGGCAAGGCACGGCAAGGGGAAACAAGGCTAAGGAACGGCAACGCACGGCTAGGCAATGCACGGCCAGGCAAGGAAAGGGTAACGCAAGGCAAGGCACGGTAAGGCAAGACAAGGCAAATGCACGACAACGCACGGCTAGCAATGCACGGCAAGGCAAGGAAAGGGTAACGCAAGGCAAGGCACGGTCAGGCGAGGCAAGGCTAATGCACGACAACGCAAGGCTAGGCAATGCACGGAAGGCAAGCAAAGAGTAACGGAAGGCAAGGAAGGCAAGGGAAACCAAGGCAAGGCAAGGATAACGGAAGGAACGGCTCGGCAAGGGGAAACAAGGCTAAGGCAAGGCAACGCAGGGCTAGGCAATGCACGGCAAGGCAAGGAAAGGGTAACGCAAGGCAATGCACTGTCAGGCGAGGCAAAGCTAATGCACGACATCGCAAGGCTAGGCAGTGCACGGTTAGGCAAGGAAAGAGTAATGGAAGGAAAGGAAGGCAAGGAAAAGCATGGCAAGGCAAGTGTAACAACAGGCACGGGACGGCAAGGGGAAACAAGGCTAAGGCACGACAACGCAAGGCTAGGCAATGCACGGAAGGCAAGCAAAGAGTAACGGAAGGCAAGGAATGCAAAGGAAAGCAGGGGAAGGCAAGGGTAACGAAAGGAACGGCACGGTAAGGGGAAACAAGGCTAAGGCACGACAACACAGGGCTAGGCAATGCAGGGCAAGGCAAGGAAAGGGTAACGCAAGGCAAGGCACGGTTTGGGGAGGCAAGGCTAATGCACGACAACGCAAGGCTAGGCAATGCACGGAAGGCAAGCAAAGAGTAACGGAAGGCAAGGAAGGCAAGGGAAAGCAAGGCAAGGCAAGGGTAACGGAAGGAACGGCACGACAAGGGGAAACAAGGCTAAGGCACGGCAACGCACGGCTAGGCAATGCACGGCAAGGCAAGGAAAGGGTAACGCAAGGCAAGGCACGGTGAGGCAAGGCAAGGCTGATGCACGACAACGCACGGCTAGGCAATGCACGGCAAGGCAAGGAAAGGGTAACGCAAGGCAAGGCACGGTGAGGCAAGGCAAGGCTGATGCACGACAACGCAAGGCTAGGCAATGCACGGAAGGCAAGCAAAGAGTAACGGAAGGCAAGGAAGGCAAGGGAAAGCAAGGCAATGCAAGGGTAACGGAAGGAACGGCACGACAAGGGGAAACAAGGCTAAGGCACGGCAACGCACGGCTAGGCAATGCACGGCAAGGCAAGGAAAGGGTAACGCAAGGCAAGGCACGGTGAGGCAAGGCAAGGCTGATGCACGACAACGCAAGGCTAGGCAATGCACGGAAGGCAAGCAAAGAGTAACGGAAGGCAAGGAAGGCAAGGGAAAGCAGGGGAAGGGAAGGGTAACGGAAGGAACGGCTCGGCAAGGGGAAACAAGGCTAAGGCACGGTAACGAAGGGCTAGGCAATGCACGGCAAGGCAAGGAAAGGGTAACGCAAGGCAAGGCACGGTCAGGCGCGACAAGGGTAATGCACGAAAACGCAAGGCTACGCAGTGCACGGCTAGGCAAGGAAAGAGTAACGGAAGGAAAGGAAGGCAAGGCAAAGCAAGGCAAGGCAAGTGTAACAAAAGGCACGGCACGGCAAGGGGAAACAAGGCTAAGGCACGGCAACGCAAGACTAAACAATGCACGGCTAGGCAAGGAAAGGGTAACGCAAGGCAAGGCACTGTCACGCTAGGCAAGGCTAAGGCACGACAACGCAAGGCTAGGCAATGCACGGAAGGCAAGCAAAGAGTAACGGAAGGCAAGGAATGCAAGGCAAAGCAAGGCAAAGCAAGCAAGTCTATGGCAAGGTGAAACAAGGCTAAGGCACCACAACGCACGGCTAGACAATGCACGGCCAGCCAAGGAAAAGGTAACGCAAGGCAGGCACTCTGAGGCAAGGCAAGGCTAATGCACGACAGAGCAAGGCTAGGCAATGCACGGAAGGCAAGCAAAGAGTAACGGAAACCAAGGAAGGCAAGGGAAAGCAAGGCAAGGCAAGGGTAACGGAAGGAACGGCACGGCAAGGGGAAACAAGGCTAAGGCACGGCAACGCACGGCTAGGCAATGCACGGCAAGGCAAGGAGAAGGTAACGCAAGGCAAGGCACCTTGAGGCAAGGCAAGGCTGATGCACGACAACGCACGGCTAGGCAATGCACGGCAAGGCAAGGAAAGGGTAACGCAAGGCAAGGCACGGTCAGGCGAGGCAAGGCTAAGGCACGACAACGGAAGGCAAGCAAAGAGTAACGGAAGGCAAGGAAGGCAAGGGAAAGCAGGGGAAGGCAAGGGTAACGGAAGGAACAGCACGGTAAGGGGAAACAAGGCTAAGGCACGACAACGCAGGGCTAGGCAATCCACGGCAAGGTAAGGAAAGGGCAACGCAAGGGAAGGCACTGTCAGGCGAGGCAAAGCTAATGCACGACATCGCAAGGCTAGGCAGTGCACGGCTAGGCAAGGAAAGAGTAATGGAAGGAAAGGAAGGCAAGGAAAAGCATGGCAAAGCAAGTGTAACAACAGGCACGGTACGGCAAGGGGAAACAAGGCTAAGGCACGACAACACAGGGCTAGGCAATGCAGGGCAAGGCAAGGAAAGGGTAACGCAAGGCAAGGCACGGTTTGGGGAGGCAAGGCTAATGCACGACAACGCAAGGCTAGGCAATGCACGGAAGGCAAGCAAAGAGTAACGGAAGGCAAGGAAGGCAAGGGAAAGCAAGGCAAGGCAAGGGTAACGGAAGGAACGGCACGACAAGGGGAAACAAGGCTAAGGCACGGCAACGCACGGCTAGGCAATGCACGGCAAGGCAAGGAAAGGGTAACGCAAGGCAAGGCACGGTGAGGCAAGGCAAGGCTGATGCACGACAACGCACGGCTAGGCAATGCACGGCAAGGCAAGGAAAGGGTAACGCAAGGCAAGGCACGGTCAGGCGAGGCAAGGCTAAGGCACGATAACGCAAGGCTAGGCAATGCACGGAAGGCAAGCAAAGAGTAACGGAAGGCAAGGAAGGCAAGGGAAAGCAGGGGAAGGGAAGGGTAACGGAAGGAACGGCTCGGCAAGGGGAAACAAGGCTAAGGCACGGTAACGAAGGGCTAGGCAATGCACGGCAAGGCAAGGAAAGGGTAACGCAAGGCAAGGCACGGTCAGGCGAGGCAAGGGTAATGCACGAAAACGCAAGGCTACGCAGTGCACGGCTAGGCAAGGAAAGAGTAACGGAAGGAAAGGAAGGCAAGGCAAAGCAAGGCAAGGCAAGTGTAACAAAAGGCACGGCACGGCAAGGGGAAACAAGGCTAAGGCACGGCAACGCAAGACTAAGCAATGCACGGCCAGGCAAGGAAAGGGTAACGCAAGGCAAGGCACTGTCAGGCGAGGCAAGGCTAAGGCACGACAAGGCAATGCTAGGCAATGCACGGAAGGCAAGCAAAGAGTAACGGAAGGCAAGGAATGGAAGGCAAAGCAAGGCAAAGCAAGCAAGTCTATGGCAAGGTGAAACAAGGCTAAGGCACCACAACGCACGGCTAGACAATGCACGGCCAGCCAAGGAAAAGGTAACGCAAGGCAAGGCACTCTGAGGCAAGGCAAGGCTAATGCACGACAGCGCAAGGCTAGACAATGCACGGAAGGCAAGCAAAGAGTAACGGAAACCAAGGAAGGCAAGGGAAAGCAAGGCAAGGCAAGGGTAACGGAAGGAACGGCACGGCAAGGGGAAACAAGGCTAAGGCACGGCAACGCACGGCTAGGCAATGCAGGGCAAGGCAAGGAAATTGTAACGCAAGGCAAGGCACGGTTTGGGGAGGCAAGGCTAATGCACGACAACGCAAGGCTAGGCAGTGCACGGCTAGGCAAGGAAAGAGTAACGGAAGGAAAGGAAGGCAAGGCAAAGCAAGGCAAGGCAAGTGTAACAAAAGGCAAGGCACGGCAACGGGAAACAAGGCTAAGGAACGGCAACGCACGGCTAGGCAATGCACGGCCAGGCAAGGAAAGGGTAACGCAAGGCAAGGCACGGTAAGGCAAGGCAAGGCTAATGCACGACAACGCACGGCTAGGCAATGCACGGCAAGGCAAGGAAAGGGTAACGCAAGGCAAGGCACGGTAGGAGAGGCAAGGCTAATGCACGACAACGCAAGGCTCGGCAATGCACGGAAGGCAAGCAAAGAGTAACGGAAGGCAAGGAAGGCAGGGGAAACCAAGGCAAGGCAAGGGTAACGGAAGGAATGGCTCGGCAAGGGGAAACAAGGCTAAGGCACGGCAACGCAGGGCTAGGCAATGCACGGCAAGGCAAGGAAAGGGTAACGCAAGGCAAGGCACTGTCAGGCGAGGCAAAGCTAATGCACGACATCGCAAGGCTAGGCAGTGCACGGCTAGGCAAGGAAAGAGTAACGGAAGGAAAGGAAGGCAAGGCAAAGCATGGCAAGGCAAGTGTAACAACAGGCACGGCACGGCAAGGGGAAACAAGGCTAAGGCACGACAACGCAAGGCTAGGCAATGCACGGAAGGCAAGCAAAGAGTAACGGAAGGCAAGGAATGCAAAGGAAAGCAGGGGAAGGCAAGGGTAACGAAAGGAACGGCACGGTAAGGGGAAACAACGCTAAGGCACGACAACACAGGGCTAGGCAATGCAGGGCAAGGCAAGGAAAGGGTAACGCAAGGCAAGGCACGATTTGGGGAGGCAAGGCTAATGCACGACAACGCAAGGGTAGGCAATGAACGGAAGGCAAGCAAAGAGTAACGGAAGGCAAGGAAGGCAAGGGAAAGCAAGGCAAGGCAAGGGTAACGGAAGGAACGGCACGGCAAGGGGAAACAAGGCTAAGGCACGGCAACGCAAGCTAGGCAATGCACGGCAAGGCAAGGAAAGGGTAACGCAAGGCAAGGCACGGTGAGGCAAGGCAAGGCTGATGCACGACAACGCACGGCTAGGCAATGCACGGCAAGGCAAGGAAAGGGTAACGCAAGGCAAGGCACGGTGAGGCGAGGCAAGGCTAAGGCACGACAACGCAAGGCTAGGCAATGCACGGAAGGCAAGCAAAGAGTAACGGAAGGCAAGGAAGGCAAGGGAAAGGAGGGGAAGGCAAGGGTAACGGAAGGAACGGCACGGTAAGGGGAAACAAGGCTAAGGCACGACAACGCAGGGCTAGGCAATGCACGGCAAGGCAAGGAAAGGGTAATGCAAGGCAAGGCACGGTCAGGCGAGGCAAGGGTAATGCACGACAACGCAAGGCTACGCAGTGCACGGCTAGGCAAGGAAAGAGTAACGGAAGGAAAGGAAGGCAAGGCAAAGCAAGGCAAGGCAAGTGTAACAAAAGGCATGGCACGGCAAGGGGAAACAAGGCTAAGGCACGGCAACGCAAGGCTAAGCAATGCACGGCCAGGCAAGGAAAGGGTAACGCAAGGCAAGGCACAGTAATGCAAGGCGAGGCTAATGCACGACAACGCACGGCTAGGCAATGCATGGCAAGGCAAGGAAAGGGTAACGCAAGGCAAGGCACGGTTAGGCGAGGCAAGGCTAAGGCACGACAACGCAAGGCTAGGCAATGCTCGGAAGGCAAGCAAAGAGTAACGGAACGCAAGGAAGGCAAGGGAAAGCAAGGGAATGCAAGGTTAACGGAAGGAACGGCACGGCAATGGGAAACAAGGCTAAGGCACGGTAACGCACGGCTAGGCAATGTAGGGCAAGGGAAGGAAATGGTAACGCAAGTCAAGGCACGGTTTGGGGAGGCAAGGCTAATGCACGACAACGCAAGTCTAGGCAGTGCACGGCTAGGCAAGGAAAGAGTAACGGAAGGAAAGGAAGGCAAGGCAAAGCAAGGCAAGGCAATTGTAACAAAAGGTAAGGCACGGCAAGGGGAAACAAGGCTAAGGAACGGCAACGCACGGCTCGGCAATGCACGGCCAGGCAAGGAAAGGGTAACGCAAGGCGAGGGACGGTAAGGCTAGACAAGGCTAATGCACGACAACGCACGGCTAGGCAATGCTCGGCAAGGCAAGGAAAGGGTAACGCAAGGCAAGGCACGGTCAGGCGAGGCAAGGCTAATGACGACAACGCAAGGCTAGGCAATGCACGGAAGGCAAGCAAAGAGTAACGGAAGGCAAGGAAGGCAAGGGAAAGCAAGGCAAGGCAAGAGTACCGGAAGGAACGGCTCGGCAAGGGGAAACAAGGCTAAGGCACGGCAACGCAGGGCTAGGCAATGCACGGCAAGGCAAGGAAAGGGTAACGCAAGGCAAGGCACTGTCAGGCGAGGCAAAGCTAATGCACGACATCGCAAGGCTAGGCAGTGCACGGCTATGCAAGGAAAGAGTAACGGAAGGAAAGGAAGGCAAGGCAAAGCACGGCAAGGCAAGTGTAACAACAGGCACGGCACGGCAAGGGGAAACAAGGCTAAGGCACGACAACACAGGGCTAGGCAACGCAGGGCAAGGCAAGGAAAGGGTAACGCAAGGCAAGGCACGGTTTGGGGAGGCAAGGCTAATGCACGACAACGCAAGGCTAGGCAATGCACGGAAGGCAAGCAAAGAGTAACGGAAGGCAAGGAATGCAAGGGAAAGCAGGGGAAGGCAAGGGTAACAGAAGGAACGACACGATAAGGGAAAACAAGGCTAAGGCACGACAACGCAGGGCTAGGCAATGTACGGCAAGGCAAGGAAAGGGTAACGCAAGGCAAGGCACGGTAAGGGAAGGCGAGGCTAATGCACGACAACGCACGGCTAGGCAATTCACGGCAAGGCAAGGAAAGGGTAACGCAAGGCAAGGCACTGTCAGGCGAGGCAAGGCTAAGGCACGACTACGCAAGGCTAGGCAATGCACGGAAGGCAAGCAAAGAGTAACGGAAGGCAAGGAATGCAAGGGAAAGCAGGGGAAGGCAAGGGTAACGAAAGGAACGGCACGGCAAGGGGAAACAAGGCTAAGGCACGACAACACAGGGCTAGGCAATGCAGGGCAAGGCAAGGAAAGGGTAACGCAAGGCAAGGCACGGTTTGGGGAGGCAAGGCTAATGCACGACAACGCAAGGCTAGGCAATGCACGGAAGGCAAGCAAAGAGTAACGGAAGAAAAGGAATGCAAGGCAAAGCAAGGCAACGCAAGCAAGGGTATGGCAAGGTGAAAAAAGGCTAAGGCACGACCACGCAAGGCTAGGCAATGCACGGAAGGCAAGCAAAGAGTAACGGAAGGCAAGGAATGCAATGCAAAGCAAGGCAACGCAAGCAAGGCTATGGCAAGGTGAAAAAAGGCTAAGACACGACAACGCAAGGCTAGGCAATGCACGGAAGGCAAACAAAGAGTAACGGAAGGCAAGGAAGGCAAGGGAAAGCAAGGCAAGGGTAACGGAAGGAACGGCACGGCAAGGGCAAACAAGGCTAAGGCACGACAACGAACGGCTAGGCAATGCAGGGCAAGGCAAGGTAAGGGTAACGCAAGGCAAGGCACGGTCAGGCGAGGCAAGGCTAAGGCACGACAACGCAAGGCTAGGCAATGCACGGAAGGCAAGCAAAGAATAACGGAACGCAAGGAAGGCAAGGGAAAGCAAGGCAAGGCAAGGGTAACGGAAGGAACGGCACGGCAAGGGGAAACAAGGCTAAGGCACGACAACACAGGGCTAGGCAATGCAGGGCAAGGCAAGGAAAGGGTAAAGCAAGGCAAGGCACGGTTTGGGGAGGCAAGGCTAATGCACGACAACGCAAGGCTAGGCAATGCACGGAAGGCAAGCAAAGAGTAACGGAAGGCAAGGAATGCAAGGAAAAGCAAGGCAACGCAAGCAAGGCTATGGCAAGGTGAAAAAAGGCTAAGGCACGACCACGCAAGGCTAGGCAATGCACGCAAGGCAAGCAAAGAGTAACGGAAGGCAAGGAATGCAATGCAAAGCAAGGCAACGCAAGCAAGGCTATGGCAAGGTGAAAAAAGGCTAAGGCACGACCACACAAGGCTAGGCAATGCACGGAAGGGAAGCAAAGAGTAACGGAAGGCAAGGAAGGCAAGGAAAAGCAAGGCCACGCAAGCAAGGCTATGGCAAGGTGAAAAAAGGCTAAGACACGACAACGCAAGGCTAGGCAATGCACGGAAGGCAAGCAAAGAGTAACGGAAGGCAAGGAAGGCAAGGGAAAGCAAGGCAAGGGTAACGGAAGGAACGGCACGGCAAGGGCAAACAAGGCTAAGGCACGACAACGACCGGCTAGGCAATGCACTGCAAGGCAAGGAAAGGGTAACGCAAGGCAAGGCACGGTCAGGCGAGGCAAGGCTAATGCACGACAACGCAAGGCTAGGCAATGCACGGAAGGCAAGCACAGAGTAAAGGAAGGCAAGGAAGGCAAGGGAAAGCAAGGCAAGGCAAGGGTAACGGAAGGAACGGCACGGCAAGGGGAAACAAGGCTAAGGCACGACAACACAGGGCTAGGCAATGCAGGGCAAGGCAAGGAAAGGGTAAAGCAAGGCAAGGCACGGTTTGGGGAGGCAAGGCTAATGCACGACAACGCAAGGCTAGGCAATGCACGGAAGGCAAGCAAAGAGTAACGGAAGGCAAGGAATGCAAGGCAAAGCAAGGCAAGGCAAGCAACGCTATGGCAAGGTGAAAAAAGGCTAAGGCACGACCACGCAAGGCTAGGCAATGCACGGAAGGCAAACAAAGAGTAACGGAAGGCAAGGAAGGCAAGGCAAAGCAAGGCAACGCAAGCAAGGCTATGGCAAGGTGAAAAAAGGCTAAGACACGACAACGCAAGGCTAGGCAATGCACGGAAGGCAAGCAAAGAGTAACGGAAGGCAAGGAAGGCAAGGGAAAGCAAGGCAAGGGTAACGGAAGGAACGGCACGGCAAGGGTAAACAAGGCTAAGGCACGACAACGACCGGCTAGGCAATGCACTGCAAGGCAAGGAAAGGGTAACGCAAGGCAAGGCACGGTCAGGTGAGGCAAGGCTAAGGCACGACTACGCAAGGCTAGGCAGTGCACGGCTAGGCAAGGAAAGAGTAATGGAAGGAAAGGAAGGCAAGGAAAAGCATGGCAAGGCAAGTGTAACAACAGGCACGGAACAGCAAGGTGAAACAAGGCTAAGGCACGACAACGCAAGGCTAGGCAATGCACGGAAGGCAAGCAAAGAGTAACGGAAGGCAAGGAATGCAAAGGAAAGCAGGGGAAGGCAAGGGTAACGAAAGGAACGGCACGGTAAGGGGAAACAAGGCTAAGGCACGACAACACAGGGCTAGGCAATGCAGGGCAAGGCAAGGAAAGGGTAACGCAAGGCAAGGCACGGTTTGGGGAGGCAAGGCTAATGCACGACAACGAAAGGCTAGGCAATGCACGGAAGGCAAGCAAAGAGTTACGGAAACCAAGGAAGGCAAGGGAAAGCAAGGCAAGGCAAGGGTAACGGAAGGAACGGCACGGCAAGGGGAAACAAGGCTAAGGCACGGCAACGCACGGCTAGGCAATGCACGGCAAGGCAAGGAAAAGGTAACGCAAGGCAAGGCACCTTGAGGCAAGGCAAGGCTGATGCACGACAACGCACGGCTAGGCAATGCACGGCAAGGCAAGGAAAGGGTAACGCAAGGCAAGGCACGGTCAGGCGAGGCAAGGCCAAGGCACGACAACGCAAGGCTAGGCAATGCACTAAAGGCAAGCAAAGAGTAACGGAAGGCGAGGAAGGCAAGGGAAAGCAGGGGAAGGCAAGGGTAACGGAAGGAACGGCACGGCAAGGGGAAACAAGGCTAAGGCACGACAACGCAGGGCTAGGCAATGCACGGCAAGGCAAGGAAAGGGTAACGCAAGGCAAGGCACGGTCAGGCGAGGCAAGGGTAATGCACGACAACGCAAGGCTACGCAGTGCACGGCTAGGCAAGGAAAGAGTAACGGAAGGAAAGGAAGGCAAGGCAAAGCAAGGCAAGGCAAGTGTAACAAAAGGCACGGCACGGCAAGGGGAAACAAGGCTAAGGCACGGCAACGCAAGGCTAAGCAATGCACGGCCAGGCAAGGAAAGGGTAACGCAAGGCAAGGCACGGTAAGGCAAGGCGAGGCTAATGCACGACAACGCACGGCTAGGCAATGCACGGCAAGGCAAGGAAAGGGTAACGCAAGGCAAGGCACGGTTTGGGGAGGCAAGGCTAATGCACGACAACGCAAGGCTAGGCAATGCACGGAAGGCAAGTAAAGAGTAACGGAAGGCAAGGAATGCAAGGCAAAGCAAGGCAACGCAAGCAAGGCTATAGCAAGGTGAAAAAAGGCTAAGGCACGACCACGCAAGGCTAGGCAATGCACAGAAGGGCAAGCAAAGAGTAACGGAAGGCAAGGAAGGCAAGGCAAAGCAAGGCAACGCAAGCAAGGCGTATGGCAAGGTGAAAAAAGGCTAAGACACGACAACGCAAGGCTAGGCAATGCACGAAAGGCAAGCAAAGAGTAACGGAAGGCAAGGAAGGCAAGGGAAAGCAAGGCAAAGCAAGCAAGGCTATGGCAAGGTGAAACAAGGCTAAGGCACCACAACGCACGGCTAGGCAATGCACGGCCAGCCAAGGAAAAGGTAACGCAAGGCAAGGCACTCTGAGGCAAGGCAAGGCTAATGCACGACAGCGCAAGGCTAGGCAATGCACGGAAGGCAAGCAAAGAGTAACGGAAACCAAGGAAGGCAAGGGAAAGCAAGGCAAGGCAAGGGTAACGGAAGGAACGGCACGGCAAGGGGAAACAAGGCTAAGGCACGACAACGCACGGCTAGGCAATGCACGGCAAGGCAAGGAAAGGGTAACGCAAGGCAAGGCACGGTCAGGCAAGGCAAGGCTAATGCACGACAACGAAGGCTAGGCAATGCACGGCAAGGCAAGGAAAGGGTAACGCAAGGCAAGGCACGGTCAGGCGAGGCAAGGCTAAGGCACGACAACGCAAGGCTAGGCAATGCAAGGAAGGAAAGCGAAGAGTAACGGAAGGCAAGGAAAGCAAGGGAAAGCAAGGGAAGGCAAGGGTAACGGAAGGAACGGCACGGCAAGGGGAAACAAGGCTAAGGCACGACAACACAGGGCTAGGCAATGCAGGGTAAGGCAAGGAAAGGGTAAGGCAAGGCAAGGCACGGTTTGGGGAGGCAAGTCTAATGCACGACAACGCAAGGCTAGGCAATGCACGGAAAGCAAGCAAAGAGTAACGGAAGGCAAGGAATGCAAGGCAAAGCAAGGCAAAGCAAGCAAGGCTATGGCAAGGTAAGGCTAGGCAATGCACGGAAGGCAAGCAAAGAGTAACGGAAGGCAAGGAAGGCAAGGCAAAGCAAGGCCACGCAAGCAAGGCTATGGCAAGGTGAAAAACGGCTAAGGCACGACAACGCAAGGCTAGGCAATGCACGGAAGGCAAGCAAAGAGTAACGGAAGGCAAGGAAGGCAAGGGAAAGCAAGGCAAGGCAATGGTAACGGAAAGAACGGCACGGCAAGGGGAAACAAGGCTAAGGCACGACAACGCAGGCTAGGCAATGCACTGCAAGGCAAGGAAAGGGTAACGCAAGGCAAGGCACGGTCTGGCGAGGCAAGGCTAAGGCACGACAACGCAAGGCTAGGCAATGCACGGAAGGCAAGCAAAGAGTAACGGAAGGCAAGGAAGGCAAGGGAAAGCAAGGCAAGGCAAGGTTACCGGAAGGAACGACACGGCAAGGGGAAACAAGGCTAAGGCACGGCAACGCACGGCTAGGCAATGCAGGGCAAGGCAAGGAAATGGTAACGCAAGGCAAGGCACGGTCAGGCGAGGCAAGGCTAATGCACGACAACGCAAGGCTAGGCAGTGCACGGCTAGGCAAGGAAAGAGTAACGGAAGGAAAGGAAGGCAAGGCAAAGCAAGGCAAGGCAAGGTAACAAAAGGCAAGGCACGGCAACGGGAAACAAGGCTAAGGAACGGCAACGCACGGCTAGGCAATGCACGACAACGCAAGGCTAGGCAATGCACGGAAGGCAAGCAAAGGTAACGCAAGGCAAGGCACGGTAAGGCAAGACAAGGCTAATGCACGACAACGCACGGCTAGGCAATGCTCGGCAAGGCAAGGAAAGGGTAACGCAAGGCAAGGCACGGTCAGGCGAGGCAAGGCTAATGCACGACAACGCAAGGCTAGGCAATGCACGGAAGGCAAGCAAAGAGTAACGGAAGGCAAGGAAGGCAAGGGAAAGCAAGGCAAGGCAAGGGTAACGGAAGGAACGGCTCGGCAAGGGGAAACAAGGCTAAGGCACGGCAACGCAGGGCTAGGCAATGCACGGCAAGGCAAGGAAAGGGTAACGCAAGGCAAGGCACTGTCAGGCGAGGCAAAGCTAATGTACGACATCGCAAGGCTAGGCAGAGCACGGCTACGCAAGGAAAAAGTAACGGAAGGAAAGGAAGGCAAGGCAAAGCACGGCAAGGCAAGTGTAACAAAAGGCACGGCACGGCAAGGCAAGTGTAACAACAGGCACGGCACGGCAAGGGGAAACAAGGCTAAGGCACGACAACGCAAGGCTAGGCAATGCACGGAAGGCAAGCAAAGAGTAACGGAAGGCAAGGAATGCAAAGGAAAGCAGGGGAAGGCAAGGGTAACGAAAGGAACGGCACGGTAAGGGGAAACAAGGCTAAGGCACGACAACACAGTTCTAGGCAATGCAGGGCAAGGCAAGGAAAGGGTAACGCAAGGCAAGGCACGGTTTGGGGAGGCAAGGCTAATGCACGACAACGCAAGGCTAGGCAATTCACGGAAGGCAAGCAAAGAGTAACGGAAGGCAAGGAAGGCAAGGGAAAGCAAGGCAAGGCAAGGGTAACGGAAGGAACGGCACGGCAAGGGGAAACAAGGCTAAGGCACGGCAACGCAGGGCTAGGCAATGCACGGCAAGGCAAGGAAAGGGTAACGCAAGGCAAGTCACGGTGAGGCAAGGCAAGGCTGATGCACGACAACGCAAGGCTAGGCAATGCACGGCAAGGCAAGGAAATGGTAACGCAAGGCAAGGCACGGTGAGGCTAGGCAAGGCTAATGCACGACAACGCAAGGCTAGGCAATGCACGACAATGCAAGGAAAGCTTAAAGCAAAGGAAGGCACGGTCAGGCGAGATAAGGCTAAGGCACGACAACGCAAGGGTTGGCAATGCACGGAAGGCAAGCAAAGAGTAACGGAAGGTAAGGAAGGCAAGGGAAAGCAAAGAAAGGCAAGTGTAACGGAAGGAACGGCACGGCAAGGGGAAACAAGGCTAAGGCACGACAACGCACGCTAGGCAATGCACGGCAAGGCAAGGAAAGTGTAACGCATGGGAAAGCACGGTCAGGCGAGGCAAGCCTAAGGCATGACAACGCAAGGCTAGGCAATGCACGGAAAGCAAGCAAAGAGTAACGGAACGCAAGGAAGGCAAGGGAAAGCAAGGGAAGGCAAGGGTAACGGAAGGAACGGCACGGCAAGGGGTAACAAGGCTAAGGCACGACAACGCACGCTAGGCAATGCACGGCAAGGCAAGGAAAGAGTAACGCATGGGAAAGCACGGTCAGGCGAGGCAAGGCTAAGGCACGACAACGCAAGGCTAGGAAATTCAGGGAAGGCAAGCAAAGAGTAACGGAAGGTAAGGAAGGCAAGGAAAAGCAAGGAAAGGCAAGGGTAACGGAAGGAACGGCACGGCAAGGGGGAACAAGCCTAAGGCACAACACCGAACGCTAGGCAATGAACGGCAAGGCAAGGAAAGGGTAACGCATGGGAAAGCACGGTCAGGCGAGGCAAGGCTAAGGCACGACAACGCAAGGCTAGGCAATGCACGGAAGGCAAGCAAAGAGTAACGGAAGGTAAGGAAGGCAAGGGAAAGCAAGGAAAGGCAAGTGTAATGGAAGGAACGGCACGGCAAGGGGCAACAAGGCTAAGGCACGACAACGCACGCTAGGCAATGCACGGCAAGGCAAGAAAAGGGTAACGCATGGGAAAGCACGGTCAGGCGAGGCAAGGCTAAGGCATGACAACGCAAGGCTAGGCAATGCACGGAAAGCAAGCAAAGAGTAACGGAACGCAAGGAAGGCAAGGGAAAGCAAGGGAAGGCAAGGGTAACGGAAGGAACGGCACGGCAAGGGGTAAGAAGGCTAAGGCACGACAACGCAGGGCTAGGCAATGCACGGCAAGGCAAGGAAAGGGTAACGCAGGGGAAAGCACGGTCAGGTGAGGCAAGGATAAGGCACGACAATGCAAGGCTAGGCAATGCACGGCAAGGCAAGGAAAGAGTAACGGAAGGAAAGGAAGGCAAGGCAAAGCCAGGCAAGGCAAGTGTAACAAAAGGCACGCCACGGCAAGGGGAATCAAGGCTAAGGCACGACAACGCACGGCTAGGCAATGCACGGCAAGGCAAGGAAAGGGTAACGCAAGGCAAGGCACGGTGAGGCTAGGCAAGGCTAATGCACGACAACGCAAGGCTAGGCAATGCACGACAATGCAAGGAAAGCTTAAAGCAAAGGAAGGCACGGTCAGGCGAGATAAGGCTAAGGCACGACAACGCAAGGCTAGGCAATGCACGGAAGGCAAGCAAAGAGTAACGGAAGGTAAGGAAGGCAAGGGAAAGCAAAGAAAGGCAAGTGTAACGGAAGGAACGGCACGGCAAGGGGAAACAAGGCTAAGGCACGACAACGCACGCTAGGCAATGCACGGCAAGGCAAGGAAAGGGTAACGCATGGGAAAGCACGGTCAGGCGAGGCAAGCCTAAGGCATGACAACGCTAGGCTAGGCAATGCACGGAAAGCAAGCAAAGAGTAACGGAACGCAAGGAAGGCAAGGGAAAGCAAGGGAAGGCAAGGGTAATGGAAGGAACGGCACGGCAAGGGGTAACAAGGCTAAGGCACGAAAACGCAGGGCTAGGCAATGCACGGCAAGGCAAGGAAAGAGTAACGGAAGGAAAGGAAGGCAAGGCAAAGCCAGGCAAGGCAAGTGTAACAAAAGGCACGCAACGGCAAGGGGAAACAAGGCTAAGGCACGACAACACACGGCTAGGAAATGCACGGCAAGGCAAGGAAAGGGTAACGCAAGGCAAGGCACGGTGAGGCTAGGCAAGGCTAATGCACGACACCGCAAGGCTAGGCAATGCACGACAATGCAAGTAAAGCTTGAAGCAAAGGAAGGCACGGTCAGGCGAGATAAGGCTAAGGCACGGCAACGCAAGGCTAGGCAATGCACGGAAGGCAAGCAAAGAGTAACGGAAGGTAAGGAAGGCAAGGGAAAGCAAAGAAAGGCAAGGGTAACGGAAGGAACGGCACGGCAAGGGGAAACAAGGCTAAGGCACGACAACGCACGCTAGGCAATGCACGGCAAGGCAAGGAAAGGGTAACGCATGGGAAAGCACGGTCAGGCGAGGCAAGGCTAAGGAAAGCCAACGCAAGGCTAGGCAATGCACGGAAAGCAAGCAAGGAGTAACGGAATGCAAGGAAGGAAAGGGAAAGCAAGGGAAGGCAAGGGTAACGGAAGGAACGGCACGGCAAGGGGAAACAAGGCTAAGGTACGACAACGCACGCTAGGCAATGCACGGCAAGGCAAGGAAAGGGTAACGCATGGGAAAGCACGGTCAGGCGAGGCAAGGCTAAGGAAAGCCAACGCAAGGCTAGGCAATGCACGGAAAGCAAGCAAGGAGTAACGGAATGCAAGGAATTAAAGGGAAAGCAAGGGAAGGCAAGGGTAACGGAAGGAACGGCACGGCAAGGGGTAACAAGGCTAAGGCACGACAACACACGGCTAGGAAATGCACGGCAAGGCAAGGAAAGGGTAACGCAAGGCAAGGCACGGTGAGGCTAGGCAAGGTTAATGCACGACAACGCAAGGCTAGGCAATGCACGACAATGCAAGGAAAGCTTAAAGCAAAGGAAGGCACGGTCAGGCGAGATAAGGCTAAGGCACGACAACGTAAGGCTAGGCAATGCACGGAAGGCAAGCAAAGAGTAACGGAAGGTAAGGAAGGCAAGGGAAAGCAAGGAAAGGCAATGGTAACGGAAGGAACTGCACGGCAAGGGGAAACAAGGCTAAGGTACGGCAACGCAAGGCTAAGCAATGCACGGCCAGGCAAGGAAAGGGTAACGCAAGGCAAGGCACGGTAAGGCAAGGCGAGGCTAATGCACGACAACGCACGGCTTGGCAATGCACGGCAAGGCAAGGAAAGGGTAACGCAAGGCAAGGCACGGTTAGGCGAGGCAAGGCTAAGGCACGACAACTCTAGGCTAGGCAATGCACGGAAGGCAAGCAAAGAGTAACGGAAGGCAAGGAATGCAAGGCAAAGCAAGGCAACGCAAGCAAGTCTATAGCAAGGTGAAAAAAGGCTAAGGCACGACAACGCAAGGCTAGGCAATGCACGGAAGGCAAGCAAAGAGTAACGGAATGGAAGGAAGGCAAGGCAAAGCAAGCAAGGCTATGGCAAGGTGAAACAAGGCTAAGGCACCACAACGCACGGCTAGGCAATGCACGGCCAGCCAAGGAAAAGGTAACGCAAGGCAAGGCACTGTGAGGCAAGGCAAGGCTAATGCACGACAGCGCAAGGCTAGGCAATGCACGGAAGGCAAGCAAAGAGTAACGGAAACCAAGGAAGGCAAGGGAAACAAAGGCAAGGCAAGGGTAACGGAAGTAACGGCACGGCAAGGGGAAACAAGGCTAAGGCACGACAACGCACGGCTAGGCAATGCACGGCAAGGCAAGGAAAGGGTAACGCCAGGCAAGGCACGGTCAGGCAAGGCAAGGCTAATGCACGACAAGGCAAGGCTTGGCAGTGCACGGCAAGGCAAGGAAAGGGTAACGCAAGGCAAGGCACTGTCAGGCGAGGCAAGGCTAAGGCACGACAACGCAAGGCTAGGCAATGCACGGAAGGAAAGCAAAGAGTAACGGAAGGCAAGGAAAGCAAGGGAAAGCAAGGCAAGGCAAGGGTAACGGAAGGAACGGCACGGCAAGGGGAAACAAGGCTAAGGCACGACAACACAGGGCTAGGCAATGCAGGGCAAGGCAAGGAAAGGGTAACGCAAGGCAAGGCACGGTTTGGGGAGGCAAGGCTAATGCACGACAACCCAAGCTAGGCAATGCACGGAAGGCAAGCAAAGAGTAACGGAAGGCAAGGAATGCAAGGCAAAGCAAGGCAACGCAAGCAAGGCTATGGCAAGGTGAAAAAAGGCTAAGGCACGACCACGCAAGGCTAGGCAATGCACGGAAGGCAAGCAAAGAGTAACGGAAGGCAAGGAAGGCAAGGCAAAGCAAGGCAACGCAAGCAAGTCTATGGCAAGGTGAAAAAAGGCTAAGACACGACAACGCAAGCCTAGGCAATGCACGGAAGGCAAGCAAAGAGTAACGGAAGGCAAGGAAGGCAAGGGAAAGCAAGGCAAGGGTAACGGAACGAACGGCACGGCAAGGGCAAACAAGGCTAAGGCACGACAACGAACGGCTAGGCAATGCACTGCAAGGCAAGGAAAGGGTAACGCAAGGCAAGGCACGGTCAGGCGAGGCAAGGCTAAGGCACGACTACGCAAGGCTAGGCAATGCACGGAAGGCAAGCAAAGAGTAACGGAAGGCAAGGAATGCAAGGGAAAGCAGGGGAAGGCAAGGGTAACGAAAGGAACGGCACGGTAAGGGGAAACAAGGCTAAGGCACCACAACACAGGGCTAGGCAATGCAGGGCAAGGCAAGGTAAGGGTAACGCAAGGCAAGGCACGGTCATGCGAGGCAAGGCTAAGGCACGACAACGCAAGGATACGCAGTGCACGGCTAGGCAAGGAAAGAGTAACGGAAGGAAAGGAAGGCAAGGCAAAGCAAGGCAAGGCACGGTTTGGGGAGGAAAGGCTAATGCACGACAACGCAAGGATACGCAGTGCACGGCTAGGCAAGGAAAGAGTAACGGAAGGAAAGGAAGGCAAGGCAAAGCAAGGCAAGGCAAGTGTAACAAAAGGCACGGCACGGCAAGGGGAAACAAGGCTAAGGGACGGCAACGCAAGGCTAAGCAATGCACGGCCAGGCAAGGAAAGGGTAACGCAAGGCAAGGCACGGTAAGGCAAGGCGAGGCTAATGCACGACAACGCACGGCTAGGCAATGCACGGCAAGGCAAGGAAAGGGTAACGCAAGGCAAGGCACGGTTTGGGGAGGCAAGGCTAATGCACGACAACGCAAGGCTAGGCAATGCACGGAAGGCAAGTAAAGAGTAACGGAAGGCAAGGAATGCAAGGCAAAGCAAGGCAACGCAAGCAAGGCTATGGCAAGGTGAAAAAAGGCTAATGCACGACCACGCAAGGCTAGGCAATGCACGGAAGGCAAGCAAAGAGTAACGGAAAGCAAGGAAGGCAAGGCAAAGCAAGGCAACGCAAGCAAGGCTATTGCAAGGTGAAAAAAGTCTAAGACACGACAAGGCAAGGCTAGGCAATGCACGGAAGGCAAGCAAAGAGTAACGGAAGGCAAGGAAGCTAAGGGAAAGCAAGGCAAGGCAATGGTAACGGAAAGAACGGCACGGCAAGGGGAAACAAGGCTAAGGCACGACAACGCACTGCTAGGCAATGCACTGCAAGGCAAGGAAAGGGTAACGCAAGGCAAGGCACTGTCAGGCGAGGCAAGGCTAAGGCACGACAACGCAAGTCTAGGCAATGCACGGAAGGCAAGCAAAGAGTAACGGAACGCAAGGAAGGCAAGGGAAAGCAAGGCAAGGCAAGGTTACCGGAAGGAACGGCACGGCAAGGGGAAACAAGGCTAAGGCACGGCAACGCACGGCTAGGCAATGCAGGGCAAGGCAAGGAAATGGTAACGCAAGGCAAGGCACGGTTTGGGGAGGCAAGGCTAATGCACGACAACGCAAGGATAGGCAGTCCACGGCTAGGCAAGGAAAGAGTAACGGAAGGAAAGGAAGGGAAGGCAAAGCAAGTCAAGGCAAGTGTAACAAAAGGCAAGGCACGGCAACGGGAAACAAGGCTAAGGAACGGCAACGCACGGCTAGGCAATGCACGGCCAGGCAAGGAAAGGGTAACGCAAGGCAAGGCACGGTAAGGCAAGACAAGGCTAATGCACGACAAAGCACGGCTAGGCAATGGACTGCAAGGCAAGAAAAGGGTAACGCAAGGCAAGGCACGGTCAGGAGAGGCAAGGCTAATGCACGACAACGCAAGGCTAGGCAATGCACGGAAGGCAAGCAAAGAGTAACGGAAGGCAAGGAAGGCAAGGGAAACCAAGGCAAGGCAAGGGTAACGGAAGGAACGGCTCGGCAAGGGGAAACAAGGCTAAGGCACGGAAACGCAGGGCTAGGCAATGCACGGCAAGGCAAGGAAAGGGTAACGGAAGGAAAGGAAGGCAAGGCAAAGCATGGCAAGGCAAGTGTAACAACAGGCACGGCACGGCAAGGGGAAACAAGGCTAAGGCACGACAACGAAAGGCTAGGCAATGCACGGACGGCAAGCAAAGAGTAACGGAAGGCAAGGAATGCAAAGGAAAGCAGGGGAAGGCAAGGGTAACGAAAGGAACGGCACGGTAAGGGGAAACAACGCTAAGGCACGACAACACAGTGCTAGGCAATGCAGGGCAAGGCAAGGAAAGGGTAACGCAAGGCAAGGCACGATTTGGGGAGGCAAGGCTAATGCACGACAACGCAAGGCTAGGCAATGAACGGAAGGCAAGCAAAGAGTAACGGAAGGCAAGGAAGGCAAGGGAAAGCAAGGAAAGGCAAGGGTAACGGAAGGAACGGCACGGCAAGGGGAAACAAGGCTAAGGCACGGCAACGCACGGCTAGGCAATGCACGGCAAGGCAAGGAAAGGGTAACGCAAGGCAAGGCACGGTGAGGCAAGGCAAGGCTGATGCACGACAACGCATGGCTAGGCAATGCATGGCAAGGTAAGGAAAGGGTAACGCAAGGCAAGGCACGGTGAGGCGAGGCAAGGCTAAGGCACGACAACGCAAGGCTAGGCAATGCACGGAAGGCAAGCAAAGAGTAACGGAAGGCAAGGAAGGCAAGGGAAAGGAGGGGAAGGCAAGGGTAACGGAAGGAACGGCACGGTAAGGGGAAACAAGGCTAAGGCACGACAACGAAGGGCTAGGCAATGCACGGCAAGGAAAGGAAAGGGTAATGCAAGGCAAGGCACGGTCAGGCGAGGCAAGGGTAATGCACGACAACGCAAGGCTACGCAGGGCACGGCTAGGCAAGGAAAGAGTAACGGATGGAAAGGAAGGCAAGGCAAAGGAAGTCAAGGCAAGTGTAACAAAAGGCACGGCACGGCAAGGGGAAACAAGGCTAAGGCACGGCAACGCAAGGCTAAGCAATGCACGGCCAGGCAAGGAAAGGGTAACGCAAGGCAAGGCACAGTAATGCAAGGCGAGGCTAATGCACGACAACGCACGGCTAGGCAATGCATGGCAAGGCAAGGAAAGGGTAACGCAAGGCAAGGCACGGTTAGGCGAGGCAAGGCTAAGGCACGACAACGCAAGGCTAGGCAATGCACGGAAGGCAAGCAAAGAGTAACGGAACGCAAGGAAGGCAAGGGAAAGCAAGCAAGGCAAGGTTAACTGAAGGAACGGCACGGCAAGGGGAAACAAGGCTAAGGCACGGTAACGCACGGCTAGGCAATGCAGGGCAAGGCAAGGAAATGGTAACGCAAGTCAAGACACGGTTTGGGGAGGCAAGGCTAATGCACGACAACGCAAGGCTAGGCAGTGCACGGCTAGGCAAGGAAAGAGTAACGGAAGGAAAGGAAGGCAAGGCAAAGGAAGGCAAGGCAAGTGTAACAAAAGGTACGGCACGGCAAGGGGAAACAAGGCTAAGGAACGGCAACGCACGGCTCGGCAATGCACGGCCAGGCAAGGAAAGGGTAACGCAAGGCGAGGCACGGTAAGGTTAGACAAGGCTAATGCACGACAACGCACGGCTAGGCAATGCTCGGCAAGGCAAGGAAAGGGTAACGCAAGGCAAGGCACGGTCAGGCGAGGCAAGGCTAATGACGACAACGCAAGGCTAGGCAATGCACGGAAGGCAAGCAAAGAGTAACGGAAGGCAAGGAAGGCAAGGGAAAGCAAGGCAAGGCAAGAGTAACGGAAGGAACGGCTCGGCAAGGGGAAACAAGGCTAAGGCACGGCAACGCAGGGCTAGGCAATGCACGGCAAGGCAAGGAAAGGGTAACGCAAGGCAAGGCACTGTCAGGCGAGGCAAAGCTAATGCACGACATCGCATGGCTAGGCAGTGCACGGCTATGCAAGGAAAGAGTAACGGAAGGAAAGGAAGGCAAGGCAAAGCACGGCAAGGCAAGTGTAACAACAGGCACGGCACGGCAAGGGGAAACAAGGCTAAGGCACGACAACGCAAGGCTAGGCAATGCACGGAAGGCAAGCAAAGAGTAACGGAAGGCAAGGAATGCAAAGGAAAGCAGGGGAAGGCAAGGGTAACGAAAGGAACGGCACGGTAAGGGGAAACAAGGCTAAGGCACGACAACACAGTTCTAGGCAATGCAGGGCAAGGCAAGGAAAGGGTAACGCAAGGCAAGGCACGGTTTGGGGAGGCAAGGCTAATGCACGACAACGCAAGGCTAGGCAATTCACGGAAGGCAAGCAAAGAGTAACGGAAGGCAAGGAAGGGAAGGGAAAGCAAGGCAAGGCAAGGGTAACGAAAGAAACGGCACGGCAAGGGGAAACAAGGCTAAGGCACGGCAACGCACGGCTAGGCAATGCACGGCAAGGCAAGGAAAGGGTAACGCAAGGCAAGGCACGGTCAGGCGAGGCAAGGCTAAGGCACGACAACGCAAGGCTAGGCAATGCACGGAAGGCAAGCAAAGAGTAACGGAAGGCAAGGAAGGCAAGGGAAAGCAGGGGAAGGCAAGGGTAACGGAAGGAACGGCACGGTAAGGGGAAACAAGGCTAAGGCACGACAACGCAGGGCTAGGCAATGCACGGCAAGGCAAGGAAAGGGTAACGCAAGGCAAGGCACAGTCAGGCGAGGCAAGGGTAATGCACGACAACGCAAGGCTACGCAGTGCACGGCTACGCAAGGAAAGAGTAACGGAAGGAAATAAAGGCAAGGCAAACAAGGCAAGGCAAGTGTAACAAAAGGCACGGCACGGCAAGGGGAAACAAGGCTAAGGCACGGCAACGCAAGGCTAAGCAATGAATGGCCAGGCAAGGAAAGGGTAACGCAAGGCAAGGCACGGTAAGGCAAGGCGAGGCTAATGAACGACAACGCACGGCTAGGCAATTCACGGCAAGGCAAGGAAAGGGTAACGCAAGGCAAGGCACGGTCAGGCGAGGCAAGGCTAAGGCACGACTACGCAAGGCTAGGCAATGCACGGAAGGCAAGCAAAGAGTAACGGAAGGCAAGGAATGCAAGGGAAAGCAGGGGAAGGCAAGGGTAACGAAAGGAACGGCACGGCAAGGGGAAAAAAGGGTAAGGCAAGACAACACAGGGCTAGGCAATGCAGGGCAAGGCAAGGAAAGGGTAACGCAAGGCAAGGCACGGTTTGGGGAGGCAAGGCTAATGCACGACAACGCAAGGCTAGGCAATGCACGGAAGGCAAGCAAAGAGTAACGGAAGAAAAGGAATGCAAGGCAAAGCAAGGCAACGCAAGCAAGGCTATGGCAAGGTGAAAAAAGGCTAAGGCACGACCACGCAAGGCTAGGCAATGCACGGAAGGCAAGCAAAGAGTAACGGAAGGCAAGGAATGCAATGCAAAGCAAGGCAAAGCAAGCAAGGCTATGGCAAGGTGAAAAAAGGCTAAGGCACGACCACGCAAGGCTAGGCAATGCACGGAAGGGAAGCAAAGAGTAACGGAAGGCAAGGAAGGCAAGGCAAAGCAAGGCAACGCAAGCAAGGCTATGGCAAGGTGAAAAAAGGCTAAGACACGACAACGCAAGGCTACGCAATGCACGGAAGGCAAGCAAAGAGTAACGGAAGGCAAGGAAGGCAAGGGAAAGCAAGGCAAGGGTAACGGAAGGAACGGCACGGCAAGGGCAAACAAGGCTAAGGCACGACAACGAACGGCTAGGCAATGCAGGGCAAGGCAAGGTAAGGGTAACGCAAGGCAAGACACGGTCAGGCGAGGCAAGGCTAAGGCACGACAACGCAAGGCTAGGCAATGCACGGAAGGCAAGCAAAGAATAACGGAACGCAAGGAAGGCAAGGGAAAGCAAGGCAAGGCAAGGGTAACGGAAGGAACGGCACGGCAAGGGGAAACAAGGCTAAGGCACGACAACACAGTGCTAGGCAATGCAGGGCAAGGCAAGGAAAGGGTAAAGCAAGGCAAGGCACGGTTTGGGGAGGCAAGGCTAATGCACGACAACGCAAGGCTAGGCAATGCACGGAAGGCAAGCAAAGAGTAACGGAAGGCAAGGAATGCAAGGCAAAGCAAGGCAACGCAAGCAAGGCTATGGCAAGGTGAAAAAAGGCTAAGACACGACAACGCAAGGCTAGGCAATGCACGGAAGGCAAGCAAAGAGTAACGGAAGGCAAGGAAGGCAAGGGAAAGCAAGGCAAGGGTAAGGGAAGGAACGGCACGGCAAGGGCAAACAAGGCTAAGGCACGACAACGACCGGCTAGGCAATAAACTGCAAGGCAAGGAAAGGGTAACGCAAGGCAAGGCACGGTCAGGCGAGGCAAGGCTAAGGCACGACTACGCAAGGCTAGGCAATGCACGGAAGGCAAGCAAAGAGTAACGGAAGGCAAGGAAGGCAAGGGAAAGCAAGGCAAGGGTAACGGAAGGAACGGCACGGCAAGGGCAAACAAGGCTAAGGCACGACAACGAACGGCTAGGCAATGCAGGGCAAGGCAAGGTAAGGGTAACGCAAGGCAAGACACGGTCAGGCGAGGCAAGGCTAAGGCACGACAACGCAAGGCTAGGCAATGCACGGAAGGCAAGCAAAGAATAACGGAACGCAAGGAAGGCAAGGGAAAGCAAGGCAAGGCAAGGGTAACGGAAGGAACGGCACGGCAAGGGGAAACAAGGCTAAGGCACGACAACACAGTGCTAGGCAATGCAGGGCAAGGCAAGGAAAGGGTAAAGCAAGGCAAGGCACGGTCAGGCGAGGCAAGGGTAAGGCACGACAACGCAAGGCTAGGCAATGCACGGAAGGCAAGCAAAGAGTAACGGAACGCAAGGAAGGCAAGGGAATGCAAGGCAAGGCAAGGTTAACGGAAGGAACGGCACGGCAAGGGGAAACAAGGCTAAGGCACGGTAACGCACGGCTAGGCAATGCAGGGCAAGGCAAGGAAATGGTAACGCAAGGCAAGGCACGGATTGGGGAGGCAAGGCTAATGCACGACAACGCAAGGCTAAGCAGTGCACGGCTAGGCAAGGAAAGAGTAACGGAAGGAAAGGAAGGCAAGGCAAAGCAAGGCAAGGCAAGTGTAACAAAAGGCACGGCACGGCAAGGGGAAACAAGGCTAAGGCACGGCAACGCAAGACTAAACAATGCACGGCTAGGCAAGGAAAGGGTAACGCAAGGCAAGGCACTGTCAGGCTAGGCAAGGCTAAGGCACGACAACGCAAGGCTTGGCAATGCACGGAAGGCAAGCAAAGAGTAACGGAAGGCAGGGAATGTAAGGCAAAGCAAGGCAAAGCAAGCAAGTCTATGGCAAGGTGAAACAAGGCTAAGGCACCACAACGCACGGCTAGACAATGCACGGCCAGCCAAGGAAAAGGTAACGCAAGGCAAGGCACTCTGAGGCAAGACAAGGCTAATGCACGACAGCGCAAGGCTAGGCAATGCACGGAAGGCAAGCAAAGAGTAACGGAAACCAAGGAAGGCAAGGGAAAGCAAGGCAAGGCAAGGGTAACGGAAGGAACGGCACGGCAAGGGGAAACAAGGCTAAGGCACGGCAACGCACGGCTAGGCAATGCACGGCAAGGCAAGGAGAAGGTAACGCAAGGCAAGGCACCTTGAGGCAAGGCAAGGCTGATGCACGACAACGCACGGCTAGGCAATGCACGGCAAGGCAAGGAAAGGGTAACGCAAGGCAAGGCACGGTCAGGCGAGGCAAGGCTAAGGCACGACAACGCAAGGCTAGACAATGCACGAAAGGCAAGCAAAGAGTAACGAAAGGCAAGGAAGGCAAGGGAAAGCAGGGGAAGGCAAGGGTAACGGAAGGAACGGCACGGTAAGGGGAAACAAGGCTAAGGCACGACAACGCAGGGCTAGGCAATCCACGGCAAGGTAAGGAAAGGGCAACGCAAGGGAAGGCACTGTCAGGCGAGGCAAAGCTAATGCACGACATCGCAAGGCTAGGCAGTGCACGGCTAGGCAAGGAAAGAGTAATGGAAGGAAAGGAAGGCAAGGAAAAGCATGGCAAGGCAAGTGTAACAACAGGCACGGCACGGCAAGGGGAAAAAAGGCTAAGGCACGACAACACAGGGCTAGGCAACGCAGGGCAAGGCAAGGAAAGGGTAACGCAAGGCAAGGCACGGTTTGGGGAGGCAAGGCTAATGCACGACAACGCAAGGCTAGGCAATGCACGGAAGGCAAGCAAAGAGTAACGGAAGGCAAGGAAGGCAAGGGAAAGCAAGGCAAGGCAAGGGTAACGGAAGGAACGGCACGACAAGGGGAAACAAGGCTAAGGCACGGCAACGCACGGCTAGGCAATGCACGGCAAGGCAAGGAAAGGGTACCGCAAGGCAAGGCACGGTGAGGCAAGGCAAGGCTGATGCACGACAACGCACGGCTAGGCAATGCACGGCAAGGCAAGGAAAGGGTAACGCAAGGCAAGGCACGGTCAGGCGAGGCAAGGCTAAGGCACGATAACGCAAGGCTAGGCAATGCACGGAAGGCAAGCAAAGAGTAACGGAAGGCAAGGAAGGCAAGGGAAAGCAGGGGAAGGGAAGGGTAACGGAAGGAACGGCTCGGCAAGGGGAAACAAGGCTAAGGCACGGTAACGAAGGGCTAGGCAATGCACGGCAAGGCAAGGAAAGGGTAACGCAAGGCAAGGCACGGTCAGGCGAGGCAAGGGTAATGCACGAAAACGCAAGGCTACGCAGTGCACGGCTAGGCAAGGAAAGAGTAACGGAAGGAAAGGAAGGCAAGGCAAAGCAAGGCAAGGCAAGTGTAACAAAAGGCACGGCACGGCAAGGGGAAACAAGGCTAAGGCACGGCAACGCAAGACTAAGCAATGCACGGCCAGGCAAGGAAAGGGTAACGCAAGGCAAGGCACTGTCAGGCGAGGCAAGGCTAAGGCACGACAAGGCAATGCTAGGCAATGCACGGAAGGCAAGCAAAGAGTAACGGAAGGCAAGGAATGCAAGGCAAAGCAAGGCAAAGCAAGCAAGGCTATGGCAAGGTGAAACAAGGCTAAGGCACCACAACGCACGGCTAGACAATGCACGGCCAGCCAATGAAAAGGTAACGCAAGGCAAGGCACTCTGAGGCAAGGCAAGGCTAATGCACGACAGCGCAAGGCTAGGCAATGCACGGAAGGCAAGCAAAGAGTAACGGAAACCAAGGAAGGCAAGGGAAAGCAAGGCAAGGCAAGGGTAACGGAAGGAACGGCACGGCAAGGGGAAACAAGGCTAAGGCACGGCAACGCACGGCTAGGCAATGCACGGCAAGGCAAGGAGAAGGTAACGCAAGGCAAGGCACCTTGAGGCAAGGCAAGGCTGATGCACGACAACGCACGGCTAGGCAATGCACGGCAAGGCAAGGAAAGGGTAACGCAAGGCAAGGCACGGTCAGGCAAGGCAAGGCTAAGGCAAGACAACGCAAAGCTAGACAATGCACGAAAGGCAAGCAAAGAGTAACGGAAGGCAAGGAAGGCAAGGGAAAGCAGGGGAAGGCAAGGGTAACGGAAGGAACGGCACGGTAAGGGGAAACAAGGCTAAGGCACGACAACGCAGGGCTAGGCAATCCACGGCAAGGTATAGAAAGGGTAACGCAAGGCAAGGCACGGTCAGGCGAGGCAAGGGTAATGCACGACAACGCAAGGCTACGCAGTGCACGGCTAGGCAAGGAAAGAGTAACGGAAGGAAAGGAAGGCAAGGAAAAGCATGGCAAGGCAAGTGTAACAACAGGCACGGCACGGCAAGGGGAAACAAGGCTAAGGCACGACAACGCAAGGCTAGGCAATAGGCACGGAAGGCAAGCAAAGAGTAACGGAAGGCAAGGAATGCAAAGGAAAGCAGGGAAGGCAAGGGTAACGAAAGGAACGGCACGGCAAGGGGAAACAAGGCTAAGGCACGGCAACGCACGGCTAGGCAATGCACGGCAAGGCAAGGAGAAGGTAACGCAAGGCAAGGCACCTTGAGGCAAGGCAAGGCTGATGCACGACAACGCACGGCTAGGCAATGCACGACAAGGCAAGGAAACGGTAACGCAAGGCAAGGCACGGTCAGGCGAGGCAAGGCTAAGGCACGACAACGCAAGGCTAGGCAATGCACGGAAGGCAAGCAAAGAGTAACGAAAGGCAAGGAAGGCAAGGGAAAGCAGGGGAAGGCAAGGGTAACGGAAGGAACGGCACGGTAAGGGGAAACAAGGCTAAGGCACGACAACGCAGGGCTAGGCAATGCACGGCAAGGCAAGGAAAGGGTAACGCAAGGCAAGGCACTGTCAGGCGAGGCAAAGCTAATGCACGACATCGCAAGGCTAGGCAGTGCACGGCTAGGCAAGGAAAGAGTAATGGAAGGAAAGGAAGGCAAGGAAAAGCATGGCAAGGCAAGGTAACACAGGCACGGCACGGCAAGGGGAAAAAAGGCTAAGGCACGACAAACAGGGCTAGGCAACGCAGGGCAAGGCAAGGAAAGGGTAACGCAAGGCAAGGCACGGTTTGGGGAGGCAAGGCTAATGCACGACAACGCAAGGCTAGGCAATGCACGGAAGGCAAGCAAAGAGTAACGGAAGGCAAGGAAGGCAAGGGAAAGCAAGGCAAGGCAAGGGTAACGGAAGGAACGGCACGACAAGGGGAAACAAGGCTAAGGCACGGCAACGCACGGCTAGGCAATGCACGGCAAGGCAAGGAAAGGGTACCGCAAGGCAAGGCACGGTGAGGCAAGGCAAGGCTGATGCACGACAACGCACGGCTAGGCAATGCACGGCAAGGCAAGGAAAGGGTAACGCAAGGCAAGGCACGGTCAGGCGAGGCAAGGCTAAGGCACGATAACGCAAGGCTAGGCAATGCACGGAAGGCAAGCAAAGAGTAACGGAAGGCAAGGAAGGCAAGGGAAAGCAGGGGAAGGGAAGGGTAACGGAAGGAACGGCTCGGCAAGGGGAAACAAGGCTAAGGCACGGTAACGAAGGGCTAGGCAATGCACGGCAAGGCAAGGAAAGGGTAACGCAAGGCAAGGCACGGTCAGGCGAGGCAAGGGTAATGCACGAAAACGCAAGGCTACGCAGTGCACGGCTAGGCAAGGAAAGAGTAACGGAAGGAAAGGAAGGCAAGGCAAAGCAAGGCAAGGCAAGTGTAACAAAAGGCACGGCACGGCAAGGGGAAACAAGGCTAAGGCACGGCAACGCAAGACTAAGCAATGCACGGCCAGGCAAGGAAAGGGTAACGCAAGGCAAGGCACTGTCAGGCGAGGCAAGGCTAAGGCACGACAAGGCAATGCTAGGCAATGCACGGAAGGCAAGCAAAGAGTAACGGAAGGCAAGGAATGCAAGGCAAAGCAAGGCAAAGCAAGCAAGGCTATGGCAAGGTGAAACAAGGCTAAGGCACCACAACGCACGGCTAGACAATGCACGGCCAGCCAATGAAAAGGTAACGCAAGGCAAGGCACTCTGAGGCAAGGCAAGGCTAATGCACGACAGCGCAAGGCTAGGCAATGCACGGAAGGCAAGCAAAGAGTAACGGAAACCAAGGAAGGCAAGGGAAAGCAAGGCAAGGCAAGGGTAACGGAAGGAACGGCACGGCAAGGGGAAACAAGGCTAAGGCACGGCAACGCACGGCTAGGCAATGCACGGCAAGGCAAGGAGAAGGTAACGCAAGGCAAGGCACCTTGAGGCAAGGCAAGGCTGATGCACGACAACGCACGGCTAGGCAATGCACGGCAAGGCAAGGAAAGGGTAACGCAAGGCAAGGCACGGTCAGGCAAGGCAAGGCTAAGGCAAGACAACGCAAAGCTAGACAATGCACGAAAGGCAAGCAAAGAGTAACGGAAGGCAAGGAAGGCAAGGGAAAGCAGGGGAAGGCAAGGGTAACGGAAGGAACGGCACGGTAAGGGGAAACAAGGCTAAGGCACGACAACGCAGGGCTAGGCAATCCACGGCAAGGTATAGAAAGGGTAACGCAAGGCAAGGCACGGTCAGGCGAGGCAAGGGTAATGCACGACAACGCAAGGCTACGCAGTGCACGGCTAGGCAGGAAAGAGTAACGGAAGGAAAGGAAGGCAAGGGAAAGGAGGGGAAGGCAAGGGTAACGGAAGGAACGGCACGGCAAGGGCAAACAAGGCTAAGGCACGACAACGAACGGCTAGGCAAGGCAGGGCAAGGCAAGGAAATGGTAACGCAAGGCAAGGCACGGTTTGGGGAGGAAAGGCTAATGCACGACAACGCAAGGCTAGGCAATGCACGGAAGGCAAGCAAAGAGTAACGGAAGGCAAGGAATGCAAGGGAAAGCAGGGGAAGGCAAGGGTAACGAAAGGAACGGCACGGTAAGGGTTAACAAGGCTAAGGCACGACAACACAGGGCTAGGCAATGCAGGGCAAGGCAAGGTAAGGGTAACGCAAGGCAAGGCACGGTCAGGCGAGGCAAGGCTAAGGCACGACAACGCAAGGCTAGGCAATGCACGGAAGGCAAGCAAAGAGTAACGGAACGCAAGGAAGGCAAGGGAATGCAAGGCAAGGCAAGGTTAACGGAAGGAACGGCACGGCAAGGTGAAACAAGGCTAAGGCACGGTAACGCACGGCTAGGCAAGGCAGGGCAAGGCAAGGAAATGGTAACGCAAGGCAAGGCACGGTTTGGGGAGGAAAGGCTAATGCACGACAACGCAAGGATAGGCAGTGCACGGCTAGGCAAGGAAAGAGTAACGGAAGGAAAGGAAGGCAAGGCAAAGCAAGGCAAGGCAAGTGTAACAAAAGGCAAGGCACGGCAAGGGGAAACAAGGCTAAGGAACGGCAACGCACGGCTAGGCAATTCACAGCCAGGCAAGGAAAGGGTAACGCAAGGCAAGGCACGCTAAGGCAAGAGAAGGCTAATGCACGACAACGCACGGCTAGGCACTGCACGGCAAGGCAAGGAAAGGGTAACGCAGGGCAAGGCACGGTCAGGCGAGGCAAGGCTAATGCACGACAACGCAAGTCTAGGCAATGCACGGAAGGCAAGCAAAGAGTAACGGAAGGCAAGGAAGGCAAGGGAAACCAAGGCAAGGCAAGGGTAACGGAAGGAACGGCTCGGCAAGGGGAAACAAGGCTAAGGCAAGGCAACGCAGGGCTAGGCAATGCACGGCAAGGCAAGGAAAGGGCAACGCAAGGCAAGGCACTGTCAGGCGAGGCAAAGCTAATGCACGACATCGCAAGGCTAGGCAGTGCACGGCTAGGCAAGGAAAGAGTAATGGAAGGAAAGGAAGTCAAGGAAAAGCATGGCAAGGCAAGTGTAACAACAGGCACGGAACAGCAAGGGGAAACAAGGCTAAGGCACGACAACGCAAGGCTAGACAATGCACGGAAGGCAAGCAAAGTGTAACGGAAGGCAAGGAATGCAAAGGAAAGCAGGGGAAGGCAAGGGTAACGAAAGGAACGGCACGGTAAAGGGAAACAAGGCTAAGGCACGACAACACAGGGCTAGGCAATGCAGGGCAAGGCAAGGAAAGGGTAACGCAAGGCAAGGCACGGTTTGGGGAGGCAAGGCTAATGCACGACAATGAAAGGCTAGGCAATGCCCGCAAGGCAAGCAAAGAGTTACGGAAACCAAGGAAGGCAAGGGAAAGCAAGGCAAGGGAAGAGTAACGGAAGGAACGGCACGGGAAGGGGAAAAAAGGCTAATGCACGACAACGCATGGTTAGGCAATGCACGGCAAGGCAAGGAAAAGGTAACGCAAGGCAAGGCACCTTGAGGCAAGGCAAGGCTGATGCACGACAACGCACGGCTAGGCAATGCACGGCAAGGCAAGGAAAGGGTAACGCAAGGCAAGGCACGGTCAGGCGAGGCAAGGCTAAGGCACGACAACGCAAGGCTAGGCAATGCACTAAAGGCAAGCAAAGAGTAACGGAAGGCGAGGAAGGCAAGGGAAAGCAGGGGAAGGCAAGGGTAACGGAAGAAACGGCACGGTAAGGGGAAACAAGGCTAAGGCACGACAACGCAGGGCTAGGCAATGCACGGCAAGGCAAGGAAAGGGTAACGCAAGGCAAGGCACGGTCAGGCGAGGCAAGGGTAATGCACGACAACGAAAGGCTACGCAGTGCACGGCTAGGCAAGGAAAGAGTAACGGATGGAAAGGAAGGCAAGGCAAAGCAAGGCAAGGCAAGTGTAACAAAAGGCACGGCACGGCAAGGGGAAACAAGGCTAAGGCACGGCAACGCAAGGCTAAGCAATGCACGGCCAGGCAAGGAAAGGGTAACGCAAGGCAAGGCACGGTAAGGCAAGGCGAGGCTAATGCACGACAACGCACGGCTAGGCAATGCACGGCAAGGCAAGGAAAGGGTAACGCAAGGCAAGGCACGGTTTGGGGAGGCAAGGCTAATGCACGACAACGCAAGGCTAGGCAATGCACGGAAGGCAAGTAAAGAGTAACGGAAGGCAAGGAATGCAAGGCAAAGCAAGGCAACGCAAGCAAGGCTATGGCAAGCTGAAAAAAGGCTAAGGCACGACCACGCAAGGCTAGGCAATGCACGGAAGGGAAGCAAAGAGTAACGGAAGGCAAGGAAGGCAAGGCAAAGCAAGGCAACGCAAGCAAGGCTATGGCAAGGTGAAAAAAGGCTAAGACACGACAACGCAAGGCTAGGCAATGCACGAAAGGCAAGCAAAGAGTAACGGAAGGCAAGGAAGGCAAGGGAAAGCAAGGCAAAGCAAGCAAGGCTATGGCAAGGTGAAACAAGGCTAAGGCACCACAACGCACGACTAGGCAATGCACGGCCAGCCAAGGAAAAGGTAACGCAAGGCAAGGCACTCTGAGGCAAGGCAAGGCTAATGCATGACAGCGCAAGGCTAGGCAATGCACGGAAGGCAAGCAAAGAGTAACGGAAGGCAAGGAAGGCAAGGGAAAGCAAGGCAAGGCAAGGGTAACGGAAGGAACGGCACGGCAAGGGGAAACAAGGCTAAGGCACGACAACGCACGGCTAGGCAGTGCACGGCAAGGCAAGGAAAGGGTAACGCAAGGCAAGGCACTGACAGGCGAGGCAAGGCTAAGGCACGACATCGCAAGGCTAGGCAATGCACGGAAGGAAAGCGAAGAGTAACGGAAGGCAAGGAAAGCAAGGGAAAGCAAGGGAAGGCAAGGGTAACCGAAGGAACGGCACGGCAAGGGGAAACAAGGCTAAGGCATGACAACACAGGGCTAGGCAATGCAGGGTAAGGCAAGGAAAGGGTAAGGCAAGGCAAGGCACGGTTTGGGGAGGCAAGTCTAATGCACGACAACGCAAGGCTAGGCAATGCACGGAAAGCAAGCAAAGAGTAACGGAAGGCAAGGAATGCAAGGCAAAGCAAGGCAACGCAAGCAAGGCTATGGCAAGGTGAAAAAAGGCTAAGGCACGACCACGCAAGGCTAGGCAATGCACGGAAGGCAAGCAAAGAGTAACGGAAAGCAAGGAAGGCAAGGCAAAGCAAGGCAACGCAAGCAAGGCTATGGCAAGGTGAAAAAAGGCTAAGACACGACAAGGCAAGGCTAGGCAATGCACGGGAGGCAAGCAAAGAGTAACGGAAGGCAAGGAAGGCAAGGGAAAGCAAGGCAAGGCAATGGTAACGGAAAGAACGGCACGGCAAGGGGAAACAAGGCTAAGGCACGACAACGCACTGCTAGGCAATGCACTGCAAGGCAAGGAAAGGGTAACGCAAGGCAAGGCACGGTCAGGCGAGGCAAGGCTAAGGCACGACAACGCAAGTCTAGGCAATGCACGGAAGGCAAGCAAAGAGTAACGGAACGCAAGGAAGGCAAGGGAAAGCAAGCCAAGGCAAGGATACCGGAAGGAACGGCACGGCAAGGGGAAACAAGGCTAAGGCACGGCAACGCACGGCTAGGCAATGCAGGGCAAGGCAAGGAAATGGTAACGCAAGGCAAGGCATGGTTTGGGGAGGCAAGGCTAATGCACGACAAGGCAAGGATAGGCAGTGCACGGCTAGGCAAGGAAAGAGTAACGGAAGGAAAGGAAGGCAAGGCAAAGCAAGGCACGGCAAGTGTAACAAAAGGCAAGGCACGGCAACGGGAAACAAGGCTAAGGAACGGCAACGCACGGCTAGGCAATGCACGGCCAGGCAAGGAAAGGGTAACGCAAGGCGAGGCACGGTAAGGCAAGACAAGGCTAATGCACGACAACGCACGGCTAGGCAATGCTCGGCAAGGCAAGGAAAGGGTAACGCAAGGCAAGGCACGGTCAGGCGAGGCAAGGCTAATGACGACAACGCAAGGCTAGGCAATGCACGGAAGGCAAGCAAAGAGTAACCGAAGGCAAGGAAGGCAAGGGAAAGCAAGGCAAGGCAAGAGTAACGGAAGGAACGGCTCGGCAAGGGAAACAAGGCTAAGGCACGGCAACGCAGGGCTAGGCAATGCACGGAAGGCAAGGAAAGGGTAACGCAAGGCAAGGCACTGTCAGGCGAGGCAAAGCTAATGTACGACATCGCAAGGCTAGGCAGTGCACGGCTATGCAAGGAAAGAGTAACGGAAGGAAAGGAAGGCAAGGCAAAGCACGGCAAGGCAAGTGTAACAACAGGCACGTCACGGCAAGGGGAAACAAGGCTAAGGCACGACAACGCAAGGCTAGGCAATGCACGGAAGGCAAGCAAAGAGTAATGGAAGGCAAGGAAAGCAAAGGAAAGCAGGGGAAGGCAAGGGTAACGAAAGGAACGGCACGGTAACGGGAAACAAGGCTAAGGCACGACAACGCAAGGCTAGGCAATGCACGACAATGCAAGGAAAGCTTAAAGCAAAGGAAGGCACGGTCAGGCGAGATAAGGCTAAGGCACGACAACGCAAGGGTAGGCAATGCACGGAAGGCAAGCAAAGAGTAACGGAAGGTAAGGAAGGCAAGGGAAAGCAAAGAAAGGCAAGTGTAACGGAAGGAACGGCACGGCAAGGGGAAACAAGGCTAAGGCACGACAACGCACGCTAGGCAATGCACGGAAAGGCAAGGAAAGGGTAACGCATGGGAAAGCACGGTCAGGCGAGGCAAGCCTAAGGCATGACAACGCTAGGCTAGGCAATGCACGGAAAGCAAGCAAAGAGTAACGGAACGCAAGGAAGGCAAGGGAAAGCAAGGGAAGGCAAGGGTAACGGAAGGAACGGCACGGCAAGGGGTAACAAGGCTAAGGCACGACAACGCACGCTAGGCAATGCACGGCAAGGCAAGGAAAGGGTAACGCATGGGAAAGCACGGTCAGGCGAGGCAAGGCTAAGGCACGACAACGCAAGGCTAGGAAATTCAGGGAAGGCAAGCAAAGAGTAACGGAAGGTAAGGAAGGCAAGGCAAAGCCAGGCAAGGCAAGTGTAACAAAAGGCACGCAACGGCAAGGGGAAACAAGGCTAAGGCACGACAACACACGGCTAGGAAATGCACGGCAAGGCACGGAAAGGGTAACGCAAGGCAAGGCACGGTGAGGCTAGGCAAGGCTAATGCACGACAACGCAAGGCTAGGCAATGCACGACAATGCAAGTAAAGCTTGAAGCAAAGGAAGGCACGGTCAGGCGAGATAAGGCTAAGGCACGGCAACGCAAGGCTAGGCAATGCACGGAAGGCAAGCAAAGAGTAACGGAAGGCAAGGAAGGCAAGGGAAAGTAAGGCAAGGGTAACGGAAGGAACGGCACGGCAAGGGCAAACAAGGCTAAAGCACGACAACGAACGGCTAGGCAATGCAGGGCAAGGCAAGGTAAGGGTAACGCAAGGCAAGGGACGGTCAGGCGAGGCAAGGCTAAGGCACGAAAACGCAAGGCCAGGCAATGCACGGAAGGGAAGCAAAGAATAACGGAACGTAAGGAAGGCAAGGGAAAGCAAGGCAAGTCAAGGGTAACGGAAGGAACGGCACGGCAAGGGGAAACAAGGCTAAGGCACGGCAACGCACGGCTAGCCAATGCACGAAAGCCAAGCAAAGAGTAACGTAAGGCAAGGAAGGCAAGGGAAAGCAGGGGAAGGCAAGGGTAACGGAAGGAACGGCACGGTAAGGGGAAACAAGGCTAAGGCACGACAACGCAGGGCTAGGCAATGCACGGCAAGGCAAGGAAAGGGTAACGCAAGGCAAGGCACGGTCAGGCGAGGCAAGGGTAATGCACGACAACGCAAGGCTACGCAGTACACGGCTAGGCAAGGAAAGAGTAACGGAAGGAAAGGAAGGCAAGGCAAGGCAAGGCAAGGCAAGTGTAACAAACGGCACGGCATGGCAAGGGGAAACAAGGCTAAGGTACGGCAACGCAATGCTAAGCAATGCATGTCCAGGCAAGGAAAGGGTAACGCAAGGCAAGGCACGGTAAGGCAAGGCGAGGCTAATGCACGACAACGCACGGCTTGGCAATGCACGGCAAGGCAAGGAAAGGGTAACGCAAGGCAAGGCACGGTTAGGCGAGGCAAGGCTAAGGCACGACAACGCTAGGCTAGGCAATGCACGGAAGGCAAGCAAAGAGTAACGGAAGGCAAGGAATGCAAGGCAAAGCAAGGCAACGCAAGCAAGTCTATGGCAAGGTGAAAAAAGGCTAAGGCACGACAACGCAAGGCTAGGCAATGCACGGAAGGCAAGCAAAGAGTAACGGAATGGAAGGAAGGCAAGGCAAAGCAAGCAAGGCTATGGCAAGGTGAAACAAGGCTAAGGCACCACAACGCACGGCTAGGCAATGCACGGCCAGCCAAGGAAAAGGTAACGCAAGGCAAGGCACTGTGAGGCAAGGCAAGGCTAATGCACGACAGCGCAAGGCTAGGCAATGCACGGAAGGCAAGTAAAGAGTAACGGAAACCAAGGAATGCAAGGGAAACCAAGGCAAGGCAAGGGTAACGGAAGTAACGGCACGGTAAGGGGAAACAAGGCTAAGGCACGACAACGCACGGCTAGGCAATGCACGGCAAGGCAAGGAAAGGGTAACGCCAGGCAAGGCACGGTCAGGCAAGGCAAGGCTAATGCACGACAAGGCAAGGCTTGGCAGTGCACGGCAAGGCAAGGAAAAGGTAACGCAAGGCAAGGCACTGTCAGGCGAGGCAAGGCTAAGGCACGACAACGCAAGGCTAGGCAATGCACGGAAGGAAAGCAAAGAGTAACGGAAGGCAAGGAAAGCAAGGAAAAGCAAGGCAAGGCAAGGGTAACGGAAGGAACGGCACGGCAAGGGGAAACAAGGCTAAGGCACGACAACACAGGGCTAGGCAATGCAGGGCAAGGCAAGGAAAGGGTAACGCAAGGCAAGGCACGGTTTGGGGAGGCAAGGCTAATGCACGACAACCCAAGGCTAGGCAATGCACGGAAGGCAAGCAAAGAGTAACGGAAGGCAAGTAATGCAAGGCAAAGCAAGGCAACGCAAGCAAGGCTATGGCAAGGTGAAAAAAGGCTAAGGCACGACCACGCAAGGCTAGGCAATGCACGGAAGGCAAGCAAAGAGTAACGGAAGGCAAGGAAGGCAAGGCAAAGCAAGGCAACGCAAGCAAGGCTATGGCAAGGTGAAAAAAGGCTAAGACACGACAACGCAAGGCTAGGCAATGCACGGAAGGCAAGCAAAGAGTAACGGAAGGCAAGGAAGGCAAGGGAAAGCAAGGCAAGGGTAACGGAAAGAACGGCACGGCAAGGGCAAACAAGGCTAAGGCACGACAACGAACGGCTAGGCAATGCACTGCAAGGCAAGGAAAGGGTAACGCAAGGCAAGGCACGGTCAGGCGAGGCAAGGCTAAGGCACGACTACGCAAGGCTAGGCAATGCACGGAAGGCAAGCAAAGAGTAACGGAAGGCAAGGAATGCAAGGGAAAGCAGGGGAAGGCAAGGATAACGAAAGGAACGGCACGGTAAGGGGAAACAAGGCTAAGGCACGACAACAGAGGGCTAGGCAATGCAGGGCAAGGCAAGGTAAGGGTAACGCAAGGCAAGGCACGGTCAGGCGAGGCAAGGCTAAGGCACGACAACGCAAGGCTAGGCAATGCACGGAAGGCAAGCAAAGAGTAACGGAACGCAAGGAAGGCAAGGGAATGCAAGGCAAGGCAAGGTTAACGGAAGGAACGGCACGGCAAGGGGAAACAAGGCTAAGGCACGGTAACGCACAGCTAGGCAATGCACGGCCAGGCAAGGAAAGGGTAACGCAAGGCAAGGCACGGTAAGGCAAGAGAAGGCTAATGCACGACAACGCACGGCTAGGCAATGCACGGCAAGACAAGGAAAGTGTAATGGAAGGAAAGATAGGCAAGGAAAAGCATGGCAAGGCAAGTGTAACAACAGGCACGGCACGGCAAGGGGAAACAAGGCTAAGGTACGACAACGCAAGGCTAGGCAATGCACGGAAGGCAAGCAAAGAGTAATGGAAGGCAAGGAATGCAAAGGAAAGCAGGGGAAGGCAAGGGTAACGAAAGGAACGGCACGGTAAGGGGAAACAAGGCTAAGGCACGACAACGCAGGGCTAGGCAATGCAGGGCAAGGCAAGGAAAGGGTAACTCAAGGCAAGGCACGGTTTGGGGAGGCAAGGCTAATGCACGACAACGAAAGGCTAGGCAATGCACGGAAGGCAAGCAAAGAGTTACGGAAACCAAGGAAGGCAAGGGAAAGCAAGGCAAGGGAAGGGTAACGGAAGGAACGGCACGGCAAGGGGAAACAAGGCTAAGGCACGGCAACGCACGGCTAGGCAATGCACGGCAAGGCAAGGAAGAGGTAACGCAAGGCAAGGCACCTTGAGGCAAGGCAAGGCTGATGCACGACAACGCACGGCTAGGCAATGCACGGCAAGGCAAGGAAAGGGTAACGCAAGGCAAGGCACGGTCAGGCGAGGCAAGGCTAAGGCACGACAACGCAAGGCTAGGCAATGCACGGAAGGCAAGCAAAGAGTAACGGAAGGCAAGGAAGGCAAGGGAAAGCAGGGGAAGGGAAGGGTAACGGAAGGAACGGCTCGGCAAGGGGAAACAAGGCTAAGGCACGGTAACGAAGGGCTAGGCAATGCACGGCAAGGCAAGGAAAGGGTAACGCAAGGCAAGGCACGGTCAGGCGAGGCAAGGGTAATGCACGAAAACGCAAGGCTACGCAGTGCACGGCTAGGCAAGGAAAGAGTAACGGAAGGAATGGAAGGCAAGGCAAAGCAAGGCAAGGCAAGTGTAACAAAAGGCACGGCACGGCAAGGGGAAACAAGGCTAAGGCACGGCAACGCAAGACTAAGCAATGCACGGCCAGGCAAGGAAAGGGTAACGCAAGGCAAGGTACTGTTAGGCGAGGCAAGGCTAAGGCACGACAACGCAATGCTAGGCAATGCACGGAAGGCAAGCAAAGAGTAACGGAAGGCAAGGAATGCAAGGCAAAGCAAGACAAAGCAAGCAAGGCTATGGCAAGGTGAAACAAGGCTTAGGCACCACAACGCACGGCTAGACAATGCACGGCCAGCCAAGGAAAAGGTAACGCAAGGCAAGGCACTCTGAGGCAAGGCAAGGCTAATGCACGACAGCGCAAGGCTAGGCAATGCACGGAAGGCAAGCAAAGAGTAACGGAAACCAAGGAAGGCAAGGGAAAGCAAGGAAAGGCAAGGGTAACGGAAGGAACGGCACGGCAAGGGGAAACAAGGCTAAGGCACGGCAACGCACGGCTAGGCAATGCACGGCAAGGCAAGGAAAGGGTAACGCAAGGCAAGGCACGGTTTGGGGAGGCAAGGCTAATGCACGACAACGCAAGGCTAGGCAGTGCACGGCTAGGCAAGGAAAGAGTAACGGAAGGAAAGGAAGGCAAGGCAAAGCAAGGCAAGGCAAGTGTAACAAAAGGCAAGGCACGGCAAGGGGAAACAAGGCTAAGGAACGGCAACGCACGGCTAGGCAATGCACGGCCAGGCAAGGAAAGGGTAACGCAAGGCAAGGCACGGTAAGGCAAGACAAGGCTAATGCACGACAACGCACGGCTAGGCAATGCACGGCAAGGCAAGGAAAGGGTAACGCAAGGCAAGGCACGGTCAGGAGAGGCAAGGCTAATGCACGACAACGCAAGGCTAGGCAATGCACGGAAGGCAAGCAAAGAGTAACGGAAGGCAAGGAAGGCAAGGGAAACCAAGGCAAGGCAAGGGTAACGGAAGGAACGGCTCGGCAAGGGGAAACAAGGCTAAGGCACGGCAACGCAGGGCTAGGCAATGCACGGCAAGGCAAGGAAAGGGTAACGCAAGGCAAGGCACTGTGAGGCGAGGCAAAGCTAATGCACGACATCGCAAGGCTAGGCAGTGCACGGCTAGGCAAGGAAAGAGTAATGGAGGAAAGGAAGGCAAGGAAAAGCATGGCAAGGCAAGTGTAACAACAGGCACGGCACGGCAAGGGGAAACAAGGCTAAGGCACGACAACGCAAGGCTAGGCAATGCACGGAAGGCAAGCAAAGAGTAACGGAAGGCAAGGAATGCAATGCAAAGCAAGGCAACGCAAGCAAGGCTATGGCAAGGTGAAAAAAGGCTAAGGCACGACCACGCAAGGCTAGGCAATGCACGGAAGGGAAGCAAAGAGTAACGGAAGGCAAGGAAGGCAAGGCAAAGCAAGGCAACGCAAGCAAGGCTATGGCAAGGTGAAAAAAGGCTAAGACACGACAACGCAAGGCTAGGCAATGCACGGAAGGCAAGGAAAGAGTAACGGAAGGCAAGGAAGGCAAGGGAAAGCAAGGCAAGGGTAACGGAAGGAACGGCACGGCAAGGGCAAACAAGGCTAAGGCACGACAACGAACGGCTAGGCAATGCAGGGCAAGGCAAGGTAAGGGTAACGCAAGGCAAGGCACGGTCAGGCGAGGCAAGGCTAAGGCACGACAACGCAAGGCTAGGCAATGCACGGAAGGCAAGCAAAGAATAACGGAACGCAAGGAAGTCAAGGGAAAGCAAGGCAAGGCAAGGGTAACGGAAGGAACGGCACGGCAAGGGGAAACAAGGCTAAGGCACGGCAACGCAGGGCTAGGCAATGCACGGCAAGGCAAGGAAAGGGTAACGCAAGGCAAGGCACGGTCAGGCGAGGCAAGGGTAATGCACGACAACGCAAGGCTACGCAGTACACGGCTAGGCAAGGAAAGAGTAACGGAAGGAAAGGAAGGCAAGGCAAAGCAAGGCAAGGCAAGTGTAACAAAAGGCACGGCACGGCAAGGGGAAACAATGCTAAGGTACGGCAACGCAAGGCTAAGCAATGCATGTCCAGGCAAGGAAAGGGTAACGCAAGGCAAGGCACGGTAAGGCAAGGCGAGGCTAATGCACGACAACGCACGGCTTGGCAATGCACGGCAAGGCAAGGAAAGGGTAACGCAAGGCAAGGCACGGTTAGGCGAGGCAAGGCTAAGGCACGACAACGCTAGGCTAGGCAATGCACGGAAGGCAAGCAAAGAGTAACGGAAGGCAAGGAATGCAAGGCAAAGCAAGGCAACGCAAGCAAGTCTATGGCAAGGTGAAAAAAGGCTAAGTCACGACAACGCAAGGCTAGGCAATGCACGGAAGGCAAGCAAAGAATAACGGAATGGAAGGAAGGCAAGGCAAAGCAAGCAAGGCAATGGCAAGGTGAAACAAGGCTAAGGCACCACAACGCACGGCTAGGCAATGCACGGCCAGCCAAGGAAAAGGTAACGCAAGGCAAGGCACTGTGAGGCAAGGCAAGGCTAATGCACGACAGCGCAAGGCTAGGCAATGCACGGAAGGCAAGCAAAGAGTAACGGAAACCAAGGAATGCAAGGGAAACCAAGGCAAGGCAAGGGTAACGGAAGTAACGGCACGGCAAGGGGAAACAAGGCTAAGGCACGACAACGCACGGCTAGGCAATGCACGGCAAGGCAAGGAAAGGGTAACGCCAGGCAAGGCACGGTCAGGCAAGGCAAGGCTAATGCACGACAAGGCAAGGCTTGGCAGTGCACGGCAAGGCAAGGAAAAGGTAACGCAAGGCAAGGCACTGTCAGGCGAGGCAAGGCTAAGGCACGACAACGCAAGGCTAGGCAATGCACGGAAGGAAAGCAAAGAGTAACGGAAAGCAAGGAAAGCAAGGGAAAGCAAGGCAAGGCAACGGTAACGGAAGGAACGGCACGGCAAGGGGAAACAAGGCTAAGGCACGACAACACAGGGCTAGGCAATGCAGGGCAAGGCAAGGAAAGGGTAACGCAAGGCAAGGCACGGTTTGGGGAGGCAAGGCTAATGCACGACAACCCAAGGCTAGGCAATGCACGGAAGGCAAGCAAAGAGTAACGGAAGGCAAGTAATGCAAGGCAAAGCAAGGCAACGCAAGCAAGGCTATGGCAAGGTGAAAAAAGGCTAAGGCACGACCACGCAAGGCTAGGCAATGCACGGAAGGCAAGCAAAGAGTAACGGAAGGCAAGGAAGGCAAGGCAAAGCAAGGCAACGCAAGCAAGGCTATGGCAAGGTGAAAAAAGGCTAAGACACGACAACGCAAGGCTAGGCAATGCACGGAAGGCAAGCAAAGAGTAACGGAAGGCAAGGAAGGCAAGGGAAAGCAAGGCAAGTGTAACGGAAAGAACGGCACGGCAAGGGCAAACAAGGCTAAGGCACGACAACGAACGGCTAGGCAATGCACTGCAAGGCAAGGAAAGGGTAACGCAAGGCAAGGCACGGTCAGGCGAGGCAAGGCTAAGGCACGACTACGCAAGGCTAGGCAATGCACGGAAGGCAAGCAAAGAGTAACGGAAGGCAAGGAATGCAAGGGAAAGCAGGGGAAGGCAAGGGTAACGAAAGGAACGGCACGGTAAGGGGAAACAAGGCTAAGGCACGACAACACAGGGCTAGGCAATGCAGGGCAAGGCAAGGTAAGGGTAACGCAAGGCAAGGCACGGTCAGGCGAGGCAAGGCTAAGGCACGACAACGCAAGGCTAGGCAATGCACGGAAGGCAAGCAAAGAGTAACGGAAGGCAAGGAAGGCAAGGGAAACCAAGGCAAGGCAAGGGTAACGGAAGGAACGGCTCGGCAAGGGGAAACAAGGCTAAGGCAAGGCAACGCAGGGCTAGGCAATGCACGGCAAGTCAAGGAAAGGGTAACGCAAGGCAAGGCACTGTCAGGCGAGGCAAAGCTAATGCACGACATCGCAAGGCTAGGCAGTGCACGGCTAGGCAAGGAAAGAGTAATGGAAGGAAAGATAGGCAAGGAAAAGCATGGCAAGGCAAGTGTAACAACAGGCACGGCACGGCAAGGGGAAACAAGGCTAAGGTACGACAACGCAAGGCTAGGCAATGCACGGAAAGCAAGCAAAGAGTAACGGAAGGCAAGGAATGCAAAGGAAAGCAGGGGAAGGCAAGGGTAACGAAAGGAACGGCACGGTAAGGGGAAACAAGGCTAAGGCACGACAACACAGGGCTAGGCAATGCAGGGCAAGGCAAGGAAAGGGTAACTCAAGGCAAGGCACGGTTTGGGGAGGCAAGGCTAATGCACGACAACGAAAGGCTAGGCAATGCACGGAAGGCAAGCAAAGAGTTACGGAAAGCAAGGAAGGCAAGGGAAAGCAAGGCAAGGGAAGGGTAACGGAAGGAACGGCACGGCAAGGGGAAACAAGGCTAAGGCACGGCAACGCACGGCTAGGCAATGCACGGCAAGGCAAGGAAGAGGTAACGCAAGGCAAGGCACCTTGAGGCAAGGCAAGGCTGATGCACGACAACGCACGGCTAGGCAATGCACGGCAAGGCAAGGAAAGGGTAACGCAAGGCAAGGCACGGTCAGGCGAGGCAAGGCTAAGGCACGACAACGCAAGGCTAGGCAATGTACGAAAGGCAAGCAAAGAGTAACGGAAGGCAAGGAAGGCAAGGGAAAGTAGGGGAAGGCAAGGGTAACGGAAGGAACGGCACGGTAAGGGGAAACAAGGCTAAGGCACGACAACGCAGGGCTAGGCAATGCACGGCAAGGCAAGGAAAGGGTAACTCGAGGCAAGGCCCGGTCAGGCGAGGCAAGGGCAATGCACGACAACGCAAGGCTACGCAGTGCACGGCTAGGCAAGGAAAGAGTAACGGAAGGAAAGGAAGGCAAGGCAAAGCAAGGCAAGGCAAGTGTAACAAAAGGCACGGCACGGTAAGGGGAAACAAGGCTAAGGCACGGCAACGCAAGGCTAAGCAATGCACGGCCAGGCAAGGAAAGGGTAACGCAAGGCAAGGCACGGTAAGGCAAGAGAAGGCTAATGCACGACAACGCACGGCTAGGCAATGCACGGCAAGGCAAGGAAAGGGTAACGCAAGGCAAGGCACGGTCAGGCGAGGCAAGGCTAATGCACGACAACGCAAGGCTAGGCAATGCACGGAAGGCAAACAAAGAGTAACGGAATGTAAGGAAGGCAAGGGAAACCAAGGCAAGGCAAGGGTAACGGAAGGAACGGCTCGGCAAGGGGAAACAAGGCTAAGGCAAGGCAACGCAGGGCTAGGCAATGCACGGCAAGGCAAGGAAAGGGTAACGCAAGGCAAGGCACTGTCAGGCGAGGCAAAGCTAATGCACGACATCACAAGGCTAGGCAGTGCACGGCTAGGCAAGGAAAGAGTAATGGAAGGAAAGGAAGGCAAGGAAAAGCATGGCAAGTCAAGTGAAACAACAGGCACGGCTCGGCAAGGGGAAACAAGGCTAAGGCACGACAACGCAAGGCTAGGCAATGCACGGAAGGCAAGCAAAGAGTAACGGAAGGCAAGGAATGCAAAGGAAAGCAGGGGAAGGAAAGGGTAACGCAAGGCAAGGCACGGTTTGGGGAGGCAAGGCTAATGCACGACAACGCAAGGCTAGGCAGTGCACGGCTAGGCAAGGAAAGAGTAACGGAAGGAAAGGAAGGCAAGGCAAAGCAAGGCAAGGCAAGTGTAACAAAAGGCAAGGCACGGCAAGGGGAAACAAGGCTAAGGAACGGCAACGCACGGCTAGGCAATGCACGGCCAGGCAAGGAAAGGGTAACGCAAGGCAAGGCACGGTAAGGCAAGACAAGGCTAATGCACGACAACGCACGGCTAGGCAATGCACGGCAAGGCAAGGAAAGGGTAACGCAACGCAAGGCACGGTCAGGAGAGGCAAGGCTAATGCACGACAACGCAAGGCTAGGCAATGCACGGAAGGCAAGAAAAGAGTAACGGAAGGCAAGGAAGGCAAGGGAAACCAAGGCAAGGCAAGGGTAACGGAAGGAACGGCTCGGCAAGGGGAAACAAGGCTAAGGCACGGCAACGCAAGGCTAGGCAATGCACGGCAAGGCAAGGAAAGGGTAACGCAAGGCAAGGCACTGTGAGGCGAGGCAAAGCTAATGCACGACATCGCAAGGCTAGGCAGTGCACGGCTAGGAAGGAAAGAGTAACGGAAGGAAAGGAAGGCAAGGCAAAGCAAGGCAAGGCAAGTGTAACAAAAGGCAAGGCACGGCAAGGGGAAACAAGGCTAAGGAACGGCAACGCACGGCTAGGCAATGCACGGCCAGGCAAGGAAAGGGTAATGCAAGGCGAGGCACGGTAAGGCTAGACAAGGCTAATGCACGACAACGCACGGCTAAGCAATGCTCGGCAAGGCAAGGAAAGGGTAACGCAAGGCAAGGCACGGTCAGGCGAGGCAAGGCTAATGACGACAACGCAAGGCTAGGCAATGCACGGAAGGCAAGCAAAGAGTAACGGAAGGCAAGGAAGGCAAGGGAAACCAAGGCAAGGCAAGAGTAACGGAAGGAACGGCTCGGAAGGGGAAAAAAGGCTAAGGCACGGCAACGCAGGGCAAGGCAATGCACGGCAAGGCAAGGAAAGGGTAACTCGAGGCAAGGCCCGGTCAGGCGAGGCAAGGGCAATGCACGACAACGCAAGGCTACGCAGTGCACGGCTAGGCAAGGAAAGAGTAACGGAAGGAAAGGAAGGCAAGGCAAAGCAAGGCAAGGCAAGTGTAACAAAAGGCACGGCACGGCAAGGGGAAACAAGGCTAAGGCACAGCAACGCAAGGCTAAGCAATGCACGGCCAGGCAAGGAAAGGGTAACGCAAGGCAAGGCACGGTAAGGCAAGAGAAGGCTAATGCACGACAACGCACGGCTAGGCAATGCACGGAAAGGCAAGGAAAGGGTAACTCGAGGCAAGGCCCGGTCAGGCGAGGCAAGGGCAATGCACGACATCGCAAGGCTAGGCAGTGCACGGCTAGGCAAGGAAAGAGTAATGGAAGGAAAGGAAGGCAAGGAAAAGCATGGCAAGGCAAGTGTAACAACAGGCACGGCTCGGCAAGGGGAACCAAGGCTAAGGCACGACAACGCAAGGCTAGGCAATGCACGGAAGGCAAGCAAAGAGTAACGGAAGGCAAGGAATGCAAAGGAAAGCAGGGGAAGGCAAGGGTAACGAAAGGAACGGCACGGTAAGGGGAAACAAGGCTAAGGCACGACAACACAGGGCTAGGCAATGCAGGGCAAGGCAAGGAAAGGGTAACGGAAGGAAAGGAAGGCAAGGCAAAGTAAGGCAAGGCAAGTGTAACAAAAGGCAAGGCACGGCAAGGGGAAACAAGGCTAAGGCAAGGCAACGCAGGGCTAGGCAATGCACGGCAAGGCAAGGAAAGGGTAACGCAAGGCAAGGCACTGTCAGGCGAGGCAAAGCTAATGCACGACATCGCAAGGCTAGGCAGTGCACGGCTAGGCAAGGAAAGAGTAATGGAAGGAAAGGAAGGCAAGGAAAAGCATGGCAAGGCAAGTGTAACAACAGGCACGGCACGGCAAGGGGAAACAAGGCTAATGCACGACAACGCAAGGCTAGGCAATGCACGGAAGGCAAGCAAAGAGTAACGGAAGGCAAGGAATGCAAAGGAAAGCAGGGGAAGGAAAGGGTAACGCAAGGCAAGGCACGGTTTGGGGAGGCAAGGCTAATGCACGACAACGCAAGGCTAGGCAGTGCACGGCTAGGCAAGGAAAGAGTAACGGAAGGAAAGGAAGGCAAGGCAAAGCAAGGCAAGGCAAGTGTAACAAAAGGCAAACCACGGCAAGGGGGAAACAGGGCTAAGGCACGACAACGCAAGGCTAGGCAATGCACGGAAGGCAAGCAAAGAGTAACGGAAGGCAAGGAATGCAAAGGAAAGCAGGGGAAGGCAAGGCATGGGTAACGCAAGGCAAGGCACGGTCAGGCGAGGCAAGGCTAATGCACGACAACGCAAGGCTAGGCAATGCACGGAAGGCAAACAAAGAGTAACGGAATGTAAGGAAGGCAAGGGAAACCAAGGCAAGGCAAGGGTAACGGAAGGAACGGCTCGGCAAGGGGAAACAAGGCTAAGGCAAGGCAACGCAGGGCTACGCAATGCACGGCAAGGCAAGGAAAGGGTAACGCAAGGCAAGGCACTGTCAGGCGAGGCAAAGCTAATGCACGACATCGCAAGGCTAGGCAGTGCACGGCTAGGCAAGGAAAGAGTAATGGAAGGAAAGGAAGGCAAGGAAAAGCATGGCAAGGCAAGTGTAACAACAGGCACGGCTCGGCAAGGGGAAACAAGGCTAAGGCACGAAAACGCAAGGCTAGGCAATGCACGGAAGGCAAGCAAAGAGTAACGGAAGGCAAGGAATGCAAAGGAAAGCAGGGGAAGGCAAGGGTAACGAAAGGAACGGCACGGTAAGGGGAAACAAGGCTAAGGCACGACAACACAGGGCTAGGCAATGCAGGGCAAGGCAAGCAATGGGTAACGCAAGGCAAGGTACGGTTTGGGGAGGCAAGGCTAATGCACGACAACGAAAGGCTAGGCAATGCACGGAAGGCAAGCAAAGAGTTACGGAAGGCAAGGAAGGCAAGGCAAAGCAAGGCAACTCAAGCAAGGCTATGGCAAGGTGAAAAAAGGCTAAGACACGACCACGCAAGGCTAGGCAATGCACGGAAGGCAAGCAAAGAGTAACGGAAGGCAAGGAAGGCAAGGCAAAGCAAGGCAACGCAAGCAAGGCTATGGCAAGGTGAAAAAAGGCTAAAACACGACAAGGCAAGGCTAGGCAATGCACGGAAGGCAAGCAAAGTGTAACGGAAGGCAAGGAAGGCAAGGGAAAGCAAGGCAAAGCAAGCAAGGCTATGGCAAGGTGAAACAAGGCTAAGGCACCACAACGCACGACTAGGCAATGCACGGCCAGCCAAGGAAAAGGTAAAGCAAGGCAAGGCACTCTGAGGCAAGGCAAGGCTAATGCATGACAGCGCAAGGCTAGGCAATGCACGGAAGGCAAGCAAAGAGTAACGGAAACCAAGGAAGGCAAGGGAAAGCAAGGCAAGGCAAGGGTAACGGAAGGAACGGCACGGCAAGGGGAAACAAGGCTAAGGCACGACAACGCACGGCTACGCAATGCACGGCAATGCAAGGAAAGGGTAACGCCAGGCAAGGCACGGTCAGGCAAGGCAAGGCTAATGCACGACAAGGCAAGGCTAGGCAGTGCACGGGAAGGCAAGAAAAGGGTAACGCAAGGCAAGGCACTGTCAGGCGAGGCAAGGCTAAGGAAAGCCAACGCAAGGCTAGGCAATGCACGGAAAGCAAGGAAAGAGTAACGGAAGGCAAGGAATGCAAGGCAAAGCAAGGCAACGCAAGCAAGGCTATGGCAAGGTGAAAAAAGGCTAAGGCCCGACCACGCAAGGCTAGGCAATGCACGGAAGGCAAGCAAAGCGTAACGGAAAGCAAGGAAGGCAAGGCAAAGCAAGGCAACGCAAGCAAGGCTATGGCAAGGTGAAAAAAGGCTAAGACACGACAAGGCAAGGCTAGGCAATGCACGGAAGGCAAGCAAAGAGTAACGGAAGGCAAGGAAGGCAAGGGAAAGCAAGGCAAGGCAATGGTAACGGAAAGAACGGCACGGCAAGGGGAAACAAGGCTAAGGCACGACAACGCACTGCTAGGCAATGCACTGCAAGGCAAGGAAAGGGTAAAGCAAGGCAAGGCACGGTCAGGCGAGGCAAGGCTAAGGCACGACAACGCAAGGCTAGGCAATGCACGGAAGGCAAGCAAAGAATAACGGAACGCAAGGAAGGCAAGGGAAAGCAAGGCAAGGCAAGGGTAACGGAAGGAACGGCACGGCAAGGGGAAACAAGGCTAAGGCCCGACAAAACAGGGCTAGGCATTGCAGGGCAAGGCAAGGAAAGGGTAAAGCAAGGCAAGGCACGGTTTGGGGAGGCAAGGCTCATGCACGACAACGCAAGGCTAGGCAATGCACGGAAGGCAAGCAAAGAGTAACGGAAGGCAAGGGTTGCAAGGAAAAGCAAGGCAACGCAAGCAAGGCTATGGCAAGGTGTAAAAAGGGTAAGGCACGACCACGCAAGGCTAGGCAATGCACGGAAGGCAAGCAAAGAGTAACGGAAGGCAAGGAATGCAATGCAAAGCAAGGCAACGCAAGCAAGGCTATGGCAAGGTGAAAAAAGGCTATGGCACGACCACGCAAGGCTAGCCAATGCACGGAAGGGAAGCAAAGAGTAACGGAAGGCAAGGAAGGCAAGGCAAAGCAAGGCAACGGAAGCAAGGCTATGGCAAGGTGAAAAAAGGCTAAGACACGACATCGCAAGGCTAGGCAATGCACGGAAGGCAAGCAAAGAGTAACGGAAGGCAAGGAAGGCAAGGGATAGCAAGGCAAGGGTAACGGAAGGAACGGCACGGCAAGGGCAAACAAGGCTAAGGCACGACAAAGAACGGCTAGGCAATGCAGGGCAAGGCAAGGTAAGGTTAACGCAAGGCAAGGAACGGTCAGGCGAGGCAAATCTAAGGCACGACAACGCAAGGCTAGGCAATGCACGGAAGCCAAGCAAAGAATAACGGAACGCAAGGAAGGCAAGGGAAAGCAAGGCAAGGCAAGGGTAACGGAAGGAACGGCACGGCAAGGGGAAACAAAGCTAAGGCACGACAACACAGGGCTAGGCAATGCAGGGCAAGGCAAGGAAAGGGTAAAGCAAGGCAAGGCACGGTTTGGGGAGGCAAGGCTAATGCACGACACCGTAAGGCTAGGCAATGCACGGAAGGCAAGCAAAGAGTAACGGAAGGCAAGGAATGCAAGGCAAAGCAAGGCAACGCAAGCAAGGCTATGGCAAGGTGAAAAAAGGCTAAGGCACGACCACGCAAGGCTAGGCAATGCACGGAAGGCAAACAAAGAGTAACGGAAGGCAAGGAAGGCAAGGCAAAGCAAGGCAACGCAAGCAAGGCTATGGCAAGGTGAAAAAAGGCTAAGACATGACAACGCAAGGCTAGGCAATGCACGGAAGGCAAGCAAAGAGTAACGGAAGGCAAGGAAGGCAAGGGAAAGCAAGACAAGGGTAACGGAAGGAACGGCACGGCAAGGGCAAACAAGGCTAAGGCACGACAACGACCGGCTAGGCAATGCACTGCAAGGCAAGGAACGGGTAACGCAAGGCAAGGCACGGTCAGGCGAGGCAAGGCTAAGGCACGACTACGCAAGGCTAGGCAATGCACGGAAGGCAAGCAAAGAGTAACGGAAGGCAAGGAATTCAAGGGAAAGCAGGGGAAGGCAAGGGTAACGAAAGGAACGGCACGGTAAGGGGAAACAAGGCTAAGGCACGACAACACAGGGCTAGGCAATGCAGGGCAAGGCAAGGTAAGGGTAACGCAAGGCAAGGCACGGTCAGGCGAGGCAAGGCTAAGGCACGACAACGCAAGGCTAGGCAATGCACGGAAGGCAAGCAAAGAGTAACGGAACGCAAGGAAGGCAAGGGAATGCAAGGCAAGGCAAGGTTAACGGAAGGAACGGCACAGCAAGGGGAAACAAGGCTAAGGCACGGTAACGCACGGCTAGGCAATGCAGGGCAAGGCAAGGAAATGGTAACGCAAGGCAAGGCACGGTTGGGGGAGGCAAGGCTAATGCACGACAACAGAAGGATAGGCAGTGCACGGATAGGCAAGGAAAGAGTAACGGAAGGAAAGGAAGGCAAGGCAAAGCAAGGCAAGGCAAGTGTAACAAAAGGCAAGGCACGGCAAGGGGAAACAAGGCTAAGGAACGGCAACGCACGGCTAGGCAATGCACGGCCAGGCAAGGAAAGGGTAACGCAAGACAAGGCACGGTAAGGCAAGACAAGGCTAATGCACGACAACGCACGGCTAGGCAATGCACGGCAAGGCAAGCAAAGAGTAACGGAAGGCAAGGAAGGCAAGGGAAACCAAGGCAAGGCAAGGATAACGGAAGGAACGGGTCGGCAAGGGGAAACAAGGCTAAGGCAAGGCAACGCAGGGCTAGGCAATGCACGGGAATGCAAGGAAAGGGTAACGCAAGGCAAGGCACTGTCAGGCGCGGCAAAGCTAATGCACGACATCGCAAGGCTAGGCAGTACACGGCTAGGCAAGGAAAGAGTAATGGAAGGAAAGGAAGGCAAGGAAAAGCATGGCAAGGCAAGTGTAACGGAAGGAACGGCACGGCAAGGGGAAACAAGGCTAAGGCACGACAACGCAAGGCTAGGCAATGCACGGAATGCAAGCAAAGAGTAACGGAAGGCAAGGAATGCAAAGGAAAGCAGGGGAAGGCAAGGGCAACGAAAGGAACGGCACGGTAAGGGGAAACAAGGCTAAGGCACGACAACACAGGGCTAGGCAATGCAGGGCAAGGCAAGGAAAGGGTAACGCAAGGCAAGGCACGGTTTGGGGAGGCAAGGCTAATGCACGACACCGTAAGGCTAGGCAATGCACGGAAGGCAAGCAAAGAGTAACGGAAGGCAAGGAATGCAAGGCAAAGCAAGGCAACGCAAGCAAGGCTATGGCAAGGTGAAAAAAGGCTAAGACACGACATCGCAAGGCTAGGCAATGCACGGAAGGCAAGCAAAGAGTAACGGAAGGCAAGGAAGGCAAGGGATAGCAAGGCAAGGGTAACGGAAGGAACGGCACGGCAAGGGCAAACAAGGCTAAGGCACGACAAAGAACGGCTAGGCAATGCAAGGCAAGGCAAGGTAAGGTTAACGCAAGGCAAGGCACGGTCAGGCGAGGCAAGGCTAAGGCACGACAACGCAAGGCTAGGCAATGCACGGAAGCCAAGCAAAGAATAACGTTACGCAAGGAAGGCAAGGGAAAGCAAGGCAAGGCAAGGGTAACGGAAGGAACGGCACGGCAAGGGGAAACAAAGCTAAGGCACGACAACACAGGGCTAGGCAATGCAGGGCAAGGCAAGGAAAGGGTAAAGCAAGGCAAGGCACGGTTTGGGGAGGCAAGGCTAATGCACGACACCGTAAGGCTAGGCAATGTACGGAAGGCAACCAAAGAGTAACGGAAGGCAAGGAATGCAAGGCAAAGCAAGGCAACGCAAGCAAGGCTATGGCAAGGTGAAAAAAGGCTAAGGCACGACCACGCAAGGCTAGGCAATGCACGGAAGGCAAACAAAGAGTAACGGAAGGCAAGGAAGGCAAGGCAAAGCAAGGCAACGCAAGCAAGGCTATGGCAAGGTGAAAAAAGGCTAAGACACGACAACGCAAGGCTAGGCAATGCACGGAAGGCAAGCAAAGAGTAACGGAAGGCAAGGAAGGCAAGGGAAAGCAAGACAAGGGTAACGGAAGGAACGGCACGAGAAGGGCAAACAAGGCTAAGGCACGACAACGACCGGCTAGGCAATGCACTGCAAGGCAAGGAACGGGTAACGCAAGGCAAGGCACGGTCAGGCGAGGCAAGGCTAAGGCACGACTACGCAAGGCTAGGCAATGCACGGAAGGCAAGCAAAGAGTAACGGAAGGCAAGGAATGCAAGGGAAAGCAGGGGAAGGCAAGGGTAACGAAAGGAACGGCACGGTAAGGGGAAACAAGGATAAGGCACGACAACACAGGGCTAGGCAATGCAGGGCAAGGCAAGGTAAGGGTAACGAAAGGCAAGGCACGGTCAGGCGAGGCAAGGCTAAGGCACGACAACGCAAGGCTAGGCAATGCACGGAAGGCAAGCAAAGAGTAACGGAACGCAAGGAAGGCAAGGGAATGCAAGGCAAGGCAAGGTTAACGGAAGGAACGGCACGGCAAGGGGAAACAAGGCTAAGGCACGGTAACGCACGGCTAGGCAATGCAGGGCAAGGCAAGGAAATGGTAACGCAAGGCAAGGCACGGTTGGGGGAGGCAAGGCTAATGCACGACAACGGAAGGATAGGCAGTGCACGGCTAGGCAAGGAAAGAGTAACGGAAGGAAAGGAAGGCAAGGCAAAGCAAGGCAAGGCAAGTGTAACAAAAGGCAAGGCACGGCAAGGGGAAACAAGGCTAAGGAACGGCAACGCACGGCTAGGCAATGCACGGCCAGGCAAGGAAAGGGTAACGCAAGACAAGGCACGGTAAGGCAAGACAAGGCTAATGCACGACAACGCACGGCTAGGCAATGCACGGCAAGGCAAGCAAAGAGTAACGGAAGGCAAGGAAGGCAAGGGAAACCAAGGCAAGGCAAGGATAACGGAAGGAACGGGTCGGCAAGGGGAAACAAGGCTAAGGCAAGGCAACGCAGGGCTAGGCAATGCACGGGAATGCAAGGAAAGAGTAACGCAAGGCAAGGCACTGTCAGGCGAGGCAAAGCTAATGCACGACATCGCAAGGCTAGGCAGTGCACGGCTAGGCAAGGAAAGAGTAATGGAAGGAAAGGAAGGCAAGGAAAAGCATGGCAAGGCAAGTGTAACAACAGGCACGGCACGGCAAGGGGAAACAAGGCTAAGGCACGACAACGCAAGGCTAGGCAATGCACGGAATGCAAGCAAAGAGTAACGGAAGGCAAGGAATGCAAAGGAAAGCAGGGGAAGGCAAGGGTAACGAAAGGAACGGCACGGTAAGGGGAAACAAGGCTAAGGCACGACAACACAGGGCTAGGCAATGCAGGGCAAGGCAAGGAAAGGGTAACGCAAGGCAAGGCACGGTTTGGGGAGGCAAGGCTAATGCACGACAACGCAAGGCTAGGCAATGCACGGAAGGCAAGCAAAGAGTAACGGAAGGCAAGGAAGGCAAGGGAAAGCAAGGCAAGGCAAGGGTAACGGAAGGAACGGCACGTCAAGGGGAAACAAGGCTAAGGCACGGCAACGCACGGCTACTCAATGCACGGCAAGGCAAGGAAAGGGTAACGCAAGGCAAGGCACGGTCAGGCGAGGCAAGGGTAATGCACGAAAACGCAAGGCTACGCAGTGCACGGCTAGGCAAGGAAAGAGTAACGGAAGGAAAGGAAGGCAAGGCAAAGCAAGGCAAGGCAAGTGTAACAAAAGGCACGGCACGGCAAGGGGAAACAAGGCTAAGGCACGGCAACGCAAGGCTAAGCAATGCACGGCCAGGCAACGAAAGGGTAACGCAAGGCAAGGCACGGTAAGGCAAGGCGAGGCTAATGCACGACAACGCACGGCTAGGCAATGCACGGCAAGGCAAGGAAAGGGTAAGGCAAGGCAAGGCACGGTTTGGGGAGGCAAGGCTAATGCACGACAACGCAAGGCTAGGCAATGCACAGAAGGCAAGTAAAGAGTAACGGAAGGCAAGGAATGCAAGGCAAAGCAAGGCAACGCAAGCAAGGCTATGGCAAGGTGAAAAAAGGCTAAGGCACGACCACGCAAGGCTAGGCAATGCACGGAAGGCCAGGAAAGAGTAACGGAAGGGAAGGAAGGCAAGGCAAATGAAGGCAACGCAAGCAAGGCTATGGCAAGGTGAAACAAGGCTAAGGCACGACAACGCACTGCTAGGCAATTCACGGAAGGCAAGCAAAGAGTAACGGAAGGCAAGGAAGGCAAGGGAAAGCAAGGCAAAGCAAGCAAGGCTATGGCAAGGTGAAACAAGGCTAAGGCACCACAACGCACGACTAGGCAATGCACGGCCAGCCAAGGAAAAGGTAACGCAAGGCAAGGCACTCTGAGGCAAGGCAAGGCTAATGCATGACAGCGCAAGGCTAGGCAATGCACGGAAGGCAAGCAAAGAGTAACGGAAATCAAGGAAGGCAAGGGAAAGCAAGGCAAGGCAAGGGTAACGGAAGGAACGGCACGGCAAGGGGAAACAAGGCTAAGGCACGACAACGCACGGCTAGGCAATGCACGGCAAGGCAAGGAAAGGGTAACGCCAGGCAAGGCACGGTCAGGCAAGTCAAGGCTAATGCACGACAAGGCAAGGCTAGGCAGTGCACGGCAAGGCAAGGAAAGGGTAACGCAAGGCAAGGCACTGTCAGGCGAGGCAAGGCTAAGGCACGACAACGCAAGGCTAGGCAATGCACGGAAGGAAAGCGAAGAGTAACGGAAGGCAAGGAAAGCAAGGGAAAGCAAGGGAAGGCAAGGGTAACGGAAGGAACGGCACGGCAAGGGGAAACAAGGCTAAAGCACGACAACACAGGGCTAGGCAATGCAGGGTAAGGCAAGGAAAGGGTAACGCAAGGCAAGGCACGGTTTGGGGAGGCAAGTCTAATGCACGACAACGCAAGGCTAGGCAGTGCACGGTAATGCAAGGAAAGAGTAACGGAAGGCAAGGAATGCAAGGCAAAGCAAGGCAACGCAAGTAAGGCTATGGCAAGGTGAAAAAAGGCTAAGGCACGACCACGCAAGGCTAGGCAATGCACGGAAGGCAAGCAAAGAGTAACGGAAAGCAAGGAAGGCAAGGCAAAGCAAGGCAACGCAAGCAAGGCTATGGCAAGGTGAAAAAAGGCTAAGACACGACAAGGCAAGGCTAGGCAATGCACGGAAGGCAAGCAAAGAGTAACGGAAGGCAAGGAAGGCAAGGGAAAGCAAGGCAAGGCAATGGTAACGGAAAGAACGGCACGGCAAGGGGAAACAAGGCTAAGGCACGACAACGCACTGCTAGGCAATGCACTGCAAGGGAAGGAAAGAGTAACGCAAGGCAAGGCACGGTCAGGCGAGGCAAGGCTAAGGCACGACAACGCAAGTCTAGGCAATGCACGGCAGGCAAGCAAAGAGTAACGGAACGCAAGGAAGGCAAGGGAAAGCAAGGCAAGGCAAGGTTACCGGAAGGAACGGCACGGCAAGGGGAAACAAGGCTAAGGCACGGCAACGCACGGCTAGGCAATGCAGGGCAAGGCAAGGAAATTGTAACGCAAGGCAAGGCACGGTTTGGGGAGGCAAGGCTAATGCACGACAACGCAAGGCTAGGCAGTGCACGGCTAGGCAAGGAAAGAGTAACGGAAGGAAAGGAAGGCAAGGCAAAGCAAGGCAAGGCAAGTGTAACAAAAGGCAAGGCACGGCAACGGGAAACAAGGCTAAGGAACGGCAACGCACGGCTAGGCAATGCACGGCCAGGCAAGGAAAGGGTAACGCAAGGCAAGGCACGGCAAGGCAAGACAAGGCTAATGCACGACGACGCACGGCTAGGCAATGCACGGCAAGGCAAGGAAAGGGTAACGCAAGGCAAGGCACGGTCAGGAGAGGCAAGGCTAATGCACGACAACGCAAGGCTCGGCAATGCACGGAAGGCAAGCAAAGAGTAACGGAAGGCAAGGAAGGCAGGGGAAACAAAGGCAAGGCAAGGGTAACGGAAGGAATGGCTCGGCAAGGGGAAACAAGGCTAAGGCACGGCAACGCAGGGCTAGGCAATGCACGGCAAGGCAAGGAAAGGGTAAGGCAAGGCAAGGCACTGTCAGGCGAGGCAAAGCTAATGCACGATATCGCAAGGCTAGGCAGTGCACGGCTAGGCAAGGAAAGAGTAACGGAAGGAAAGGAAGGCAAGGCAAAGCATGGCAAGGCAAGTGTAACAACAGGCACGGCACGGCAAGGGGAAACAAGGCTAAGGCACGACAACGCAAGGCTAGGCAATTCACGGAAGGCAAGCAAAGAGTAACGGAAGGCAAGGAATGCAAAGGAAAGCAGGGGAAGGCAAGGGTAACGAAAGGAACGGCACGGTAAGGGGAAACAACGCTAAGGCACGACAACACAGGGCTAGGCAATGCAGGGCAAGGCAAGGAAAGGGTAACGCAAGGCAAGGCACGATTTGGGGAGGCAAGGCTAATGCACGACAACGCAAGGGTAGGCAATGAACGGAAGGCAAGCAAAGAGTAACGGAAGGCAAGGAATGCAAGGGAAAGCAAGGCAAGGCAAGGGTAACGGAAGGAACGGCACGGCAAGGGGAAACAAGGCTAAGGCACGGCAACGCACGGCTAGGCAATGCACGGCAAGGCAAGGAAAGGGTAACGCAAGGCAAGGCACGGTGAGGCAAGGCAAGGCTGATGCACGACAACGCACGGCTAGGCAATGCACGGCAAGGCAAGGAAAGGGTAACGCAAGGCAAGGCACGGTGAGGCGAGGCAAGGCTAAGGCACGACAACGCAAGGCTAGGCAATGCACGGAAGGCAAGCAAAGAGTAACGGAAGGCAAGGAAGGCAAGGGAAAGGAGGGGAAGGCAAGGGTAACGGAAGGAACGGCACAGTAAGGGGAAACAAGGCTAAGGCACGACAACGCAGGGCTAGGCAATGCACGGCAAGGCAAGGAAAGGGTAATGCAAGGCAAGGCACGGTCAGGCGAGGCAAGGGTAATGCACGACAACGCAAGGCTACGCAGTGCACGGCTAGGCAAGGAAAGAGTAACGGAAGGAAAGGAAGGCAAGGCAAAGCAAGGCAAGGCAAGTGTAACAAAAGGCACGGCACGGCAAGGGGAAACAAGGCTAAGGCACGGCAACGCAAGGCTAAGCAATGCACGGCCAGGCAAGGAAAGGGTAACGGAAGGCAAGGCACAGTAATGCAAGGCGAGGCTAATGCACGACAACGCACGGCTAGGCAATGCATGGCAAGGCAAGGAAAGGGTAACGCAAGGCAAGGCACGGTTAGGCGAGGCAAGGCTAAGGCACGACAACGGAAGGCTAGGCAATGCTCGGAAGGCAAGCAAAGAGTAACGGAACGCAAGGAAGGCAAGGGAAAGCAAGGGAAGGCAAGGTTAACGGAAGGAACGGCACGGCATTTGGAAACAAGGCTAAGGCACGGTAACGCACGGCTAGGCAATGCAGGGCAAGGCAAGGAAATGGTAACGCAAGTCAAGGCACGGTTTGGGGAGGCAAGGCTAATGCACGACAACGCAAGGCTAGGCAGTGCACGGCTAGGCAAGGAAAGAGTAACGGAAGGAAAGGAAGGTAAGGCAAAGCAAGGCAAGGCAAGTGTAACAAAAGGTAAGGCACGGCAAGGGGAAACAAGGCTAAGGAACGGCAACGCACGGCTCGGCAATGCACGGCCAGGCAAGGAAAGGGTAACGCAAGGCGAGGTACGGTAAGGCTAGACAAGGCTAATGCACGACAACGCACGGCTAGGCAATGCTCGGCAAGGCAAGGAAAGGGTAACGCAAGGCAAGGCACGGTCAGGCGAGGCAAGGCTAATGACGACAACGCAAGGCTAGGCAATGCACGGAAGGCAAGCAAAGAGTAACGGAAGGCAAGGAATGCAAGGCAAAGCAAGGCAACGCAAGCAAGGCTATGGCAAGGTGAAAAAAGGCTAAGACACGACATCGCAAGGCTAGGCAATGCACGGAAGGCAAGCAAAGAGTAACGGAAGGCAAGGAAGGCAAGGGATAGCAAGGCAAGGGTAACGGAAGGAACGGCACGGCAAGGGCAAACAAGGCTAAGGCACGACAAAGAACGGCTAGGCAATGCAAGGCAAGGCAAGGTAAGGTTAACGCAAGGCAAGGCACGGTCAGGCGAGGCAAGGCTAAGGCACGACAACGCAAGGCTAGGCAATGCACGGAAGCCAAGCAAAGAATAACGGAACGCAAGGAAGGCAAGGGAAAGCAAGGCAAGGCAAGGGTAACGGAAGGAACGGCACGGCAAGGGGAAACAAAGCTAAGGCACGACAACACAGGGCTAGGCAATGCAGGGCAAGGCAAGGAAAGGGTAAAGCAAGGCAAGGCACGGTTTGGGGAGGCAAGGCTAATGCACGACACCGTAAGGCTAGGCAATGTACGGAAGGCAAGCAAAGAGTAACGGAAGGCAAGGAATGCAAGGCAAAGCAAGGCAACGCGCAAGCAAGGCTATGGCAAGGTGAAAAAAGGCTAAGGCACGACCACGCAAGGCTAGGCAATGCACGGAAGGCAAACAAAGAGTAACGGAAGGCAAGGAAGGCAAGGCAAAGCAAGGCAACGCAAGCAAGGCTATGGCAAGGTGAAAAAAGGCTAAGACACGACAAGGCAAGGCTAGGCAATGCACGGAAGGCAAGCAAAGAGTAACGGAAGGCAAGGAAGGCAAGGGAAAGCAAGGCAAGGCAATGGTAACGGAAAGAACGGCACGGCAAGGGGAAACAAGGCTAAGGCACGACAACGCACTGCTAGGCAATGCACTGCAAGGGAAGGAAAGAGTAACGCAAGGCAAGGCACGGTCAGGCGAGGCAAGGCTAAGGCACGACAACGCAAGTCTAGGCAATGCACGGCAGGCAAGCAAAGAGTAACGGAACGCAAGGAAGGCAAGGGAAAGCAAGGCAAGGCAAGGTTACCGGAAGGAACGGCACGGCAAGGGGAAACAAGGCTAAGGCACGGCAACGCACGGCTAGGCAATGCAGGGCAAGGCAAGGAAATTGTAACGCAAGGCAAGGCACGGTTTGGGGAGGCAAGGCTAATGCACGACAACGCAAGGCTAGGCAGTGCACGGCTAGGCAAGGAAAGAGTAACGGAAGGAAAGGAAGGCAAGGCAAAGCAAGGCAAGGCAAGTGTAACAAAAGGCAAGGCACGGCAACGGGAAACAAGGCTAAGGAACGGCAACGCACGGCTAGGCAATGCACGGCCAGGCAAGGAAAGGGTAACGCAAGGCAAGGCACGGCAAGGCAAGACAAGGCTAATGCACGACGACGCACGGCTAGGCAATGCACGGCAAGGCAAGGAAAGGGTAACGCAAGGCAAGGCACGGTCAGGAGAGGCAAGGCTAATGCACGACAACGCAAGGCTCGGCAATGCACGGAAGGCAAGCAAAGAGTAACGGAAGGCAAGGAAGGCAGGGGAAACAAAGGCAAGGCAAGGGTAACGGAAGGAATGGCTCGGCAAGGGGAAACAAGGCTAAGGCACGGCAACGCAGGGCTAGGCAATGCACGGCAAGGCAAGGAAAGGGTAAGGCAAGGCAAGGCACTGTCAGGCGAGGCAAAGCTAATGCACGACATCGCAAGGCTAGGCAGTGCACGGCTAGGCAAGGAAAGAGTAACGGAAGGAAAGGAAGGCAAGGCAAAGCATGGCAAGGCAAGTGTAACAACAGGCACGGCACGGCAAGGGGAAACAAGGCTAAGGCACGACAACGCAAGGCTAGGCAATGCACGGAAGGCAAGCAAAGAGTAACGGAAGGCAAGGAATGCAAAGGAAAGCAGGGGAAGGCAAGGGTAACGAAAGGAACGGCACGGTAAGGGGAAACAACGCTAAGGCACGACAACACAGGGCTAGGCAATGCAGGGCAAGGCAAGGAAAGGGTAACGCAAGGCAAGGCACGATTTGGGGAGGCAAGGCTAATGCACGACAACGCAAGGGTAGGCAATGAACGGAAGGCAAGCAAAGAGTAACGGAAGGCAAGGAATGCAAGGGAAAGCAAGGCAAGGCAAGGGTAACGGAAGGAACGGCACGGCAAGGGGAAACAAGGCTAAGGCACGGCAACGCACGGCTAGGCAATGCACGGCAAGGCAAGGAAAGGGTAACGCAAGGCAAGGCACGGTGAGGCAAGGCAAGGCTGATGCACGACAACGCACGGCTAGGCAATGCACGGCAAGGCAAGGAAAGGGTAACGCAAGGCAAGGCACGGTGAGGCGAGGCAAGGCTAAGGCACGACAACGCAAGGCTAGGCAATGCACGGAAGGCAAGCAAAGAGTAACGGAAGGCAAGGAAGGCAAGGGAAAGGAGGGGAAGGCAAGGGTAACGGAAGGAACGGCACAGTAAGGGGAAACAAGGCTAAGGCACGACAACGCAGGGCTAGGCAATGCACGGCAAGGCAAGGAAAGGGTAATGCAAGGCAAGGCACGGTCAGGCGAGGCAAGGGTAATGCACGACAACGCAAGGCTACGCAGTGCACGGCTAGGCAAGGAAAGAGTAACGGAAGGAAAGGAAGGCAAGGCAAAGCAAGGCAAGGCAAGTGTAACAAAAGGCACGGCACGGCAAGGGGAAACAAGGCTAAGGCACGGCAACGCAAGGCTAAGCAATGCACGGCCAGGCAAGGAAAGGGTAACGGAAGGCAAGGCACAGTAATGCAAGGCGAGGCTAATGCACGACAACGCACGGCTAGGCAATGCATGGCAAGGCAAGGAAAGGGTAACGCAAGGCAAGGCACGGTTAGGCGAGGCAAGGCTAAGGCACGACAACGCAAGGCTAGGCAATGCTCGGAAGGCAAGCAAAGAGTAACGGAACGCAAGGAAGGCAAGGGAAAGCAAGGGAAGGCAAGGTTAACGGAAGGAACGGCACGGCAAGGGGAAACAAGGCTAAGGCACGGTAACGCACGGCTAGGCAATGCAGGGCAAGGCAAGGAAAGGGTAACGCAAGGCAAGGCACGGTTTGGGGAGGCAAGGCTAATGCACGACAACGCAAGGCTAGGCAGTGCACGGCTAGGCAAGGAAAGAGTAACGGAAGGAAAGGAAGGCAAGGCAAAGCAAGGCAAGGCAAGTGTAACAAAAGGTAAGGCACGGCAAGGGGAAACAAGGCTAAGGAACGGCAACGCACGGCTCGGCAATGCACGGCCAGGCAAGGAAAGGGTAACGCAAGGCGAGGTACGGTAAGGCTAGACAAGGCTAATGCACGACAACGCACGGCTAGGCAATGCTCGGCAAGGCAAGGAAAGGGTAACGCAAGGCAAGGCACGGTCAGGCGAGGCAAGGCTAATGACGACAACGCAAGGCTAGGCAATGCACGGAAGGCAAGCAAAGAGTAACGGAAGGCAAGGAATGCAAGGCAAAGCAAGGCAACGCAAGCAAGGCTATGGCAAGGTGAAAAAAGGCTAAGACACGACATCGCAAGGCTAGGCAATGCACGGAAGGCAAGCAAAGAGTAACGGAAGGCAAGGAAGGCAAGGGATAGCAAGGCAAGGGTAACGGAAGGAACGGCACGGCAAGGGCAAACAAGGCTAAGGCACGACAAAGAACGGCTAGGCAATGCAAGGCAAGGCAAGGTAAGGTTAACGCAAGGCAAGGCACGGTCAGGCGAGGCAAGGCTAAGGCACGACAACGCAAGGCTAGGCAATGCACGGAAGCCAAGCAAAGAATAACGGAACGCAAGGAAGGCAAGGGAAAGCAAGGCAAGGCAAGGGTAACGGAAGGAACGGCACGGCAAGGGGAAACAAAGCTAAGGCACGACAACACAGGGCTAGGCAATGCAGGGCAAGGCAAGGAAAGGGTAAAGCAAGGCAAGGCACGGTTTGGGGAGGCAAGGCTAATGCACGACACCGTAAGGCTAGGCAATGCACGGAAGGCAAGCAAAGAGTAACGGAAGGCAAGGAATGCAAGGCAAAGCAAGGCAACGCAAGCAAGGCTATGGCAAGGTGAAAAAAGGCTAAGGCACGACCACGCAAGGCTAGGCAATGCACGGAAGGCAAACAAAGAGTAACGGAAGGCAAGGAAGGCAAGGCAAAGCAAGGCAACGCAAGCAAGGCTATGGCAAGGTGAAAAAAGGCTAAGACACGACAACGCAAGGCTAGGCAATGCACGGAAGGCAAGCAAAGAGTAACGGAAGGCAAGGAAGGCAAGGGAAAGCAAGACAAGGGTAACGGAAGGAACGGCACGGCAAGGGCAAACAAGGCTAAGGCACGACAACGACCGGCTAGGCAATGCACTGCAAGGCAAGGAACGGGTAACGCAAGGCAAGGCACGGTCAGGCGAGGCAAGGCTAAGGCACGACTACGCAAGGCTAGGCAATGCACGGAAGGCAAGCAAAGAGTAACGGAAGGCAAGGAATGCAAGGGAAAGCAGGGGAAGGCAAGGGTAACGAAAGGAACGGCACGGTAAGGGGAAACAAGGATAAGGCACGACAACACAGGGCTAGGCAATGCAGGGCAAGGCAAGGTAAGGGTAACGCAAGGCAAGGCACGGTCAGGCGAGGCAAGGCTAAGGCACGACAAACGCAAGGCTAGGCAATGCACGGAAGGCAAGCAAAGAGTAACGGAACGCAAGGAAGGCAAGGGAATGCAAGGCAAGGCAAGGTTAACGGAAGGAACGGCACGGCAAGGGGAAACAAGGCTAAGGCACGGTAACGCACGGCTAGGCAATGCAGGGCAAGGCAAGGAAATGGTAACGCAAGGCAAGGCACGGTTGGGGGAGGCAAGGCTAATGCACGACAACGGAAGGATAGGCAGTGCACGGCTAGGCAAGGAAAGAGTAACGGAAGGAAAGGAAGGCAAGGCAAAGCAAGGCAAGGCAAGTGTAACAAAAGGCAAGGCACGGCAAGGGGAAACAAGGCTAAGGAACGGCAACGCACGGCTAGGCAATGCACGGCCAGGCAAGGAAAGGGTAACGCAAGACAAGGCACGGTAAGGCAAGACAAGGCTAATGCACGACAACGCACGGCTAGGCAATGCACGGCAAGGCAAGCAAAGAGTAACGGAAGGCAAGGAAGGCAAGGGAAACCAAGGCAAGGCAAGGATAACGGAAGGAACGGGTCGGCAAGGGGAAACAAGGCTAAGGCAAGGCAACGCAGGGCTAGGCAATGCACGGGAATGCAAGGAAAGAGTAACGCAAGGCAAGGCACTGTCAGGCGAGGCAAAGCTAATGCACGACATCGCAAGGCTAGGCAGTGCACGGCTAGGCAAGGAAAGAGTAATGGAAGGAAAGGAAGGCAAGGAAAAGCATGGCAAGGCAAGTGTAACAACAGGCACGGCACGGCAAGGGGAAACAAGGCTAAGGCACGACAACGCAAGGCTAGGCAATGCACGGAATGCAAGCAAAGAGTAACGGAAGGCAAGGAATGCAAAGGAAAGCAGGGGAAGGCAAGGGTAACGAAAGGAACGGCACGGTAAGGGGAAACAAGGCTAAGGCACGACAACACAGGGCTAGGCAATGCAGGGCAAGGCAAGGAAAGGGTAACGCAAGGCAAGGCACGGTTTGGGGAGGCAAGGCTAATGCACGACAACGCAAGGCTAGGCAATGCACGGAAGGCAAGCAAAGAGTAACGGAAGGCAAGGAAGGCAAGGGAAAGCAAGGCAAGGCAAGGGTAACGGAAGGAACGGCACGTCAAGGGGAAACAAGGCTAAGGCACGGCAACGCACGGCTAGGCAATGCACGGCAAGGCAAGGAAAGGGTAACGCAAGGCAAGGCACGGTCAGGCGAGGCAAGGGTAATGCACGAAAACGCAAGGCTACGCAGTGCACGGCTAGGCAAGGAAAGAGTAACGGAAGGAAAGGAAGGCAAGGCAAAGCAAGGCAAGGCAAGTGTAACAAAAGGCACGGCACGGCAAGGGGAAACAAGGCTAAGGCACGGCAACGCAAGGCTAAGCAATGCACGGCCAGGCAACGAAAGGGTAACGCAAGGCAAGGCACGGTAAGGCAAGGCGAGGCTAATGCACGACAACGCACGGCTAGGCAATGCACGGCAAGGCAAGGAAAGGGTAAGGCAAGGCAAGGCACGGTTTGGGGAGGCAAGGCTAATGCACGACAACGCCAGGCTAGGCAATGCACGGAAGGCAAGTAAAGAGTAACGGAAGGCAAGGAATGCAAGGCAAAGCAAGGCAACGCAAGCAAGGCTATGGCAAGGTGAAAAAAGGCTAAGGCACGACCACGCAAGGCTAGGCAATGCACGGAAGGGACGCAAAGAGTAACGGAAGGCAAGGAAGGCAAGGCAAATCAAGGCAACGCAAGCAAGGCTATGGCAAGGTGAAAAAAGGCTAAGACACGACAACGCAAGGCTAGGCAATTCACGGAAGGCAAGCAAAGAGTAACGGAAGGCAAGGAAGGCAAGGGAAAGCAAGGCAAAGCAAGCAAGGCTATGGCAAGGTGAAACAAGGCTAAGGCACCACAACGCACGACTAGGCAATGCACGGCCAGCCAAGGAAAAGGTAACGCAAGGCAAGGCACTCTGAGGCAAGGCAAGGCTAATGCATGACAGCGCAAGGCTAGGCAATGCACGGAAGGCAAGCAAAGAGTAACGGAAATCAAGGAAGGCAAGGGAAAGCAAGGCAAGGCAAGGGTAACGGAAGGAACGGCACGGCAAGGGGAAACAAGGCTAAGGCACGACAACGCACGGGTAGGCAATGCACGGCAAGGCAAGGAAAGGGTAACGCCAGGCAAGGCACGGTCAGGCAAGGCAAGGCTAATGCACGACAAGGCAAGGCTAGGCAGTGCACGGCAAGGCAAGGAAAGGGTAACGCAAGGCAAGGCACTGTCAGGCGAGGCAAGGCTAAGGCACGACAACGCAAGGCTAGGCAATGCACGGAAGGAAAGCGAAGAGTAACGGAAGGCAAGGAAAGCAAGGGAAAGCAAGGGAAGGCAAGGGTAACGGAAGGAACGGCACGGCAAGGGGAAACAAGGCTAAAGCACGACAACACAGGGCTAGGCAATGCAGGGTAAGGCAAGGAAAGGGTAACGCAAGGCAAGGCACGGTTTGGGGAGGCAAGTCTAATGCACGACAACGCAAGGCTAGGCAATGCACGGAAAGCAAGCAAAGAGTAACGGAAGGCAAGGAATGCAAGGCAAAGCAAGGCAACGCAAGCAAGGCTATGGCAAGGTGAAAAAAGGCTAAGGCACGACCACGCAAGGCTAGGCAATGCACGGAAGGCAAGCAAAGAGTAACGGAAAGCAAGGAAGGCAAGGCAAAGCAAGGCAACGCAAGCAAGTCTATGGCAAGGTGAAAAAAGGCTAAGACACGACAAGGCAAGGCTAGGCAATGCACGGAAGGCAAGCAAAGAGTAACGGAAGGCAAGGAAGGCAAGGGAAAGCAAGGCAAGGCAATGGTAACGGAAAGAACGGCACGGCAAGGGGAAACAAGGCTAAGGCACGACAACGCACTGCTAGGCAATGCACTGCAAGGGAAGGAAAGGTAACGCAAGGCAAGGCACGGTCAGGCGAGGCAAGGCTAAGGCACGACAACGCAAGTCTAGGCAATGCACGGCAGGCAAGCAAAGAGTAACGGAACGCAAGGAAGGCAAGGGAAAGCAAGGCAAGGCAAGGTTACCGGAAGGAACGGCACGGCAAGGGGAAACAAGGCTAAGGCACGGCAACGCACGGCTAGGCAATGCAGGGCAAGGCAAGGAAATTGTAACGCAAGGCAAGGCACGGTTTGGGGAGGCAAGGCTAATGCACGACAACGCAAGGCTAGGCAGTGCACGGCTAGGCAAGGAAAGAGTAACGGAAGGAAAGGAAGGCAAGGCAAAGCAAGGCAAGGCAAGTGTAACAAAAGGCAAGGCACGGCAACGGGAAACAAGGCTAAGGAACGGCAACGCACGGCTAGGCAATGCACGGCCAGGCAAGGAAAGGGTAACGCAAGGCAAGGCACGGTAAGGCAAGACAAGGCTAATGCACGACGACGCACGGCTAGGCAATGCACGGCAAGGCAAGGAAAGGGTAACGCAAGGCAAGGCACGGTCAGGAGAGGCAAGGCTAATGCACGACAACGCAAGGCTCGGCAATGCACGGAAGGCAAGCAAAGAGTAACGGAAGGCAAGGAAGGCAGGGGAAACCAAGGCAAGGCAAGGGTAACGGAAGGAATGGCTCGGCAAGGGGAAACAAGGCTAAGGCACGGCAACGCAGGGCTAGGCAATGCACGGCAAGGCAAGGAAAGGGTAACGCAAGGCAAGGCACTGTCAGGCGAGGCAAAGCTAATGCACGACATCGCAAGGCTAGGCAGTGCACGGCTAGGCAAGGAAAGAGTAACGGAAGGAAAGGAAGGCAAGGCAAAGCATGGCAAGGCAAGTGTAACAACAGGCACGGCACGGCAAGGGGAAACAAGGCTAAGGCACGACAACGCAAGGCTAGGCAATGCACGGAAGTCAAGCAAAGAGTAACGGAAGGCAAGGAATGCAAAGGAAAGCAGGGGAAGGCAAGGGTAACGAAAGGAACGGCACGGTAAGGGGAAACAACGCTAAGGCACGACAACACAGGGCTAGGCAATGCAGGGCAAGGCAAGGAAAGGGTAACGCAAGGCAAGGCACGATTTGGGGAGGCAAGGCTAATGCACGACAACGCAAGGGTAGGCAATGAACGGAAGGCAAGCAAAGAGTAACGGAAGGCAAGGAAGGCAAGGGAAAGCAAGGCAAGGCAAGGGTAACGGAAGGAACGGCACGGCAAGGGGAAACAAGGCTAAGGCACGACAACGCACGGCTAGGCAATGCACGGCAAGGCAAGGAAAGGGTAACGCAAGGCAAGGCACGGTGAGGCGAGGCAAGGCTAAGGCACGACAACGCAAGGCTAGGCAATGCACGGAAGGCAAGCAAAGAGTAACGGAAGGCAAGGAAGGCAAGGGAAAGGAGGGGAAGGCAAGGGTAACGGAAGGAACGGCACGGTAAGGGGAAACAAGGCTAAGGCACGACAACGCAGGGCTAGGCAATGCACGGCAAGGCAAGGAAAGGGTAATGCAAGGCAAGGCACGGTCAGGCGAGGCAAGGGTAATGCACGACAACGCAAGGCTACGCAGTGCACGGCTAGGCAAGGAAAGAGTAACGGAAGGAAAGGAAGGCAAGGCAAAGCAAGGCAAGGCAAGTGTAACAAAAGGCACGGCACGGCAAGGGGAAACAAGGCTAAGGCACGGCAACGCAAGGCTAAGCAATGCACGGCCAGGCAAGGAAAGGGTAACGCAAGGCAAGGCACAGTAATGCAAGGCGAGGCTAATGCACGACAACGCACGGCTAGGCAATGCATGGCAAGGCAAGGAAAGGGTAACGCAAGGCAAGGCACGGTTAGGCGAGGCAAGGCTAAGGCACGACAACGCAAGGCTAGGCAATGCTCGGAAGGCAAGCAAAGAGTAACGGAACGCAAGGAAGGCAAGGGAAAGCAAGGGAAGGCAAGGTTAACGGAAGGAACGGCACGGCATTGGGAAACAAGGCTAAGGCACGGTAACGCACGGCTAGGCAATGCAGGGCAAGGCAAGGAAATGGTAACGCAAGTCAAGGCACGGTTTGGGGAGGCAAGGCTAATGCACGACAACGCAAGGCTAGGCAGTGCACGGCTAGGCAAGGAAAGAGTAACGGAAGGAAAGGAAGGTAAGGCAAAGCAAGGCAAGGCAAGTGTAACAAAAGGTAAGGCACGGCAAGGGGAAACAAGGCTAAGGAACGGCAACGCACGGCTCGGCAATGCACGGCCAGGCAAGGAAAGGGTAACGCAAGGCGAGGTACGGTAAGGCTAGACAAGGCTAATGCACGACAACGCACGGCTAGGCAATGCTCGGCAAGGCAAGGAAAGGGTAACGCAAGGCAAGGCACGGTCAGGGGAGGCAAGGCTAATGACGACAACGCAAGGCTAGGCAATGCACGGAAGGCAAGCAAAGAGTAACGGAAGGCAAGGAAGGCAAGGGAAAGCAAGGCAAGGCAAGGGTAACGGAAGGAACGGCACGGCAAGGGGAAACAAGGCTAAGGCACGACAACACAGTGCTAGGCAATGCAGGGCAAGGCAAGGAAAGGGTAAAGCAAGGCAAGGCACGGTTTGGGGAGGCAAGGCTAATGCACGACAACGCAAGGCTAGGCAATGCACGGAAGGCAAGCAAAGAGTAACGGAAGGCAAGGAATGCAAGGCAAAGCAAGGCAACGCAAGCAAGGCTATGGCAAGGTGAAAAAAGGCTAAGACACGACAACGCAAGGCTAGGCAATGCACGGAAGGCAAGCAAAGAGTAACGGAAGGCAAGGAAGGCAAGGGAAAGCAAGGCAAGGGTAACGGAAGGAACGGCACGGCAAGGGCAAACAAGGCTAAGGCACGACAACGACCGGCTAGGCAATAAACTGCAAGGCAAGGAAAGGGTAACGCAAGGCAAGGCACGGTCAGGCGAGGCAAGGCTAAGGCACGACTACGCAAGGCTAGGCAATGCACGGAAGGCAAGCAAAGAGTAACGGAAGGCAAGGAATGTACGGGAAAGCAGGGGAAGGCAAGGGTAACGAAAGGAACGGCACGGTAAGGGCAAACAAGGCTAAGGCACGACAACACAGGCCTAGGCACTGCAGGGCAAGGCAAGGTAAGGGTAACGCAAGGCAAGGCACGGTCAGGCGAGGCAAGGGTAAGGCACGACAACGCAAGGCTAGGCAATGCACGGAAGGCAAGCAAAGAGTAACGGAACGCAAGGAAGGCAAGGGAAAGCAAGGCAAGGCAAGGTAACGGAAGGAACGGCACGGCAAGGGGAAACAAGGCTAAGGCACGACAACGCACGGCTAGGCAATGCAGGGCAAGGCAAGGAAAGGGTAACGCAAGGCAAGGCACGGATTGGGGAGGCAAGGCTAATGCACGACAACGCAAGGCTAAGCAGTGCACGGCTAGGCAAGGAAAGAGTAACGGAAGGAAAGGAAGGCAAGGCAAAGCAAGGCAAGGCAAGTGTAACAAAAGGCACGGCACGGCAAGGGGAAACAAGGCTAAGGCACGGCAACGCAAGACTAAACAATGCACGGAAGGCAAGGAAAGGGTAACGCAAGGCAAGGCACTGTCAGGCTAGGCAAGGCTAAGGCACGACAACGCAAGGCTAGGCAATGCACGGAAGGCAAGCAAAGAGTAACGGAAGGCAAGGAATGCAAGGCAAAGCAAGGCAAAGCAAGCAAGTCTATGGCAAGGTGAAACAAGGCTAAGGCACCACAACGCACGGCTAGACAATGCACGGCCAGCCAAGGAAAAGGTAACGCAAGGCAAGGCACTCTGAGGCAAGACAAGGCTAATGCACGACAGCGCAAGGCTAGGCAATGCACGGAAGGCAAGCAAAGAGTAACGGAAACCAAGGAAGGCAAGGGAAAGCAAGGCAAGGCAAGGGTAACGGAAGGAACGGCACGGCAAGGGGAAACAAGGCTAAGGCACGGCAACGCACGGCTAGGCAATGCACGGCAAGGCAAGGAGAAGGTAACGCAAGGCAAGGCACCTTGAGGCAAGGCAAGGCTGATGGACGACAACGCACGGCTAGGCAATGCACGGCAAGGCAAGGAAAGGGTAACGCAAGGCAAGGCACGGTCAGGCGAGGCAAGGCTAAGGCACGACAACGCAAGGCTAGACAATGCACGAAAGGCAAGCAAAGAGTAACGGAAGGCAAGGAAGGCAAGGGAAAGCAGGGGAAGGCAAGGGTAACGGAAGGAACGGCACGGTAAGGGGAAACAAGGCTAAGGCACGACAACACAGGGCTAGGCAACGCAGGGCAAGGCAAGGAAAGGGTAACGCAAGGCAAGGCACGGTTTGGGGAGGCAAGGCTAATGCACGACAACGCAAGGCTAGGCAATGCACGGAAGGCAAGCAAAGAGTAACGGAAGGCAAGGAAGGCAAGGGAAAGCAAGGCAAGGCAAGGGTAACGGAAGGAACGGCACGACAAGGGGAAACAAGGCTAAGGCACGACAACACAGGGCTAGGCAATGCAGCGCAAGGCAAGGTAAGGGTAACGAAAGGCAAGGCACGGTCAGGCGAGGCAAGGCTAAGGCACGACAACGCAAGGCTAGGCAATGCACGGAAGGCAAGCAAAGAGTAACGGAACGCAAGGAAGGCAAGGGAATGCAAGGCAAGGCAAGGTTAACGGAAGGAACGGCACGGCAAGGGGAAACAAGGCTAAGGCACGGTAACGCACGGCTAGGCAATGCAGGGCAAGGCAAGGAAATGGTAACGCAAGGCAAGGCACGGTTGGGGGAGGCAAGGCTAATGCACGACAACGGAAGGATAGGCAGTGCACGGCTAGGCAAGGAAAGAGTAACGGAAGGAAAGGAAGGCAAGGCAAAGCAAGGCAAGGCAAGTGTAACAAAAGGCAAGGCACGGCAAGGGGAAACAAGGCTAAGGAACGGCAACGCACGGCTAGGCAATGCACGGCCAGGCAAGGAAAGGGTAACGCAAGACAAGGCACGGTAAGGCAAGACAAGGCTAATGCACGACAACGCAAGGCTAGGCAATGCACGGAAGGCAAGCAAAGAGTAACGGAAGGCAAGGAAGGCAAGGGAAACCAAGGCAAGGCAAGGATAACGGAAGGAACGGGTCGGCAAGGGGAAACAAGGCTAAGGCACGGCAACGCAGGGCTAGGCAATGCACGGGCAAGGCAAGGAAAGGGTAACGCAAGGCAAGGCACTGTCAGGCGAGGCAAAGCTAATGCACGACATCGCAAGGCTAGGCAGTGCACGGCTAGGCAAGGAAAGAGTAATGGAAGGAAAGGAAGGCAAGGAAAAGCATGGCAAGGCAAGTGTAACAACAGGCACGGCACGGCAAGGGGAAACAAGGCTAAGGCACGACAACGCAAGGCTAGGCAATGCACGGAATGCAAGCAAAGAGTAACGGAAGGCAAGGAATGCAAAGGAAAGTAGGGGAAGGCAAGGGTAACGAAAGGAACGGCACGGTAAGGGGAAACAAGGCTAAGGCACGACAACACAGGGCTAGGCAATGCAGGGCAAGGCAAGGAAAGGGTAACGCAAGGCAAGGCACGGTTTGGGGAGGCAAGGCTAATGCACGACAACGCAAGGCTAGGCAATGCACGGAAGGCAAGCAAAGAGTAACGGAAGGCAAGGAAGGCAAGGGAAAGCAAGGCAAGGCAAGGGTAACGGAAGGAACGGCACGTCAAGGGGAAACAAGGCTAAGGCACGGCAACGCACGGCTAGGCAATGCACGGCAAGGCAAGGAAAGGGTAACGCAAGGCAAGGCACGGTCAGGCGAGGCAAGGGTAATGCACGAAAACGCAAGGCTACGCAGTGCACGGCTAGGCAAGGAAAGAGTAACGGAAGGAAAGGAAGGCAAGGCAAAGCAAGGCAAGGCAAGTGTAACAAAAGGCACGGCACGGCAAGGGGAAACAAGGCTAAGGCACGGCAACGCAAGGCTAAGCAATGCACGGCCAGGCAACGAAAGGGTAACGCAAGGCAAGGCACGGTAAGGCAAGGCGAGGCTAATGCACGACAACGCACGGCTAGGCAATGCACGGCAAGGCAAGGAAAGGGTAAGGCAAGGCAAGGCACGGTTTGGGGAGGCAAGGCTAATGCACGACAACGCAAGGCTAGGCAATGCACGGAAGGCAAGTAAAGAGTAACGGAAGGCAAGGAATGCAAGGCAAAGCAAGGCAACGCAAGCAAGGCTATGGCAAGGTGAAAAAAGGCTAAGGCACGACCACGCAAGGCTAGGCAATGCACGGAAGGGACGCAAAGAGTAACGGAAGGCAAGGAAGGCAAGGCAAATCAAGGCAACGCAAGCAAGGCTATGGCAAGGTGAAAAAAGGCTAAGACACGACAACGCAAGGCTAGGCAATTCACGGAAGGCAAGCAAAGAGTAACGGAAGGCAAGGAAGGCAAGGGAAAGCAAGGCAAAGCAAGCAAGGCTATGGCAAGGTGAAACAAGGCTAAGGCACCACAACGCACGACTAGGCAATGCACGGCCAGCCAAGGAAAAGGTAACGCAAGGCAAGGCACTCTGAGGCAAGGCAAGGCTAATGCATGACAGCGCAAGGCTAGGCAATGCACGGAAGGCAAGCAAAGAGTAACGGAAATCAAGGAAGGCAAGGGAAAGCAAGGCAAGGCAAGGGTAACGGAAGGAACGGCACGGCAAGGGGAAACAAGGCTAAGGCACGACAACGCACGGGTAGGCAATGCACGGCAAGGCAAGGAAAGGGTAACGCCAGGCAAGGCACGGTCAGGCAAGGCAAGGCTAATGCACGACAAGGCAAGGCTAGGCAGTGCACGGCAAGGCAAGGAAAGGGTAACGCAAGGCAAGGCACTGTCAGGCGAGGCAAGGCTAAGGCACGACAACGCAAGGCTAGGCAATGCACGGAAGGAAAGCGAAGAGTAACGGAAGGCAAGGAAAGCAAGGGAAAGCAAGGGAAGGCAAGGGTAACGGAAGGAACGGCACGGCAAGGGGAAACAAGGCTAAAGCACGACAACACAGGGCTAGGCAATGCAGGGTAAGGCAAGGAAAGGGTAACGCAAGGCAAGGCACGGTTTGGGGAGGCAAGTCTAATGCACGACAACGCAAGGCTAGGCAATGCACGGAAAGCAAGCAAAGAGTAACGGAAGGCAAGGAATGCAAGGCAAAGCAAGGCAACGCAAGCAAGGCTATGGCAAGGTGAAAAAAGGCTAAGGCACGACCACGCAAGGCTAGGCAATGCACGGAAGGCAAGCAAAGAGTAACGGAAAGCAAGGAAGGCAAGGCAAAGCAAGGCAACGCAAGCAAGTCTATGGCAAGGTGAAAAAAGGCTAAGACACGACAAGGCAAGGCTAGGCAATGCACGGAAGGCAAGCAAAGAGTAACGGAAGGCAAGGAAGGCAAGGGAAAGCAAGGCAAGGCAATGGTAACGGAAAGAACGGCACGGCAAGGGGAAACAAGGCTAAGGCACGACAACGCACTGCTAGGCAATGCACTGCAAGGGAAGGAAAGAGTAACGCAAGGCAAGGCACGGTCAGGCGAGGCAAGGCTAAGGCACGACAACGCAAGTCTAGGCAATGCACGGCAGGCAAGCAAAGAGTAACGGAACGCAAGGAAGGCAAGGGAAAGCAAGGCAAGGCAAGGTTACCGGAAGGAACGGCACGGCAAGGGGAAACAAAGCTAAGGCACGGCAACGCACGGCTAGGCAATGCAGGGCAAGGCAAGGAAATTGTAACGCAAGGCAAGGCACGGTTTGGGGAGGCAAGGCTAATGCACGACAACGCAAGGCTAGGCAGTGCACGGCTAGGCAAGGAAAGAGTAACGGAAGGAAAGGAAGGCAAGGCAAAGCAAGGCAAGGCAAGTGTAACAAAAGGCAAGGCACGGCAACGGGAAACAAGGCTAAGGAACGGCAACGCACGGCTAGGCAATGCACGGCCAGGCAAGGAAAGGGTAACGCAAGGCAAGGCACGGCAAGGCAAGACAAGGCTAATGCACGACGACGCACGGCTAGGCAATGCACGGCAAGGCAAGGAAAGGGTAACGCAAGGCAAGGCACGGTCAGGAGAGGCAAGGCTAATGCACGACAACGCAAGGCTCGGCAATGCACGGAAGGCAAGCAAAGAGTAACGGAAGGCAAGGAAGGCAGGGGAAACAAAGGCAAGGCAAGGGTAACGGAAGGAATGGCTCGGCAAGGGGAAACAAGGCTAAGGCACGGCAACGCAGGGCTAGGCAATGCACGGCAAGGCAAGGAAAGGGTAAGGCAAGGCAAGGCACTGTCAGGCGAGGCAAAGCTAATGCACGATATCGCAAGGCTAGGCAGTGCACGGCTAGGCAAGGAAAGAGTAACGGAAGGAAAGGAAGGCAAGGCAAAGCATGGCAAGGCAAGTGTAACAACAGGCACGGCACGGCAAGGGGAAACAAGGCTAAGGCACGACAACGCAAGGCTAGGCAATGCACGGAAGTCAAGCAAAGAGTAACGGAAGGCAAGGAATGCAAAGGAAAGCAGGGGAAGGCAAGGGTAACGAAAGGAACGGCACGGTAAGGGGAAACAACGCTAAGGCACGACAACACAGGGCTAGGCAATGCAGGGCAAGGCAAGGAAAGGGTAACGCAAGGCAAGGCACGATTTGGGGAGGCAAGGCTAATGCACGACAACGCAAGGGTAGGCAATGAACGGAAGGCAAGCAAAGAGTAACGGAAGGCAAGGAAGGCAAGGGAAAGCAAGGCAAGGCAAGGGTAACGGAAGGAACGGCACGGCAAGGGGAAACAAGGCTAAGGCACGACAACGCACGGCTAGGCAATGCACGGCAAGGCAAGGAAAGGGTAACGCAAGGCAAGGCACGGTGAGGCGAGGCAAGGCTAAGGCACGACAACGCAAGGCTAGGCAATGCACGGAAGGCAAGCAAAGAGTAACGGAAGGCAAGGAAGGCAAGGGAAAGGAGGGGAAGGCAAGGGTAACGGAAGGAACGGCACGGTAAGGGGAAACAAGGCTAAGGCACGACAACGCAGGGCTAGGCAATGCACGGCAAGGCAAGGAAAGGGTAATGCAAGGCAAGGCACGGTCAGGCGAGGCAAGGGTAATGCACGACAACGCAAGGCTACGCAGTGCACGGCTAGGCAAGGAAAGAGTAACGGAAGGAAAGGAAGGCAAGGCAAAGCAAGGCAAGGCAAGTGTAACAAAAGGCACGGCACGGCAAGGGGAAACAAGGCTAAGGCACGGCAACGCAAGGCTAAGCAATGCACGGCCAGGCAAGGAAAGGGTAACGCAAGGCAAGGCACAGTAATGCAAGGCGAGGCTAATGCACGACAACGCACGGCTAGGCAATGCATGGCAAGGCAAGGAAAGGGTAACGCAAGGCAAGGCACGGTTAGGCGAGGCAAGGCTAAGGCACGACAACGCAAGGCTAGGCAATGCTCGGAAGGCAAGCAAAGAGTAACGGAACGCAAGGAAGGCAAGGGAAAGCAAGGGAAGGCAAGGTTAACGGAAGGAACGGCACGGCATTTGGAAACAAGGCTAAGGCACGGTAACGCACGGCTAGGCAATGCAGGGCAAGGCAAGGAAATGGTAACGCAAGTCAAGGCACGGTTTGGGGAGGCAAGGCTAATGCACGACAACGCAAGGCTAGGCAGTGCACGGCTAGGCAAGGAAAGAGTAACGGAAGGAAAGGAAGGTAAGGCAAAGCAAGGCAAGGCAAGTGTAACAAAAGGTAAGGCACGGCAAGGGGAAACAAGGCTAAGGAACGGCAACGCACGGCTCGGCAATGCACGGCCAGGCAAGGAAAGGGTAACGCAAGGCGAGGTACGGTAAGGCTAGACAAGGCTAATGCACGACAACGCACGGCTAGGCAATGCTCGGCAAGGCAAGGAAAGGGTAACGCAAGGCAAGGCACGGTCAGGGGAGGCAAGGCTAATGACGACAACGCAAGGCTAGGCAATGCACGGAAGGCAAGCAAAGAGTAACGGAAGGCAAGGAAGGCAAGGGAAAGCAAGGCAAGGCAAGGGTAACGGAAGGAACGGCACGGCAAGGGGAAACAAGGCTAAGGCACGACAACACAGTGCTAGGCAATGCAGGGCAAGGCAAGGAAAGGGTAAAGCAAGGCAAGGCACGGTTTGGGGAGGCAAGGCTAATGCACGACAACGCAAGGCTAGGCAATGCACGGAAGGCAAGCAAAGAGTAACGGAAGGCAAGGAATGCAAGGCAAAGCAAGGCAACGCAAGCAAGGCTATGGCAAGGTGAAAAAAGGCTAAGACACGACAACGCAAGGCTAGGCAATGCACGGAAGGCAAGCAAAGAGTAACGGAAGGCAAGGAAGGCAAGGGAAAGCAAGGCAAGGGTAACGGAAGGAACGGCACGGCAAGGGCAAACAAGGCTAAGGCACGACAACGACCGGCTAGGCAATAAACTGCAAGGCAAGGAAAGGGTAACGCAAGGCAAGGCACGGTCAGGCGAGGCAAGGCTAAGGCACGACTACGCAAGGCTAGGCAATGCACGGAAGGCAAGCAAAGAGTAACGGAAGGCAAGGAATGTACGGGAAAGCAGGGGAAGGCAAGGGTAACGAAAGGAACGGCACGGTAAGGGCAAACAAGGCTAAGGCACGACAACACAGGCCTAGGCACTGCAGGGCAAGGCAAGGTAAGGGTAACGCAAGGCAAGGCACGGTCAGGCGAGGCAAGGGTAAGGCACGACAACGCAAGGCTAGGCAATGCACGGAAGGCAAGCAAAGAGTAACGGAACGCAAGGAAGGCAAGGGAATGCAAGGCAAGGCAAGGTTAACGGAAGGAACGGCACGGCAAGGGGAAACAAGGCTAAGGCACGGTAACGCACGGCTAGGCAATGCAGGGCAAGGCAAGGAAATGGTAACGCAAGGCAAGGCACGGATTGGGGAGGCAAGGCTAATGCACGACAACGCAAGGCTAAGCAGTGCACGGCTAGGCAAGGAAAGAGTAACGGAAGGAAAGGAAGGCAAGGCAAAGCAAGGCAAGGCAAGTGTAACAAAAGGCACGGCACGGCAAGGGGAAACAAGGCTAAGGCACGGCAACGCAAGACTAAACAATGCACGGCTAGGCAAGGAAAGGGTAACGCAAGGCAAGGCACTGTCAGGCTAGGCAAGGCTAAGGCACGACAACGCAAGGCTAGGCAATGCACGGAAGGCAAGCAAAGAGTAACGGAAGGCAAGGAATGCAAGGCAAAGCAAGGCAAAGCAAGCAAGTCTATGGCAAGGTGAAACAAGGCTAAGGCACCACAACGCACGGCTAGACAATGCACGGCCAGCCAAGGAAAAGGTAACGCAAGGCAAGGCACTCTGAGGCAAGACAAGGCTAATGCACGACAGCGCAAGGCTAGGCAATGCACGGAAGGCAAGCAAAGAGTAACGGAAACCAAGGAAGGCAAGGGAAAGCAAGGCAAGGCAAGGGTAACGGAAGGAACGGCACGGCAAGGGGAAACAAGGCTAAGGCACGGCAACGCACGGCTAGGCAATGCACGGCAAGGCAAGGAGAAGGTAACGCAAGGCAAGGCACCTTGAGGCAAGGCAAGGCTGATGGACGACAACGCACGGCTAGGCAATGCACGGCAAGGCAAGGAAAGGGTAACGCAAGGCAAGGCACGGTCAGGCGAGGCAAGGCTAAGGCACGACAACGCAAGGCTAGACAATGCACGAAAGGCAAGCAAAGAGTAACGAAAGGCAAGGAAGGCAAGGGAAAGCAGGGGAAGGCAAGGGTAACGGAAGGAACGGCACGGTAAGGGGAAACAAGGCTAAGGCACGACAACACAGGGCTAGGCAACGCAGGGCAAGGCAAGGAAAGGGTAACGCAAGGCAAGGCACGGTTTGGGGAGGCAAGGCTAATGCACGACAACGCAAGGCTAGGCAATGCACGGAAGGCAAGCAAAGAGTAACGGAAGGCAAGGAAGGCAAGGGAAAGCAAGGCAAGGCAAGGGTAACGGAAGGAACGGCACGACAAGGGGAAACAAGGCTAAGGCACGGCAACGCACGGCTAGGCAATAAACTGCAAGGCAAGGAAAGGGTAACGCAAGGCAAGGCACGGTCAGGCGAGGCAAGGCTAAGGCACGACTACGCAAGGCTAGGCAATGCACGGAAGGCAAGCAAAGAGTAACGGAAGGCAAGGAATGTACGGGAAAGCAGGGGAAGGCAAGGGTAACGAAAGGAACGGCACGGTAAGGGCAAACAAGGCTAAGGCACGACAACACAGGCCTAGGCACTGCAGGGCAAGGCAAGGTAAGGGTAACGCAAGGCAAGGCACGGTCAGGCGAGGCAAGGGTAAGGCACGACAACGCAAGGCTAGGCAATGCACGGAAGGCAAGCAAAGAGTAACGGAACGCAAGGAAGGCAAGGGAATGCAAGGCAAGGCAAGGTTAACGGAAGGAACGGCACGGCAAGGGGAAACAAGGCTAAGGCACGGTAACGCACGGCTAGGCAATGCAGGGCAAGGCAAGGAAATGGTAACGCAAGGCAAGGCACGGATTGGGGAGGCAAGGCTAATGCACGACAACGCAAGGCTAAGCAGTGCACGGCTAGGCAAGGAAAGAGTAACGGAAGGAAAGGAAGGCAAGGCAAAGCAAGGCAAGGCAAGTGTAACAAAAGGCACGGCACGGCAAGGGGAAACAAGGCTAAGGCACGGCAACGCAAGACTAAACAATGCACGGCTAGGCAAGGAAAGGGTAACGCAAGGCAAGGCACTGTCAGGCTAGGCAAGGCTAAGGCACGACAACGCAAGGCTAGGCAATGCACGGAAGGCAAGCAAAGAGTAACGGAAGGCAAGGAATGCAAGGCAAAGCAAGGCAAAGCAAGCAAGTCTATGGCAAGGTGAAACAAGGCTAAGGCACCACAACGCACGGCTAGACAATGCACGGCCAGCCAAGGAAAAGGTAACGCAAGGCAAGGCACTCTGAGGCAAGACAAGGCTAATGCACGACAGCGCAAGGCTAGGCAATGCACGGAAGGCAAGCAAAGAGTAACGGAAACCAAGGAAGGCAAGGGAAAGCAAGGCAAGGCAAGGGTAACGGAAGGAACGGCACGGCAAGGGGAAACAAGGCTAAGGCACGGCAACGCACGGCTAGGCAATAAACTGCAAGGCAAGGAAAGGGTAACGCAAGGCAAGGCACGGTCAGGCGAGGCAAGGCTAAGGCACGACTACGCAAGGCTAGGCAATGCACGGAAGGCAAGCAAAGAGTAACGGAAGGCAAGGAATGTACGGGAAAGCAGGGGAAGGCAAGGGTAACGAAAGGAACGGCACGGTAAGGGCAAACAAGGCTAAGGCACGACAACACAGGCCTAGGCACTGCAGGGCAAGGCAAGGTAAGGGTAACGCAAGGCAAGGCACGGTCAGGCGAGGCAAGGGTAAGGCACGACAACGCAAGGCTAGGCAATGCACGGAAGGCAAGCAAAGAGTAACGGAACGCAAGGAAGGCAAGGGAATGCAAGGCAAGGCAAGGTTAACGGAAGGAACGGCACGGCAAGGGGAAACAAGGCTAAGGCACGGTAACGCACGGCTAGGCAATGCAGGGCAAGGCAAGGAAATGGTAACGCAAGGCAAGGCACGGATTGGGGAGGCAAGGCTAATGCACGACAACGCAAGGCTAAGCAGTGCACGGCTAGGCAAGGAAAGAGTAACGGAAGGAAAGGAAGGCAAGGCAAAGCAAGGCAAGGCAAGTGTAACAAAAGGCACGGCACGGCAAGGGGAAACAAGGCTAAGGCACGGCAACGCAAGACTAAACAATGCACGGCTAGGCAAGGAAAGGGTAACGCAAGGCAAGGCACTGTCAGGCTAGGCAAGGCTAAGGCACGACAACGCAAGGCTAGGCAATGCACGGAAGGCAAGCAAAGAGTAACGGAAGGCAAGGAATGCAAGGCAAAGCAAGGCAAAGCAAGCAAGTCTATGGCAAGGTGAAACAAGGCTAAGGCACCACAACGCACGGCTAGACAATGCACGGCCAGCCAAGGAAAAGGTAACGCAAGGCAAGGCACTCTGAGGCAAGACAAGGCTAATGCACGACAGCGCAAGGCTAGGCAATGCACGGAAGGCAAGCAAAGAGTAACGGAAACCAAGGAAGGCAAGGGAAAGCAAGGCAAGGCAAGGGTAACGGAAGGAACGGCACGGCAAGGGGAAACAAGGCTAAGGCACGGCAAGGCAAGGAGAAGGTAACGCAAGGCAAGGCACCTTGAGGCAAGGCAAGGCTGATGGACGACAACGCACGGCTAGGCAATGCACGGCAAGGCAAGGAAAGGGTAACGCAAGGCAAGGCACGGTCAGGCGAGGCAAGGCTAAGGCACGACAACGCAAGGCTAGACAATGCACGAAAGGCAAGCAAAGAGTAACGAAAGGCAAGGAAGGCAAGGGAAAGCAGGGGAAGGCAAGGGTAACGGAAGGAACGGCACGGTAAGGGGAAACAAGGCTAAGGCACGACAACACAGGGCTAGGCAACGCAGGGCAAGGCAAGGAAAGGGTAACGCAAGGCAAGGCACGGTTTGGGGAGGCAAGGCTAATGCACGACAACGCAAGGCTAGGCAATGCACGGAAGGCAAGCAAAGAGTAACGGAAGGCAAGGAAGGCAAGGGAAAGCAAGGCAAGGCAAGGGTAACGGAAGGAACGGCACGACAAGGGGAAACAAGGCTAAGGCACGGCAACGCACGGCTAGGCAATAAACTGCAAGGCAAGGAAAGGGTAACGCAAGGCAAGGCACGGTCAGGCGAGGCAAGGCTAAGGCACGACTACGCAAGGCTAGGCAATGCACGGAAGGCAAGCAAAGAGTAACGGAAGGCAAGGAATGTACGGGAAAGCAGGGGAAGGCAAGGGTAACGAAAGGAACGGCACGGTAAGGGCAAACAAGGCTAAGGCACGACAACACAGGCCTAGGCACTGCAGGGCAAGGCAAGGTAAGGGTAACGCAAGGCAAGGCACGGTCAGGCGAGGCAAGGGTAAGGCACGACAACGCAAGGCTAGGCAATGCACGGAAGGCAAGCAAAGAGTAACGGAACGCAAGGAAGGCAAGGGAATGCAAGGCAAGGCAAGGTTAACGGAAGGAACGGCACGGCAAGGGGAAACAAGGCTAAGGCACGGTAACGCACGGCTAGGCAATGCAGGGCAAGGCAAGGAAATGGTAACGCAAGGCAAGGCACGGATTGGGGAGGCAAGGCTAATGCACGACAACGCAAGGCTAAGCAGTGCACGGCTAGGCAAGGAAAGAGTAACGGAAGGAAAGGAAGGCAAGGCAAAGCAAGGCAAGGCAAGTGTAACAAAAGGCACGGCACGGCAAGGGGAAACAAGGCTAAGGCACGGCAACGCAAGACTAAACAATGCACGGCTAGGCAAGGAAAGGGTAACGCAAGGCAAGGCACTGTCAGGCTAGGCAAGGCTAAGGCACGACAACGCAAGGCTAGGCAATGCACGGAAGGCAAGCAAAGAGTAACGGAAGGCAAGGAATGCAAGGCAAAGCAAGGCAAAGCAAGCAAGTCTATGGCAAGGTGAAACAAGGCTAAGGCACCACAACGCACGGCTAGACAATGCACGGCCAGCCAAGGAAAAGGTAACGCAAGGCAAGGCACTCTGAGGCAAGACAAGGCTAATGCACGACAGCGCAAGGCTAGGCAATGCACGGAAGGCAAGCAAAGAGTAACGGAAACCAAGGAAGGCAAGGGAAAGCAAGGCAAGGCAAGGGTAACGGAAGGAACGGCACGGCAAGGGGAAACAAGGCTAAGGCACGGCAACGCACGGCTAGGCAATGCACGGCAAGGCAAGGAGAAGGTAACGCAAGGCAAGGCACCTTGAGGCAAGGCAAGGCTGATGGACGACAACGCACGGCTAGGCAATGCACGGCAAGGCAAGGAAAGGGTAACGCAAGGCAAGGCACGGTCAGGCGAGGCAAGGCTAAGGCACGACAACGCAAGGCTAGACAATGCACGAAAGGCAAGCAAAGAGTAACGAAAGGCAAGGAAGGCAAGGGAAAGCAGGGGAAGGCAAGGGTAACGGAAGGAACGGCACGGTAAGGGGAAACAAGGCTAAGGGACGACAACACAGGGCTAGGCAACGCAGGGCAAGGCAAGGAAAGGGTAACGCAAGGCAAGGCACGGTTTGGGGAGGCAAGGCTAATGCACGACAACGCAAGGCTAGGCAATGCACGGAAGGCAAGCAAAGAGTAACGGAAGGCAAGGAAGGCAAGGGAAAGCAAGGCAAGGCAAGGGTAACGGAAGGAACGGCACGACAAGGGGAAACAAGGCTAAGGCACGGCAACGCACGGCTAGGCAATAAACTGCAAGGCAAGGAAAGGGTAACGCAAGGCAAGGCACGGTCAGGCGAGGCAAGGCTAAGGCACGACTACGCAAGGCTAGGCAATGCACGGAAGGCAAGCAAAGAGTAACGGAAGGCAAGGAATGTACGGGAAAGCAGGGGAAGGCAAGGGTAACGAAAGGAACGGCACGGTAAGGGCAAACAAGGCTAAGGCACGACAACACAGGCCTAGGCACTGCAGGGCAAGGCAAGGTAAGGGTAACGCAAGGCAAGGCACGGTCAGGCGAGGCAAGGGTAAGGCACGACAACGCAAGGCTAGGCAATGCACGGAAGGCAAGCAAAGAGTAACGGAACGCAAGGAAGGCAAGGGAATGCAAGGCAAGGCAAGGTTAACGGAAGGAACGGCACGGCAAGGGGAAACAAGGCTAAGGCACGGTAACGCACGGCTAGGCAATGCAGGGCAAGGCAAGGAAATGGTAACGCAAGGCAAGGCACGGATTGGGGAGGCAAGGATAATGCACGACAACGCAAGGCTAAGCAGTGCACGGCTAGGCAAGGAAAGAGTAACGGAAGGAAAGGAAGGCAAGGCAAAGCAAGGCAAGGCAAGTGTAACAAAAGGCACGGCACGGCAAGGGGAAACAAGGCTAAGGCACGGCAACGCAAGACTAAACAATGCACGGCTAGGCAAGGAAAGGGTAACGCAAGGCAAGGCACTGTCAGGCTAGGCAAGGCTAAGGCACGACAACGCAAGGCTAGGCAATGCACGGAAGGCAAGCAAAGAGTAACGGAAGGCAAGGAATGCAAGGCAAAGCAAGGCAAAGCAAGCAAGTCTATGGCAAGGTGAAACAAGGCTAAGGCACCACAACGCACGGCTAGACAATGCACGGCCAGCCAAGGAAAAGGTAACGCAAGGCAAGGCACTCTGAGGCAAGACAAGGCTAATGCACGACAGCGCAAGGCTAGGCAATGCACGGAAGGCAAGCAAAGAGTAACGGAAACCAAGGAAGGCAAGGGAAAGCAAGGCAAGGCAAGGGTAACGGAAGGAACGGCACGGCAAGGGGAAACAAGGCTAAGGCACGGCAACGCACGGCTAGGCAATGCACGGCAAGGCAAGGAGAAGGTAACGCAAGGCAAGGCACCTTGAGGCAAGGCAAGGCTGATGGACGACAACGCACGGCTAGGCAATGCACGGCAAGGCAAGGAAAGGGTAACGCAAGGCAAGGCACGGTCAGGCGAGGCAAGGCTAAGGCACGACAACGCAAGGCTAGACAATGCACGAAAGGCAAGCAAAGAGTAACGAAAGGCAAGGAAGGCAAGGGAAAGCAGGGGAAGGCAAGGGTAACGGAAGGAACGGCACGGTAAGGGGAAACAAGGCTAAGGCACGACAACACAGGGCTAGGCAACGCAGGGCAAGGCAAGGAAAGGGTAACGCAAGGCAAGGCACGGTTTGGGGAGGCAAGGCTAATGCACGACAACGCAAGGCTAGGCAATGCACGGAAGGCAAGCAAAGAGTAACGGAAGGCAAGGAAGGCAAGGGAAAGCAAGGCAAGGCAAGGGTAACGGAAGGAACGGCACGACAAGGGGAAACAAGGCTAAGGCACGGCAACGCACGGCTAGGCAATAAACTGCAAGGCAAGGAAAGGGTAACGCAAGGCAAGGCACGGTCAGGCGAGGCAAGGCTAAGGCACGACTACGCAAGGCTAGGCAATGCACGGAAGGCAAGCAAAGAGTAACGGAAGGCAAGGAATGTACGGGAAAGCAGGGGAAGGCAAGGGTAACGAAAGGAACGGCACGGTAAGGGCAAACAAGGCTAAGGCACGACAACACAGGCCTAGGCACTGCAGGGCAAGGCAAGGTAAGGGTAACGCAAGGCAAGGCACGGTCAGGCGAGGCAAGGGTAAGGCACGACAACGCAAGGCTAGGCAATGCACGGAAGGCAAGCAAAGAGTAACGGAACGCAAGGAAGGCAAGGGAATGCAAGGCAAGGCAAGGTTAACGGAAGGAACGGCACGGCAAGGGGAAACAAGGCTAAGGCACGGTAACGCACGGCTAGGCAATGCAGGGCAAGGCAAGGAAATGGTAACGCAAGGCAAGGCACGGATTGGGGAGGCAAGGCTAATGCACGACAACGCAAGGCTAAGCAGTGCACGGCTAGGCAAGGAAAGAGTAACGGAAGGAAAGGAAGGCAAGGCAAAGCAAGGCAAGGCAAGTGTAACAAAAGGCACGGCACGGCAAGGGGAAACAAGGCTAAGGCACGGCAACGCAAGACTAAACAATGCACGGCTAGGCAAGGAAAGGGTAACGCAAGGCAAGGCACTGTCAGGCTAGGCAAGGCTAAGGCACGACAACGCAAGGCTAGGCAATGCACGGAAGGCAAGCAAAGAGTAACGGAAGGCAAGGAATGCAAGGCAAAGCAAGGCAAAGCAAGCAAGTCTATGGCAAGGTGAAACAAGGCTAAGGCACCACAACGCACGGCTAGACAATGCACGGCCAGCCAAGGAAAAGGTAACGCAAGGCAAGGCACTCTGAGGCAAGACAAGGCTAATGCACGACAGCGCAAGGCTAGGCAATGCACGGAAGGCAAGCAAAGAGTAACGGAAACCAAGGAAGGCAAGGGAAAGCAAGGCAAGGCAAGGGTAACGGAAGGAACGGCACGGCAAGGGGAAACAAGGCTAAGGCACGGCAACGCACGGCTAGGCAATGCACGGCAAGGCAAGGAGAAGGTAACGCAAGGCAAGGCACCTTGAGGCAAGGCAAGGCTGATGGACGACAACGCACGGCTAGGCAATGCACGGCAAGGCAAGGAAAGGGTAACGCAAGGCAAGGCACGGTCAGGCGAGGCAAGGCTAAGGCACGACAACGCAAGGCTAGACAATGCACGAAAGGCAAGCAAAGAGTAACGAAAGGCAAGGAAGGCAAGGGAAAGCAGGGGAAGGCAAGGGTAACGGAAGGAACGGCACGGCAAGGGGAAACAAGGCTAAGGCACGACAACGCAGGGCTAGGCAATCCACGGCAAGGTAAGGAAAGGGCAACGCAAGGGAAGGCACTGTCAGGCGAGGCAAAGCTAATGAACGACATCGCAAGGCTAGGCAGTGCACGGCTAGGGAAGGAAAGAGTAATGGAAGGAAAGGAAGGCAAGGAAAAGCATGGCAAGGCAAGTGTAACAACAGGCACGGCACGGCAAGGGGAAAAAAGGCTAAGGCACGACAACACAGGGCTAGGCAACGCAGGGCAAGGCAAGGAAAGGGTAACGCAAGGCAAGGCACGGTTTGGGGAGGCAAGGCTAATGCACGACAAAGCAAGGCTAGGCAATGCACGGAAGGCAAGCAAAGAGTAACGGAAGGCAAGGAAGGCAAGGGAAAGCAAGGCAACGCAAGGGTAACGGAAGGAACGGCACGACAAGGGGAAACAAGGCTAAGGCACGGCAACGCACGGCTAGGCAATGCACGGCAAGGCAAGGAAAGGGTACCGCAAGGCAAGGCACGGTGAGGCAAGGCAAGGCTGATGCACGACAACGCACGGCTAGGCAATGCACGGCAAGGCAAGGAAAGGGTAACGCAAGGCAAGGCACGGTCAGGCGAGGCAAGGCTAAGGCACGATAACGCAAGGCTAGGCAATGCACGGAAGGCAAGCAAAGAGTAACGGAAGGCAAGGAAGGCAAGGGAAAGCAGGGGAAGGGAAGGGTAACGGAAGGAAGGCTCGGCAAGGGGAAACAAGGCTAAGGCACGGTAACGAAGGGCTAGGCAATGCACGGCAAGGCAAGGAAAGGGTAACGCAAGGCAAGGCACGGTCAGGCGAGGCAAGGGTAATGCACGAAAACGCAAGGCTACGCAGTGCACGGCTAGGCAAGGAAAGAGTAACGGAAGGAAAGGAAGGCAAGGCAAAGCAAGGCAAGGCAAGTGTAACAAAAGCCACGGCACGGCAAGGGGAAACAAGGCTAAGGCACGGCAACGCAAGACTAAGCAATGCACGGCCAGGCAAGGAAAGGGTAACGCAAGGCAAGGCACTGTCAGGCGAGGCAAGGCTAAGGCACGACAAGGCAATGCTAGGCAATGCACGGAAGGCAAGCAAAGAGTAACGGAAGGCAAGGAATGCAAGGCAAAGCAAGGCAAAGCAAGCAAGGCTATGGCAAGGTGAAACAAGGCTAAGGCACCACAACGCACGGCTAGACAATGCACGGCCAGCCAATGAAAAGGTAACGCAAGGCAAGGCACTCTGAGGCAAGGCAAGGCTAATGCACGACAGCGCAAGGCTAGGCAATGCACGGAAGGCAAGCAAAGAGTAACGGAAACCAAGGAAGGCAAGGGAAAGCAAGGCAAGGCAAGGGTAACGGAAGGAACGGCACGGCAAGGGGAAACAAGGCTCAGGCACGGCAACGCACGGCTAGGCAATGCACGGCAAGGCAAGGAGAAGGTAACGCAAGGCAAGGCACCTTGAGGCAAGGAAAGGCTGATGCACGACAACGCACGGCTAGGCAATGCACGGCAAGGCAAGGAAAGGGTAACGCAAGGCAAGGCACGGTCAGGCAACGCAAGGCTAAGGCAAGACAACGCAAAGCTAGACAATGCACGAAAGGCAAGCAAAGAGTAACGGAAGGCAAGGAAGGCAAGGGAAAGCATGGCAAGGCAAGTGTAACAACAGGCACGGCACGGCAAGGGGAAAAAAGGCTAAGGCACGACAACACAGGGCTAGGCAACGCAGGGCAAGGCAAGGAAAGGGTAACGCAAGGCAAGGCACGGTTTGGGGAGGCAAGGCTAATGCACGACAACGCAAGGCTAGGCAATGCACGGAAGGCAAGCAAAGAGTAACGGAAGGCAAGGAAGGCAAGGGAAAGCAAGGCAAGGCAAGGGTAACGGAAGGAACGGCACGACAAGGGGAAACAAGGCTAAGGCACGGCAACGCACGGCTAGGCAATGCACGGCAAGGCAAGGAAAGGGTACCGCAAGGCAAGGCACGGTGAGGCAAGGCAGGGCTGATGCACGACAACGCACGGCTAGGCAATGCACGGCAAGGCAAGGAAAGGGTAACGCAAGGCAAGGCACGTTCAGGCGAGGCAAGGCTAAGGCACGATAACGCAAGGCTAGGCAATGCACGGAAGGCAAGCAAAGAGTAACGGAAGGCAAGGAAGGCAAGGGAAAGCAGGGGAAGGGAAGGGTAACGGAAGGAACGGCTCGGCAAGGGGAAACAAGGCTAAGGCACGGTAACGAAGGGCTAGGCAATGCACGGCAAGGCAAGGAAAGGATAACGCAAGGCAAGGCACGGTCAGGCGAGGCAAGGGTAATGCACGAAAACGCAAGGCTACGCAGTGCACGGCTAGGCAAGGAAAGAGTAACGGAAGGAAAGGAAGGCAAGGCAAAGCAAGGCAAGGCAAGTGTAACAAAAGGCACGGCACGGCAAGGGGAAACAAGGCTAAGGCACGGCAACGCAAGACTAAGCAATGCACGGCCAGGCAAGGAAAGGGTAACGCAAGGCAAGGCACTGTCAGGCGAGGCAAGGCTAAGGCACGACAAGGCAATGCTAGGCAATGCACGGAAGGCAAGCAAAGAGTAACGGAAGGCAAGGAATGCAAGGCAAAGCAAGGCAAAGCAAGCAAGGCTATGGCAAGGTGAAACAAGGCTAAGGCACCACAACGCACGGCTAGACAATGCACGGCCAGCCAATGAAAAGGTAACGCAAGGCAAGGCACTCTGAGGCAAGGCAAGGCTAATGCACGACAGCGCAAGGCTAGGCAATGCACGGAAGGCAAGCAAAGAGTAACGGAAACCAAGGAAGGCAAGGGAAAGCAAGGCAAGGCAAGGGTAACGGAAGGAACGGCACGGCAAGGGGAAACAAGGCTAAGGCACGGCAACGCACGGCTAGGCAATGCACGGCAAGGCAAGGAGAAGGTAACGCAAGGCAAGGCACCTTGAGGCAAGGCAAGGCTGATGCACGACAACGCACGGCTAGGCAATGCACGGCAAGGCAAGGAAAGGGTAACGCAAGGCAAGGCACGGTCAGGCAAGGCAAGGCTAAGGCAAGACAACGCAAAGCTAGACAATGCACGAAAGGCAAGCAAAGAGTAACGGAAGGCAAGGAAGGCAAGGGAAAGCAGGGGAAGGCAAGGGTAACGGAAGGAACGGCACGGTAAGGGGAAACAAGGCTAAGGCACGACAACGCAGGGCTAGGCAATCCACGGCAAGGTATAGAAAGGGTAACGCAAGGCAAGGCACGGTCAGGCGAGGCAAGGGTAATGCACGACAACGCAAGGCTACGCAGTGCACGGCTAGGCAAGGAAAGAGTAACGGAAGGAAAGGAAGGCAAGGAAAAGCATGGCAAGGCAAGTGTAACAAAAGGCAAGGCACGGCAAGGGGAAACAAGGCTAAGGCACGACAACGCAAGGCTAGGCAATGCACGGAAGGCAAGCAAAGAGTAACGGAAGGCAAGGAATGCAAAGGGAAGCAGGGGAAGGCAAGGGTAACGAAAGGAACGGCACGGTAAGGGGAAACAAGGCTAAGGCACGACAACACAGGGCTAGGCAATGCAGGGCAAGGCAAGGAAAGGGTAACGCAAGGCAAGGCACGGTCAGGCGAGGCAAGGCTAATGCACGACAACGCAAGGCTAGGCAATGCACGACAATGCAAGTAAAGCTTGAAGCAAAGGAAGGCACGGTCAGGCGAGAGAAGGCTAAGGCACGGCAACGCAAGGCTAGGCAATGCACGGAAGGCAAGCAAAGAGTAACGGAAGGTAAGGAAGGCAAGGGAAAGCAAAGAAAGGCAAGGGTAACGGAAGGAACGGCACGGCAAGGGGAAACAAGGCTAAGGCACGACAACGCACGCTAGGCAATGCACGGCAAGGCAAGGAAAGGGTAACGCATGGGAAAGCACGGTCAGGCGAGGCAAGGCTAAGGAAAGCCAACGCAAGGCTAGGCAATGCACGGAAAGCAAGCAAGGAGTAACGGAATGCAAGGAAGGAAAGGGAAAGCAAGGGAAGGCAAGGGTAACGGAAGGAACGGCACGGCAAGGGGAAACAAGCCTAAGGTACGACAACGCACGTTAGGCAATGCACGGCAAGGCAAGGAAAGGGTAACGCATGGGAAAGCACGGTCAGGCGAGGCAAGGCTAAGGAAAGCCAACGCAAGGATAGGCAATGCACGGAAAGCAAGCAAGGAGTAACGGAATGCAAGGAATTAAAGGGAAAGCAAGGGAAGGCAAGGGTAACGGAAGGAACGGCACGGCAAGGGGTAACAAGTCTAAGGCACGACAACACACGGCTAGGAAATGCACGGCAAGGCAAGGAAAGGGTAACGCAAGGCAAGGCACGGTGAGGCTAGGCAAGGTTAATGCACGACAACGCAAGGCTAGGCAATGCACGACAATGCAAGGAAAGCTTAAAGCAAAGGAAGGCACGGTCAGGCGAGATAAGGCTAAGGCACGACAACGTAAGGCTAGGCAATGCACGGAAGGCAAGCAAAGAGTAACGGAAGGTAAGGAAGGCAAGGGAAAGCAAGGAAAGGCAATGGTAACGGAAGGAACTGCACGGCAAGGGGAAACAAGACTAAGGTACGGCAACGCAAGGCTAAGCAATGCACGGCCAGGCAAGGAAAGGGTAACGCAAGGCAAGGCATGGTAAGGCAAGGCGAGGCTAATGCACGACAACGCACGGCTTGGCAATGCACGGCAAGGCAAGGAAAGGGTAACGCAAGGCAAGGCACGGTTAGGCGACGCAAGGCTAAGGCACGACAACTCTAGGCTAGGCAATGCACGGAAGGCAAGCAAAGAGTAACGGAAGGCAAGGAATGCAAGGCAAAGCAAGGCAACGCAAGCAAGTCTATGGCAAGGTGAAAAAAGGCTAAGGCACGACAACGCAAGGCTAGGCAATGCACGGAAGGCAAGCAAAGAGTAACGGAATGGAAGGAAGGCAAGGCAAAGCAAGCAAGGCTATGGCAAGGTGAAACAAGGCTAAGGCACCACAACGCACGGCTAGGCAATGCACGGCCAGCCAAGGAAAAGGTAACGCAAGGCAAGGCACTGTGAGGCAAGGCAAGGCTAATGCACGACAGCGCAAGGCTAGGCAATGCACGGAAGGCAAGCAAAGAGTAACGGAAACCAAGGAAGGCAAGGGAAACAAAGGCAAGGCAAGGGTAACGGAAGTAACGGCACGGCAAGGGGAAACAAGGCTAAGGCACGACAACGCACGGCTAGGCAATGCACGGCAAGGCAAGGAAAGGGTAACGCCAGGCAAGGCACGGTCAGGCAAGGCAAGGCTAATGCACGACAAGGCAAGGCTTGGCAGTGCACGGCAAGGCAAGGAAAGGGTAACGCAAGGCAAGGCACTGTCAGGCGAGGCAAGGCTAAGGCACGACAACGCAAGGCTAGGCAATGCACGGAAGGAAAGCAAAGAGTAACGGAAGGCAAGGAAAGCAAGGGAAAGCAAGGCAAGGCAAGGGTAACGGAAGGAACGGCACGGCAAGGGGAAACAAGGCTAAGGCACGACAACACAGGGCTAGGCAATGCAGGGCAAGGCAACGAAAGGGTAACGCAAGGCAAGGCACGGTTTGGGGAGGCAAGGCTAATGCACGACAACCCAAGGCTAGGCAATGCACGGAAGGCAAGCAAAGAGTAACGGAAGGCAAGGAATGCAAGGCAAAGCAAGGCAACGCAAGCAAGGCTATGGCAAGGTGAAAAAAGGCTAAGGCACGACCACGCAAGGCTAGGCAATGCACGGAAGGCAAGCAAAGAGTAACGGAAGGCAAGGAAGGCAAGGGAAAGCAAGGCAAGGGTAACGGAACGAACGGCACGGCAAGGGCAAACAAGGCTAAGGCACGACAACGAACGGCTAGGCAATGCACTGCAAGGCAAGGAAAGGGTAACGCAAGGCAAGGCACGGTCAGGCGAGGCAAGGCTAAGGCACGACTACGCAAGGCTAGGCAATGCACGGAAGGCAAGCAAAGAGTAACGGAAGGCAAGGAATGCAAGGGAAAGCAGGGGAAGGCAAGAGTAACGAAAGGAACGGCACGGTAAGGGGAAACAAGGCTAAGGCACCACAACACAGGGCTAGGCAATGCAGGGCAAGGCAAGGTAAGGGTAACGCAAGGCAAGGCACGGTCATGCGAGGCAAGGCTAAGGCACGACAACGCAAGGATACGCAGTGCACGGCTAGGCAAGGAAAGAGTAACGGAAGGAAAGGAAGGCAAGGCAAAGCAAGGCAAGGCACGGTTTGGGGAGGAAAGGCTAATGCACGACAACGCAAGGATACGCATTGCACGGCTAGGCAAGGAAAGAGTAACGGAAGGAAAGGAAGGCAAGGCAAAGCAAGGCAAGGCAAGTGTAACAAAAGGCACGGCACACAAGGGCAAACAAGGCTAAGGCACGACAACGAACGGCTAGGCAATGCAGGGCAAGGCAAGGTAAGGGTAACGCAAGGCAAGACACGGTCAGGCGAGGCAAGGCTAAGGCACGACAACGCAAGGCTAGGCAATGCACGGAAGGCAAGCAAAGAATAACGGAACGCAAGGAAGGCAAGGGAAAGCAAGGCAAGGCAAGGGTAACGGAAGGAACGGCACGGCAAGGGGAAACAAGGCTAAGGCACGACAACACAGTGCTAGGCAATGCAGGGCAAGGCAAGGAAAGGGTAAAGCAAGGCAAGGCACGGTTTGGGGAGGCAAGGCTAATGCACGACAACGCAAGGCTAGGCAATGCACGGAATGCAAGCAAAGAGTAACGGAAGGCAAGGAATGCAAGGCAAAGCAAGGCAACGCAAGCAAGGCTATGGCAAGGTGAAAAAAGGCTAAGACACGACAACGCAAGGCTAGGCAATGTACGGAAGGCAAGCAAAGAGTAACGGAAGGCAAGGAAGGCAAGGGAAAGCAAGGCAAGGGTAACGGAAGGAACGGCACGGCAAGGGCAAACAAGGCTAAGGCACGACAACGACCGGCTAGGCAATAAACTGCAAGGCAAGGAAAGGGTAACGCAAGGCAAGGCACGGTCAGGCGAGGCAAGGCTAAGGCACGACTACGCAAGGCTAGGCAATGCACGGAAGGCAAGCAAAGAGTAACGGAAGGCAAGGAATGTACGGGAAAGCAGGGGAAGGCAAGGGTAACGAAAGGAACGGCACGGTAAAGGCAAACAAGGCTAAGGCACGACAACACAGGGCTAGGCACTGCAGGGCAAGGCAAGGTAAGGGTAACGCAAGGCAAGGCACGGTCAGGCGAGGCAAGGGTAAGGCACGACAACGCAAGGCTAGGCAATGCACGGAAGGCAAGCAAAGAGTAACGGAACGCAAGGAAGGCAAGGGAATGCAAGGCAAGGCAAGGTTAACGGAAGGAACGGCACGGCAAGGGGAAACAAGGCTAAGGCACGGTAACGCACGGCTAGGCAATGCAGGGCAAGGCAAGGAAATGGTAACGCAAGGCAAGGCACGGATTGGGGAGGCAAGGCTAATGCACGACAACGCAAGGCTAAGCAGTGCACGGCTAGGCAAGGAAAGAGTAACGGAAGGAAAGGAAGGCAAGGCAAAGCAAGGCAAGGCAAGAGTAACAAAAGGCACGGCACGGCAAGGGGAAACAAGGCTAAGGCACGGCAACGCAAGACTAAGCAATGCACGGCTAGGCAAGGAAAGGGTAACGCAAGGCAAGGCACTGTCAGGCTAGGCAAGGCTAAGGCACGACAACGCAAGGCTAGGCAATGCACGGAAGGCAAGCAAAGAGTAACGGAAGGCAAGGAATGCAAGGCAAAGCAAGGGAAAGCAAGCAAGTCTATGGCAAGGTGAAACAAGGCTAAGGCACCACAACGCACGGCTAGACAATGCACGGCCAGCCAAGGAAAAGGTAACGCAAGGCAAGGCACTCTGAGGCAAGGCAAGGCTAATGCACGACAGCGCAAGGCTAGGCAATGCACGGAAGGCAAGCAAAGAGTAACGGAAACCAAGGAAGGCAAGGGAAAGCAAGGCAAGGCAAGGGTAACGGAAGGAACGGCACGGCAAGGGGAAACAAGGCTAAGGCACGGCAACGCACGGCTAGGCAATGCACGGCAAGGCAAGGAGAAGGTAACGCAAGGCAAGGCACCTTGAGGCAAGGCAAGGCTGATGCACGACAACGCACGGCTAGGCAATGCACGGCAAGGCAAGGAAAGGGTAACGCAATGCAAGGCACGGTCAGGCGAGGCAAGGCTAAGGCACGACAACGCAAGGCTAGACAGTGCACGAAAGGCAAGCAAAGAGTAACGAAAGGCAAGGAAGGCAAGGGAAAGCAGGGGAAGGCAAGGGTAACGGAAGGAACGGCACGGTAAGGGGAAACAAGGCTAAGGCACGACAACGCAGGGCTAGGCAATCCACGGCAAGGTAAGGAAAGGGCAACGCAAGGGAAGGCACTGTCAGGCGAGGCAAAGCTAATGCACGACATCGCAAGGCTAGGCAGTGCACGGCTAGGCAAGGAAAGAGTAATGGAAGGAAAGGAAGGCAAGGAAAAGCATGGCAAGGCAAGTGTAACAACAGGCACGGCACGGCAAGGGGAAAAAAGGCTAAGGCACGACAACACAGGGCTAGGCAACGCAGGGCAAGGCAAGGAAAGGGTAACGCAAGGCAAGGCACGGTTTGGGGAGGCAAGGCTAATGCACGACAACGCAAGGCTAGGCAATGCACGGAAGGCAAGCAAAGAGTAACGGAAGGCAAGGAAGGCAAGGGAAAGCAAGGCAAGGCAAGGGTAACGGAAGGAACGGCACGACAAGGGGAAACAAGGCTAAGGCACGGCAACGCACGGCTAGGCAATGCACGGCAAGGCAAGGAAAGGGTACCGCAAGGCAAGGCACGGTGAGGCAAGGCAAGGCTGATGCACGACAACGCACGGCTAGGCAATGCACGGCAAGGCAAGGAAAGGGTAACGCAAGGCAAGGCACGGTCAGGCGAGGCAAGGCTAAGGCACGATAACGCAAGGCTAGGCAATGCACGGAAGGCAAGCAAAGAGTAACGGAAGGCAAGGAAGGCAAGGGAAAGCAGGGGAAGGGAAGGGTAACGGAAGGAACGGCTCGGCAAGGGGAAACAAGGCTAAGGCACGGTAACGAAGGGCTAGGCAATGCACGGCAAGGCAAGGAAAGGGTAACGCAAGGCAAGGCACGGTCAGGCGAGGCAAGGGTAATGCACGAAAACGCAAGGCTACGCAGTGCACGGCTAGGCAAGGAAAGAGTAACGGAAGGAAAGGAAGGCAAGGCAAAGCAAGGCAAGGCAAGTGTAACAAAAGGCACGGCACGGCAAGGGGAAACAAGGCTAAGGCACGGCAACGCAAGACTAAGCAATGCACGGCCAGGCAAGGAAAGGGTAACGCAAGGCAAGGCACTGTCAGGCGAGGCAAGGCTAAGGCACGACAAGGCAATGCTAGGCAATGCACGGAAGGCAAGCAAAGAGTAACGGAAGGCAAGGAATGCAAGGCAAAGCAAGGCAAAGCAAGCAAGGCTATGGCAAGGTGAAACAAGGCTAAGGCACCACAACGCACGGCTAGACAATGCACGGCCAGCCAATGAAAAGGTAACGCAAGGCAAGGCACTCTGAGGCAAGACAAGGCTAATGCACGACAGCGCAAGGCTAGGCAATGCACGGAAGGCAAGCAAAGAGTAACGGAAACCAAGGAAGGCAAGGGAAAGCAAGGCAAGGCAAGGGTAACGGAAGGAACGGCACGGCAAGGGGAAACAAGGCTAAGGCACGGCAACGCACGGCTAGGCAATGCACGGCAAGGCAAGGAGAAGGTAACGCAAGGCAAGGCACCTTGAGGCAAGGCAAGGCTGATGCACGACAACGCACGGCTAGGCAATGCACGGCAAGGCAAGGAAAGGGTAACGCAATGCAAGGCACGGTCAGGCGAGGCAAGGCTAAGGCACGACAACGCAAGGCTAGACAGTGCACGAAAGGCAAGCAAAGAGTAACGAAAGGCAAGGAAGGCAAGGGAAAGCAGGGGAAGGCAAGGGTAACGGAAGGAACGGCACGGTAAGGGGAAACAAGGCTAAGGCACGACAACGCAGGGCTAGGCAATCCACGGCAAGGTAAGGAAAGGGCAACGCAAGGGAAGGCACTGTCAGGCGAGGCAAAGCTAATGCACGACATCGCAAGGCTAGGCAGTGCACGGCTAGGCAAGGAAAGAGTAATGGAAGGAAAGGAAGGCAAGGAAAAGCATGGCAAGGCAAGTGTAACAACAGGCACGGCACGGCAAGGGGAAAAAAGGCTAAGGCACGACAACACAGGGCTAGGCAACGCAGGGCAAGGCAAGGAAAGGGTAACGCAAGGCAAGGCACGGTTTGGGGAGGCAAGGCTAATGCACGACAACGCAAGGCTAGGCAATGCACGGAAGGCAAGCAAAGAGTAACGGAAGGCAAGGAAGGCAAGGGAAAGCAAGGCAAGGCAAGGGTAACGGAAGGAACGGCACGACAAGGGGAAACAAGGCTAAGGCACGGCAACGCACGGCTAGGCAATGCACGGCAAGGCAAGGAAAGGGTACCGCAAGGCAAGGCACGGTGAGGCAAGGCAAGGCTGATGCACGACAACGCACGGCTAGGCAATGCACGGCAAGGCAAGGAAAGGGTAACGCAAGGCAAGGCACGGTCAGGCGAGGCAAGGCTAAGGCACGATAACGCAAGGCTAGGCAATGCACGGAAGGCAAGCAAAGAGTAACGGAAGGCAAGGAAGGCAAGGGAAAGCAGGGGAAGGGAAGGGTAACGGAAGGAACGGCTCGGCAAGGGGAAACAAGGCTAAGGCACGGTAACGAAGGGCTAGGCAATGCACGGCAAGGCAAGGAAAGGGTAACGCAAGGCAAGGCACGGTCAGGCGAGGCAAGGGTAATGCACGAAAACGCAAGGCTACGCAGTGCACGGCTAGGCAAGGAAAGAGTAACGGAAGGAAAGGAAGGCAAGGCAAAGCAAGGCAAGGCAAGTGTAACAAAAGGCACGGCACGGCAAGGGGAAACAAGGCTAAGGCACGGCAACGCAAGACTAAGCAATGCACGGCCAGGCAAGGAAAGGGTAACGCAAGGCAAGGCACTGTCAGGCGAGGCAAGGCTAAGGCACGACAAGGCAATGCTAGGCAATGCACGGAAGGCAAGCAAAGAGTAACGGAAGGCAAGGAATGCAAGGCAAAGCAAGGCAAAGCAAGCAAGGCTATGGCAAGGTGAAACAAGGCTAAGGCACCACAACGCACGGCTAGACAATGCACGGCCAGCCAATGAAAAGGTAACGCAAGGCAAGGCACTCTGAGGCAAGGCAAGGCTAATGCACGACAGCGCAAGGCTAGGCAATGCACGGAAGGCAAGCAAAGAGTAACGGAAACCAAGGAAGGCAAGGGAAAGCAAGGCAAGGCAAGGGTAACGGAAGGAACGGCACGGCAAGGGGAAACAAGGCTAAGGCACGGCAACGCACGGCTAGGCAATGCACGGCAAGGCAAGGAGAAGGTAACGCAAGGCAAGGCACCTTGAGGCAAGGCAAGGCTGATGCACGACAACGCACGGCTAGGCAATGCACGGCAAGGCAAGGAAAGGGTAACGCAAGGCAAGGCACGGTCAGGCAAGGCAAAGCTAAGGCAAGACAACGCAAAGCTAGACAATGCACGAAAGGCAAGCAAAGAGTAACGGAAGGCAAGGAAGGCAAGGGAAAGCAGGGGAAGGCAAGGGTAACGGAAGGAACGGCACGGTAAGGGGAAACAAGGCTAAGGCACGACAACGCAGGGCTAGGCAATCCACGGCAAGGTATAGAAAGGGTAACGCAAGGCAAGGCACGGTCAGGCGAGGCAAGGGTAATGCACGACAACGCAAGGCTACGCAGTGCACGGCTAGGCAAGGAAAGAGTAACGGAAGGAAAGGAAGGCAAGGAAAAGCATGGCAAGGCAAGTGTAACAACAGGCACGGCACGGCAAGGGGAAACAAGGCTAAGGCACGACAACGCAAGGCTAGACAATGCACGAAAGGCAAGCAAAGAGTAACGAAAGGCAAGGAAGGCAAGGGAAAGCAGGGGAAGGCAAGGGTAACGGAAGGAACGGCACGGTAAGGGGAAACAAGGCTAAGGCACGACAACGCAGGGCTAGGCAATCCACGGCAAGGTAAGGAAAGGGCAACGCAAGGGAAGGCACTGTCAGGCGAGGCAAAGCTAATGCACGACATCGCAAGGCTAGGCAGTGCACGGCTAGGCAAGGAAAGAGTAATGGAAGGAAAGGAAGGCAAGGAAAAGCATGGCAAGGCAAGTGTAACAACAGGCACGGCACGGCAAGGGGAAAAAAGGCTAAGGCACGACAACACAGGGCTAGGCAACGCAGGGCAAGGCAAGGAAAGGGTAACGCAAGGCAAGGCACGGTTTGGGGAGGCAAGGCTAATGCACGACAACGCAAGGCTAGGCAATGCACGGAAGGCAAGCAAAGAGTAACGGAAGGCAAGGAAGGCAAGGGAAAGCAAGGCAAGGCAAGGGTAACGGAAGGAACGGCACGACAAAGGGAAACAAGGCTAAGGCACGGCAACGCACGGCTAGGCAATGCACGGCAAGGCAAGGAAAGGGTACCGCAAGGCAAGGCACGGTGAGGCAAGGCAAGGCTGATGCACGACAACGCACGGCTAGGCAATGCACGGCAAGGCAAGGAAAGGGTAACGCAAGGCAAGGCACGGTCAGGCGAGGCAAGGCTAAGGCACGATATCGCAAGGCTAGGCAATGCACGGAAGGCAAGCAAAGAGTAACGGAAGGCAAGGAAGGCAAGGGAAAGCAGGGGAAGGGAAGGGTAACGGAAGGAACGGCTCGGCAAGGGGAAACAAGGCTAAGGCACGGTAACGAAGGGCTAGGCAATGCACGGCAAGGCAAGGAAAGGGTAACGCAAGGCAAGGCACTGTCAGGCGAGGCAAGGCTAAGGCACGACAAGGCAATGCTAGGCAATGCACGGAAGGCAAGCAAAGAGTAACGGAAGGCAAGGAATGCAAGGCAAAGCAAGGCAAAGCAAGCAAGGCTATGGCAAGGTGAAACAAGGCTAAGGCACCACAACGCACGGCTAGACAATGCACGGCCAGCCAATGAAAAGGTAACGCAAGGCAAGGCACTCTGAGGCAAGGCAAGGCTAATGCACGACAGCGCAAGGCTAGGCAATGCACGGAAGGCAAGCAAAGAGTAACGGAAACCAAGGAAGGCAAGGGAAAGCAAGGCAAGGCAAGGGTAACGGAAGGAACGGCACGGCAAGGGGAAACAAGGCTAAGGCACGGCAACGCACGGCTAGGCAATGCACGGCAAGGCAAGGAGAAGGTAACGCAAGGCAAGGCACCTTGAGGCAAGGCAAGGCTGATGCACGACAACGCACGGCTAGGCAATGCACGGCAAGGCAAGGAAAGGGTAACGCAAGGCAAGGCACGGTCAGGCAAGGCAAGGCTAAGGCAAGACAACGCAAAGCTAGACAATGCACGAAAGGCAAGCAAAGAGTAACGGAAGGCAAGGAAGGCAAGGGAAAGCAGGGGAAGGCAAGGGTAACGGAAGGAACGGCACGGTAAGGGGAAACAAGGCTAAGGCACGACAACGCAGGCTAGGCAATCCACGGCAAGGTATAGAAAGGGTAACGCAAGGCAAGGCACGGTCAGGCGAGGCAAGGGTAATGCACGACAACGCAAGGCTACGCAGTGCACGGCTAGGCAAGGAAAGAGTAACGGAAGGAAAGGAAGGCAAGGAAAAGCATGGCAAGGCAAGTGTAACAACAGGCACGGCACGGCAAGGGGAAACAAGGCTAAGGCACGACAACGCAAGGCTAGGCAATGCACGGAAGGCAAGCAAAGAGTAACGGAAGGCAAGGAATGCAAAGGAAAGCAGGGGAAGGCAAGGGTAACGAAAGGAACGGCACGGTAAGGGGAAACAAGGCTAAGGCACGACAACACAGGGCTAGGCAATGCAGGGCAAGGCAAGGAAAGGGTAACGCAAGGCAAGGCACGGTCAGGCGAGGCAAGGCTAAGGCACGACAACGCAAGGCTAGGCAATGCACGGAAGGCAAGCAAAGAGTAACGGAAGGCAAGGAAGGCAAGGGAAAGCAGGGGAAGGCAAGGGTAACGGAAGGAACGGCTCGGCAAGGGGAAACAAGGCTAAGGCACGGTAACGAAGGGCTAGGCAATGCACGGCAAGGCAAGGAAAGGGTAACGCAAGGCAAGGCACGGTCAGGCGAGGCAAGGGTAATGCACGAAAACGCAAGGCTACGCAGTGCACGCCTAGGCAAGGAAAGAGTAACGGAAGGAAAGGAAGGCAAGGGAAAGCAAGGCAAGGGTAACGGAAGGAACGGCACGGCAAGGGCAAACAAGGCTAAGGCACGACAACGAACGGCTAGGCAAGGCAGGGCAAGGCAAGGAAATGGTAACGCAAGGCAAGGCACGGTTTGGGGAGGAAAGGCTAATGCACGACAACGCAAGGCTAGGCAATGCACGGAAGGCAAGCAAAGAGTAACGGAAGGCAAGGAATGCAAGGGAAAGCAGGGGAAGGCAAGGGTAACGAAAGGAACGGCACGGTAAGGGTTAACAAGGCTAAGGCACGACAACACAGGGCTAGGCAATGCAGGGCAAGGCAAGGTAAGGGTAACGCAAGGCAAGGCACGGTCAGGCGAGGCAAGGCTAAGGCACGACAACGCAAGGCTAGGCAATGCACGGAAGGCAAGCAAAGAGTAACGGAACGCAAGGAAGGCAAGGGAATGCAAGGCAAGGCAAGGTTAACGGAAGGAACGGCACGGCAAGGTGAAACAAGGCTAAGGCACGGTAACGCACGGCTAGGCAAGGCAGGGCAAGGCAAGGAAATGGTAACGCAAGGCAAGGCACGGTTTCGGGAGGAAAGGCTAATGCACGACAACGCAAGGATAGGCAGTGCACGGCTAGGCAAGGAAAGAGTAACGGAAGGAAAGGAAGGCAAGGCAAAGCAAGGCAAGGCAAGTGTAACAAAAGGCAAGGCACGGCAAGGGGAAACAAGGCTAAGGAACGGCAACGCACGGCTAGGCAATTCACAGCCAGGCAAGGAAAGGGTAACGCAAGGCAAGGCACGGTAAGGCAAGAGAAGGCTAATGCACGACAACGCACGGCTAGGCACTGCACGGCAAGGCAAGGAAAGGGTAACGCAGGGCAAGGCACGGTCAGGCGAGGCAAGGCTAATGCACGACAACGCAAGGCTAGGCAATGCACGGAAGGCAAGCAAAGAGTAACGGAAGGCAAGGAAGGCAAGGGAAACCAAGGCAAGGCAAGGGTAACGGAAGGAACGGCTCGGCAAGGAGAAACAAGGCTAAGGCAAGGCAACGCAGGGCTAGGCAATGCACGGCAAGGCAAGGAAAGGGCAACGCAAGGCAAGGCACTGTCAGGCGAGGCAAAGCTAATGCACGACATCGCAAGGCTAGGCAGTGCACGGCTAGGCAAGGAAAGAGTAATGGAAGGAAAGGAAGTCAAGGAAAAGCATGGCAAGGCAAGTGTAACAACAGGCACGGAACAGCAAGGGGAAACAAGGCTAAGGCACGACAACGCAAGGCTAGACAATGCACGGAAGGCAAGCAAAGTGTAACGGAAGGCAAGGAATGCAAAGGAAAGCAGGGGAAGGCAAGGGTAACGAAAGGAACGGCACGGTAAAGGGAAACAAGGCTAAGGCACGACAACACAGGGCTAGGCAATGCAGGGCAAGGCAAGGAAAGGGTAACGCAAGGCAAGGCACGGTTTGGGGAGGCAAGGCTAATGCACGACAACGAAAGGCTAGGCAATGCACGGAAGGCAAGCAAAGAGTTACGGAAACCAAGGAAGGCAAGGGAAAGCAAGGCAAGGGAAGGGTAACGGAAGGAACGGCACGGGAAGGGGAAACAAGGCTAAGGCACGGCAACGCACGGCTAGGCAATGCACGGCAAGGCAAGGAAAAGGTAACGCAAGGCAAGGCACCTTGAGGCAAGGCAAGGCTGATGCACGACAACGCACGGCTAGGCAATGCACGGCAAGGCAAGGAAAGGGTAACGCAAGGCAAGGCACGGTCAGGCGAGGCAAGGCTAAGGCACGACAACGCAAGGCTAGGCAATGCACTAAAGGCAAGCAAAGAGTAACGGAAGGCGAGGAAGGCAAGGGAAAGCAGGGGAAGGCAAGGGTAACGGAAGAAACGGCAAGGTAAGGGGAAACAAGGCTAAGGCACGACAACGCAGGGCTAGGCAATGCACGGCAAGGCAAGGAAAGGGTAACGCAAGGCAAGGCACGGTCAGGCGAGGCAAGGGTAATGCACGACAACGAAAGGCTACGCAGTGCACGGCTAGGCAAGGAAAGAGTAACGGATGGAAAGGAAGGCAAGGCAAAGCAAGGCAAGGCAAGTGTAACAAAAGGCACGGCACGGCAAGGGGAAACAAGGCTAAGGCACGGCAACGCAAGGCTAAGCAATGCACGGCCAGGCAAGGAAAGGGTAACGCAAGGCAAGGCACGGTAAGGCAAGGCGAGGCTAATGCACGACAACGCACGGCTAGGCAATGCACGGCAAGGCAAGGAAAGGGTAACGCAAGGCAAGGCACGGTTTGGGGAGGCAAGGCTAATGCACGACAACGCAAGGCTAGGCAATGCACGGAAGGCAAGTAAAGAGTAACGGAAGGCAAGGAATGCAAGGCAAAGCAAGGCAACGCAAGCAAGGCTATGGCAAGCTGAAAAAAGGCTAAGGCACGACCACGCAAGGCTAGGCAATGCACGGAAGGGAAGTAAAGAGTAACGGAAGGCAAGGAAGGCAAGGCAAAGCAAGGCAACGCAAGCAAGGCTATGGCAAGGTGAAAAAAGGCTAAGACACGACAACGCAAGGCTAGGCAATGCACGAAAGGCAAGCAAAGAGTAACGGAAGGCAAGGAAGGCAAGGGAAAGCAAGGCAAAGCAAGCAAGGCTATGGCAAGGTGAAACAAGGCTAAGGCACCACAACGCACGACTAGGCAATGCACGGCCAGCCAAGGAAAAGGTAACGCAAGGCAAGGCACTCTGAGGCAAGGCAAGGCTAATGCATGACAGCGCAAGGCTAGGCAATGCACGGAAGGCAAGCAAAGAGTAACGGAAACCAAGGAAGGCAAGGGAAAGCAAGGCAAGGCAAGGGTAACGGAAGGAACGGCACGGCAAGGGGAAACAAGGCTAAGGCACGACAACGCACGGCTAGGCAGTGCACGGCAAGGCAAGGAAAGGGTAACGCAAGGCAAGGCACTGTCAGGCGAGGCAAGGCTAAGGCACGACATCGCAAGGCTAGGCAATGCACGGAAGGAAAGCGAAGAGTAACGGAAGGCAAGGAAAGCAAGGGAAAGCAAGGGAAGGCAAGGGTAACCGAAGGAACGGCACGGCAAGGGGAAACAAGGCTAAGGCACGACAACACAGGGCTAGGCAATGCAGGGTAAGGCAAGGAAAGGGTAAGGCAAGGCAAGGCACGGTTTGGGGAGGCAAGTCTAATGCACGACAACGCAAGGCTAGGCAATGCACGGAAAGCAAGCAAAGAGTAACGGAAGGCAAGGAATGCAAGGCAAAGCAAGGCAACGCAAGCAAGGCTATGGCAAGGTGAAAAAAGGCTAAGGCACGACCACGCAAGGCTAGGCAATGCACGGAAGGCAAGCAAAGAGTAACGGAAAGCAAGGAAGGCAAGGCAAAGCAAGGCAACGCAAGCAAGGCTATGGCAAGGTGAAAAAAGGCTAAGACACGACAAGGCAAGGCTAGGCAATGCACGGAAGGCAAGCAAAGAGTAACGGAAGGCAAGGAAGGCAAGGGAAAGCAAGGCAAGGCAATGGTAACGGAAAGAACGGCACGGCAAGGGGAAACAAGGCTAAGGCACGACAACGCACTGCAAGGCAATGCACTGCAAGGCAAGGAAAGGGTAACGCAAGGCAAGGCACGGTCAGGCGAGGCAAGGCTAAGGCACGACAACGCAAGTCTAGGCAATGCACGGAAGGCAAGCAAAGAGTAACGGAACGCAAGGAAGGCAAGGGAAAGCAAGCCAAGGCAAGGATACCGGAAGGAACGGCACGGCAAGGGGAAACAAGGCTAAGGCACGGCAACGCACGGCTAGGCAATGCAGGGCAAGGCAAGGAAATGGTAACGCAAGGCAAGGCACGGTTTGGGGAGGCAAGGCTAATGCACGACAACGCAAGGATAGGCAGTGCACGGCTAGGCAAGGAAAGAGTAACGGAAGGAAAGGAAGGCAAGGCAAAGCAAGGCACGGCAAGTGTAACAAAAGGCAAGGCACGGCAACGGGAAACAAGGCTAAGGAACGGCAACGCACGGCTAGGCAATGCACGGCCAGGCAAGGAAAGGGTAACGCAAGGCGAGGCACGGTAAGGCAAGACAAGGCTAATGCACGACAACGCACGGCTAGGCAATGCTCGGCAAGGCAAGGAAAGGGTAACGCAAGGCAAGCCACGGTCAGGCGAGGCAAGGCTAATGACGACAACGCAAGGCTAGGCAATGCACGGAAGGCAAGCAAAGAGTAACCGAAGGCAAGGAAGGCAAGGGAAAGCAAGGCAAGGCAAGAGTAACGGAAGGAACGGCTCGGCAAGGGGAAACAAGGCTAAGGCACGGCAACGCAGGGCTAGGCAATGCACGGCAAGGCAAGGAAAGGGTAACGCAAGGCAAGGCACTGTCAGGCGAGGCAAAGCTAATGTACGACATCGCAAGGCTAGGCAGTGCACGGCTATGCAAGGAAAGAGTAACGGAAGGAAAGGAAGGCAAGGCAAAGCACGGCAAGGCAAGTGTAACAACAGGCACGTCACGGCAAGGGGAAACAAGGCTAAGGCACGACAACGCAAGGCTAGGCAATGCACGGAAGGCAAGCAAAGAGTAACGGAAGGCAAGGAATGCAAAGGAAAGCAGGGGAAGGCAAGGGTAACGAAAGGAACGGCACGGTAAAGGGAAACAAGGCTAAGGCACGACAACACAGGGCTAGGCAATGCAGGGCAAGGCAAGGAAAGGGTAACGCAAGGCAAGGCACGGTTTGGGGAGGCAAGGCTAATGCACGACAACGCAAGGCTAGGCAATTCACGGAAGGCAAGCAAAGAGTAACGGAAGGCAAGGAAGGCAAGGGAAAGCAAGGCAAGGCAAGGGTAACGGAAGGAACGGCACGGCAAGGGGAAACAAGGCTAACTCACGGCAACGCAGGGCTAGGCAATGCACGGCAAGGCAAGGAAAGGGTAACGCAAGGCAAGGCACGGTGAGGCAAGGCAAGGCTGATGCACGACAACGCAAGGCTACGCAATGCACGGAAAGCAAGCAAAGAGTAACGGAACGCAAGGAAGGCAAGGGAAAGCAAGGGAAGGCAAGGGTAACGGAAGGAACGGCACGGCAAGGGGTAACAAGTCTAAGGCACGACAACGCACGCTAGGCAATGCACGGCAAGGCAAGGAAACGGTAACGCATGGGAAAGCACGGTCAGGCGAGGCAAGGCTAAGGCACGACAACGCAAGTCTAGGAAATTCAGGGAAGGCAAGCAAAGAGTAACGGAAGGTAAGGAAGGCAAGGAAAAGCAAGGAAAGGCAAGGGTAACGGAAGGAACGGCACGGCAAGGGGGAACAAATCTAAGGCACGACACCGAACGCTAGGCAATGAACGGCAAGGCAAGGAAAGGGTAACGCATGGGAAAGCACGGTCAGGCGAGGCAAGGCTAAGGCACGACAACGCAAGGCTAGGCAATGCACGGAAGGCAAGCAAAGAGTAACGGAAGGTAAGGAAGGCAAGGGAAAGCAAGGAAAGGCAAGTGTAACGGAAGGAACGGCAGGGCAAGGGGAAACAAGGCTAAGGCACGACAACGCACGCTAGGCAATGCACGGCAAGGCAAGGAAAGGGTAACGCATGGGAAAGCACGGTCAGGCGAGGCAAGGCTAAGGCATGACAACGCAAGGCTAGGCAATGCACGGAAAGCAAGCAAAGAGTAACGGAACGCAAGGAAGGCAAGGGAAAGCAAGGGAAGGCAAGGGTAACGGAAGGAACGGCACGGCAAGGGGTAAGAAGGCTAAGGCACGACAACGCAGGGCTAGGCAATGCACGGCAAGGCAAGGACAGGGTAACGCAGGGGAAGGCACGGTCAGGTGAGGCAAGGATAAGGCACGACAATGCAAGGCTAGGCAATGCACGGCAAGGCAAGGAAAGAGTAACGGAAGGAAAGGAAGGCAAGGCAAAGCCAGCCAAGGCAAGTGTAACAAAAGGCACGCCACGGCAAGGGGAATCAAGGCTAAGGCACGACAACGCACGGCTAGGCAATGCACGGCAAGGCAAGGAAAGGGTAACGCAAGGCAAGGCACGGTGTGGCTAGGCAAGGCTAATGCACGACAACGCAAGGCTAGGCAATGCACGACAATGCAAGGAAAGCTTAAAGCAAAGGAAGGCACGGTCAGGCGAGATAAGGCTAAGGCACGACAACGCAAGGGTAGGCAATGCACGGAAGGCAAGCAAAGAGTAACGGAAGGTAAGGAAGGCAAGGGAAAGCAAAGAAAGGCAAGTGTAACGGAAGGAACGGCACGGCAAGGGGAAACAAGGCTAAGGCACGACAACGCACGCTAGGCAATGCACGGAAAGGCAAGTAAAGGGTAACGCATGGGAAAGCACGGTCAGGCGAGGCAAGCCTAAGGCATGACAACGCAAGGCTAGGCAATGCACGGAAAGCAAGCAAAGAGTAACGGAACGCAAGGAAGGCAAGGGAAAGCAAGGGAAGGCAAGGGTAACGGAAGGAACGGTACGGCAAGGGGTAACAAGGCTAAGGCACGACAACGCACGCTAGGCAATGCACGGCAAGGCAAGGAAAGGGTAACGCAAGGCAAGGCACGGTTTGGGGAGGCAAGGCTAATGCACGACAACGCAAGGCTAGGCAATGCACGGAAGGCAAGTAAAGAGTAACGGAAGGCAAGGAATGCAAGGCAAAGCAAGGCAACGCAAGCAAGGCTATGGCAAGCTGAAAAAAGGCTAAGGCACGACCACGCAAGGCTAGGCAATGCACGGAAGGGAAGTAAAGAGTAACGGAAGGCAAGGAAGGCAAGGCAAAGCAAGGCAACGCAAGCAAGGCTATGGCAAGGTGAAAAAAGGCTAAGACACGACAACGCAAGGCTAGGCAATGCACGAAAGGCAAGCAAAGAGTAACGGAAGGCAAGGAAGGCAAGGGAAAGCAAGGCAAAGCAAGCAAGGCTATGGCAAGGTGAAACAAGGCTAAGGCACCACAACGCACTACTAGGCAATGCACGGCCAGCCAAGGAAAAGGTAACGCAAGGCAAGGCACTCTGAGGCAAGGCAAGGCTAATGCATGACAGCGCAAGGCTAGGCAATGCACGGAAGGCAAGCAAAGAGTAACGGAAACCAAGGAAGGCAAGGGAAAGCAAGGCAAGGCAAGGGTAACGGAAGGAACGGCACGGCAAGGGGAAACAAGGCTAAGGCACGACAACGCACGGCTAGGCAGTGCACGGCAAGGCAAGGAAAGGGTAACGCAAGGCAAGGCACTGTCAGGCGAGGCAAGGCTAAGGCACGACATCGCAAGGCTAGGCAATGCACGGAAGGAAAGCGAAGAGTAACGGAAGGCAAGGAAAGCAAGGGAAAGCAAGGGAAGGCATGGGTAACCGAAGGAACGGCACGGCAAGGGGAAACAAGGCTAAGGCACGACAACACAGGGCTAGGCAATGCAGGGTAAGGCAAGGAAAGGGTAAGGCAAGGCAAGGCACGGTTTGGGGAGGCAAGTCTAATGCACGACAACGCAAGGCTAGGCAATGCACGGAAAGCAAGCAAAGAGTAACGGAAGGCAAGGAATGCAAGGCAAAGCAAGGCAACGCAAGCAAGGCTATGGCAAGGTGAAAAAAGGCTAAGGCACGACCACGCAAGGCTAGGCAATGCACGGAAGGCAAGCAAAGAGTAACGGAAAGCAAGGAAGGCAAGGCAAAGCAAGGCAACGCAAGCAAGGCTATGGCAAGGTGAAAAAAGGCTAAGACACGACAAGGCAAGGCTAGGCAATGCACGGAAGGCAAGCAAAGAGTAACGGAAGGCAAGGAAGGCAAGGGAAAGCAAGGCAAGGCAATGGTAACGGAAAGAACGGCACGGCAAGGGGAAACAAGGCTAAGGCACGACAACGCACTGCAAGGCAATGCACTGCAAGGCAAGGAAAGGGTAACGCAAGGCAAGGCACGGTCAGGCGAGGCAAGGCTAAGGCACGACAACGCAAGTCTAGGCAATGCACGGAAGGCAAGCAAAGAGTAACGGAACGCAAGGAAGGCAAGGGAAAGCAAGCCAAGGCAAGGATACCGGAAGGAACGGCACGGCAAGGGGAAACAAGGCTAAGGCACGGCAACGCACGGCTAGGCAATGCAGGGCAAGGCAAGGAAATGGTAACGCAAGGCAAGGCACGGTTTGGGGAGGCAAGGCTAATGCACGACAACGCAAGGATAGGCAGTGCACGGCTAGGCAAGGAAAGAGTAACGGAAGGAAAGGAAGGCAAGGCAAAGCAAGGCACGGCAAGTGTAACAAAAGGCAAGGCACGGCAACGGGAAACAAGGCTAAGGAACGGCAACGCACGGCTAGGCAATGCACGGCCAGGCAAGGAAAGGGTAACGCAAGGCGAGGCACGGTAAGGCAAGACAAGGCTAATGCACGACAACGCACGGCTAGGCAATGCTCGGCAAGGCAAGGAAAGGGTAACGCAAGGCAAGCCACGGTCAGGCGAGGCAAGGCTAATGACGACAACGCAAGGCTAGGCAATGCACGGAAGGCAAGCAAAGAGTAACCGAAGGCAAGGAAGGCAAGGGAAAGCAAGGCAAGGCAAGAGTAACGGAAGGAACGGCTCGGCAAGGGGAAACAAGGCTAAGGCACGGCGACGCAGGGCTAGGCAATGCACGGCAAGGCAAGGAAAGGGTAACGCAAGGCAAGGCACTGTCAGGCGAGGCAAAGCTAATGTACGACATCGCAAGGCTAGGCAGTGCACGGCTATGCAAGGAAAGAGTAACGGAAGGAAAGGAAGGCAAGGCAAAGCACGGCAAGGCAAGTGTAACAACAGGCACGTCACGGCAAGGGGAAACAAGGCTAAGGCACGACAACGCAAGGCTAGGCAATGCACGGAAGGCAAGCAAAGAGTAACGGAAGGCAAGGAATGCAAAGGAAAGCAGGGGAAGGCAAGGGTAACGAAAGGAACGGCACGGTAAAGGGAAACAAGGCTAAGGCACGACAACACAGGGCTAGGCAATGCAGGGCAAGGCAAGGAAAGGGTAACGCAAGGCAAGGCACGGTTTGGGGAGGCAAGGCTAATGCACGACAACGCAAGGCTAGGCAATTCACGGAAGGCAAGCAAAGAGTAACGGAAGGCAAGGAAGGCAAGGGAAAGCAAGGCAAGGCAAGGGTAACGGAAGGAACGGCACGGCAAGGGGAAACAAGGCTAACTCACGGCAACGCAGGGCTAGGCAATGCACGGCAAGGCAAGGAAAGGGTAACGCAAGGCAAGGCACGGTGAGGCAAGGCAAGGCTGATGCACGACAACGCAAGGCTACGCAATGCACGGAAAGCAAGCAAAGAGTAACGGAACGCAAGGAAGGCAAGGGAAAGCAAGGGAAGGCAAGGGTAACGGAAGGAACGGCACGGCAAGGGGTAACAAGGCTAAGGCACGACAACGCACGCTAGGCAATGCACGGCAAGGCAAGGAAACGGTAACGCATGGGAAAGCACGGTCAGGCGAGGCAAGGCTAAGGCACGACAACGCAAGTCTAGGAAATTCAGGGAAGGCAAGCAAAGAGTAACGGAAGGTAAGGAAGGCAAGGAAAAGCAAGGAAAGGCAAGGGTAACGGAAGGAACGGCACGGCAAGGGGGAACAAATCTAAGGCACGACACCGAACGCTAGGCAATGAACGGCAAGGCAAGGAAAGGGTAACGCATGGGAAAGCACGGTCAGGCGAGGCAAGGCTAAGGCACGACAACGCAAGGCTAGGCAATGCACGGAAGGCAAGCAAAGAGTAACGGAAGGTAAGGAAGGCAAGGGAAAGCAAGGAAAGGCAAGTGTAACGGAAGGAACGGCAGGGCAAGGGGAAACAAGGCTAAGGCACGACAACGCACGCTAGGCAATGCACGGCAAGGCAAGGAAAGGGTAACGCATGGGAAAGCACGGTCAGGCGAGGCAAGGCTAAGGCATGACAACGCAAGGCTAGGCAATGCACGGAAAGCAAGCAAAGAGTAACGGAACGCAAGGAAGGCAAGGGAAAGCAAGGGAAGGCAAGGGTAACGGAAGGAACGGCACGGCAAGGGGTAAGAAGGCTAAGGCACGACAACGCAGGGCTAGGCAATGCACGGCAAGGCAAGGACAGGGTAACGCAGGGGAAGGCACGGTCAGGTGAGGCAAGGATAAGGCACGACAATGCAAGGCTAGGCAATGCACGGCAAGGCAAGGAAAGAGTAACGGAAGGAAAGGAAGGCAAGGCAAAGCCAGCCAAGGCAAGTGTAACAAAAGGCACGCCACGGCAAGGGGAATCAAGGCTAAGGCACGACAACGCACGGCTAGGCAATGCACGGCAAGGCAAGGAAAGGGTAACGCAAGGCAAGGCACGGTGTGGCTAGGCAAGGCTAATGCACGACAACGCAAGGCTAGGCAATGCACGACAATGCAAGGAAAGCTTAAAGCAAAGGAAGGCACGGTCAGGCGAGATAAGGCTAAGGCACGACAACGCAAGGGTAGGCAATGCACGGAAGGCAAGCAAAGAGTAACGGAAGGTAAGGAAGGCAAGGGAAAGCAAAGAAAGGCAAGTGTAACGGAAGGAACGGCACGGCAAGGGGAAACAAGGCTAAGGCACGACAACGCACGCTAGGCAATGCACGGAAAGGCAAGTAAAGGGTAACGCATGGGAAAGCACGGTCAGGCGAGGCAAGCCTAAGGCATGACAACGCAAGGCTAGGCAATGCACGGAAAGCAAGCAAAGAGTAACGGAACGCAAGGAAGGCAAGGGAAAGCAAGGGAAGGCAAGGGTAACGGAAGGAACGGTACGGCAAGGGGTAACAAGGCTAAGGCACGACAACGCACGCTAGGCAATGCACGGCAAGGCAAGGAAAGGGTAACGCAAGGCAAGGCACGGTTTGGGGAGGCAAGGCTAATGCACGACAACGCAAGGCTAGGCAATGCACGGAAGGCAAGTAAAGAGTAACGGAAGGCAAGGAATGCAAGGCAAAGCAAGGCAACGCAAGCAAGGCTATGGCAAGCTGAAAAAAGGCTAAGGCACGACCACGCAAGGCTAGGCAATGCACGGAAGGGAAGTAAAGAGTAACGGAAGGCAAGGAAGGCAAGGCAAAGCAAGGCAACGCAAGCAAGGCTATGGCAAGGTGAAAAAAGGCTAAGACACGACAACGCAAGGCTAGGCAATGCACGAAAGGCAAGCAAAGAGTAACGGAAGGCAAGGAAGGCAAGGGAAAGCAAGGCAAAGCAAGCAAGGCTATGGCAAGGTGAAACAAGGCTAAGGCACCACAACGCACGACTAGGCAATGCACGGCCAGCCAAGGAAAAGGTAACGCAAGGCAAGGCACTCTGAGGCAAGGCAAGGCTAATGCATGACAGCGCAAGGCTAGGCAATGCACGGAAGGCAAGCAAAGAGTAACGGAAACCAAGGAAGGCAAGGGAAAGCAAGGCAAGGCAAGGGTAACGGAAGGAACGGCACGGCAAGGGGAAACAAGGCTAAGGCACGACAACGCACGGCTAGGCAGTGCACGGCAAGGCAAGGAAAGGGTAACGCAAGGCAAGGCACTGTCAGGCGAGGCAAGGCTAAGGCACGACATCGCAAGGCTAGGCAATGCACGGAAGGAAAGCGAAGAGTAACGGAAGGCAAGGAAAGCAAGGGAAAGCAAGGGAAGGCAAGGGTAACCGAAGGAACGGCACGGCAAGGGGAAACAAGGCTAAGGCACGACAACACAGGGCTAGGCAATGCAGGGTAAGGCAAGGAAAGGGTAAGGCAAGGCAAGGCACGGTTTGGGGAGGCAAGTCTAATGCACGACAACGCAAGGCTAGGCAATGCACGGAAAGCAAGCAAAGAGTAACGGAAGGCAAGGAATGCAAGGCAAAGCAAGGCAACGCAAGCAAGGCTATGGCAAGGTGAAAAAAGGCTAAGGCACGACCACGCAAGGCTAGGCAATGCACGGAAGGCAAGCAAAGAGTAACGGAAAGCAAGGAAGGCAAGGCAAAGCAAGGCAACGCAAGCAAGGCTATGGCAAGGTGAAAAAAGGCTAAGACACGACAAGGCAAGGCTAGGCAATGCACGGAAGGCAAGCAAAGAGTAACGGAAGGCAAGGAAGGCAAGGGAAAGCAAGGCAAGGCAATGGTAACGGAAAGAACGGCACGGCAAGGGGAAACAAGGCTAAGGCACGACAACGCACTGCAAGGCAATGCACTGCAAGGCAAGGAAAGGGTAACGCAAGGCAAGGCACGGTCAGGCGAGGCAAGGCTAAGGCACGACAACGCAAGTCTAGGCAATGCACGGAAGGCAAGCAAAGAGTAACGGAACGCAAGGAAGGCAAGGGAAAGCAAGCCAAGGCAAGGATACCGGAAGGAACGGCACGGCAAGGGGAAACAAGGCTAAGGCACGGCAACGCACGGCTAGGCAATGCAGGGCAAGGCAAGGAAATGGTAACGCAAGGCAAGGCACGGTTTGGGGAGGCAAGGCTAATGCACGACAACGCAAGGATAGGCAGTGCACGGCTAGGCAAGGAAAGAGTAACGGAAGGAAAGGAAGGCAAGGCAAAGCAAGGCACGGCAAGTGTAACAAAAGGCAAGGCACGGCAACGGGAAACAAGGCTAAGGAACGGCAACGCACGGCTAGGCAATGCACGGCCAGGCAAGGAAAGGGTAACGCAAGGCGAGGCACGGTAAGGCAAGACAAGGCTAATGCACGACAACGCACGGCTAGGCAATGCTCGGCAAGGCAAGGAAAGGGTAACGCAAGGCAAGCCACGGTCAGGCGAGGCAAGGCTAATGACGACAACGCAAGGCTAGGCAATGCACGGAAGGCAAGCAAAGAGTAACCGAAGGCAAGGAAGGCAAGGGAAAGCAAGGCAAGGCAAGAGTAACGGAAGGAACGGCTCGGCAAGGGGAAACAAGGCTAAGGCACGGCGACGCAGGGCTAGGCAATGCACGGCAAGGCAAGGAAAGGGTAACGCAAGGCAAGGCACTGTCAGGCGAGGCAAAGCTAATGTACGACATCGCAAGGCTAGGCAGTGCACGGCTATGCAAGGAAAGAGTAACGGAAGGAAAGGAAGGCAAGGCAAAGCACGGCAAGGCAAGTGTAACAACAGGCACGTCACGGCAAGGGGAAACAAGGCTAAGGCACGACAACGCAAGGCTAGGCAATGCACGGAAGGCAAGCAAAGAGTAACGGAAGGCAAGGAATGCAAAGGAAAGCAGGGGAAGGCAAGGGTAACGAAAGGAACGGCACGGTAAAGGGAAACAAGGCTAAGGCACGACAACACAGGGCTAGGCAATGCAGGGCAAGGCAAGGAAAGGGTAACGCAAGGCAAGGCACGGTTTGGGGAGGCAAGGCTAATGCACGACAACGCAAGGCTAGGCAATTCACGGAAGGCAAGCAAAGAGTAACGGAAGGCAAGGAAGGCAAGGGAAAGCAAGGCAAGGCAAGGGTAACGGAAGGAACGGCACGGCAAGGGGAAACAAGGCTAACTCACGGCAACGCAGGGCTAGGCAATGCACGGCAAGGCAAGGAAAGGGTAACGCAAGGCAAGGCACGGTGAGGCAAGGCAAGGCTGATGCACGACAACGCAAGGCTACGCAATGCACGGAAAGCAAGCAAAGAGTAACGGAACGCAAGGAAGGCAAGGGAAAGCAAGGGAAGGCAAGGGTAACGGAAGGAACGGCACGGCAAGGGGTAACAAGGCTAAGGCACGACAACGCACGCTAGGCAATGCACGGCAAGGCAAGGAAACGGTAACGCATGGGAAAGCACGGTCAGGCGAGGCAAGGCTAAGGCACGACAACGCAAGTCTAGGAAATTCAGGGAAGGCAAGCAAAGAGTAACGGAAGGTAAGGAAGGCAAGGAAAAGCAAGGAAAGGCAAGGGTAACGGAAGGAACGGCACGGCAAGGGGGAACAAATCTAAGGCACGACACCGAACGCTAGGCAATGAACGGCAAGGCAAGGAAAGGGTAACGCATGGGAAAGCACGGTCAGGCGAGGCAAGGCTAAGGCACGACAACGCAAGGCTAGGCAATGCACGGAAGGCAAGCAAAGAGTAACGGAAGGTAAGGAAGGCAAGGGAAAGCAAGGAAAGGCAAGTGTAACGGAAGGAACGGCAGGGCAAGGGGAAACAAGGCTAAGGCACGACAACGCACGCTAGGCAATGCACGGCAAGGCAAGGAAAGGGTAACGCATGGGAAAGCACGGTCAGGCGAGGCAAGGCTAAGGCATGACAACGCAAGGCTAGGCAATGCACGGAAAGCAAGCAAAGAGTAACGGAACGCAAGGAAGGCAAGGGAAAGCAAGGGAAGGCAAGGGTAACGGAAGGAACGGCACGGCAAGGGGTAAGAAGGCTAAGGCACGACAACGCAGGGCTAGGCAATGCACGGCAAGGCAAGGACAGGGTAACGCAGGGGAAGGCACGGTCAGGTGAGGCAAGGATAAGGCACGACAATGCAAGGCTAGGCAATGCACGGCAAGGCAAGGAAAGAGTAACGGAAGGAAAGGAAGGCAAGGCAAAGCCAGCCAAGGCAAGTGTAACAAAAGGCACGCCACGGCAAGGGGAATCAAGGCTAAGGCACGACAACGCACGGCTAGGCAATGCACGGCAAGGCAAGGAAAGGGTAACGCAAGGCAAGGCACGGTGTGGCTAGGCAAGGCTAATGCACGACAACGCAAGGCTAGGCAATGCACGACAATGCAAGGAAAGCTTAAAGCAAAGGAAGGCACGGTCAGGCGAGATAAGGCTAAGGCACGACAACGCAAGGGTAGGCAATGCACGGAAGGCAAGCAAAGAGTAACGGAAGGTAAGGAAGGCAAGGGAAAGCAAAGAAAGGCAAGTGTAACGGAAGGAACGGCACGGCAAGGGGAAACAAGGCTAAGGCACGACAACGCACGCTAGGCAATGCACGGAAGGCAAGTAAAGAGTAACGGAAGGCAAGGAATGCAAGGCAAAGCAAGGCAACGCAAGCAAGGCTATGGCAAGCTGAAAAAAGGCTAAGGCACGACCACGCAAGGCTAGGCAATGCACGGAAGGGAAGTAAAGAGTAACGGAAGGCAAGGAAGGCAAGGCAAAGCAAGGCAACGCAAGCAAGGCTATGGCAAGGTGAAAAAAGGCTAAGACACGACAACGCAAGGCTAGGCAATGCACGAAAGGCAAGCAAAGAGTAACGGAAGGCAAGGAAGGCAAGGGAAAGCAAGGCAAAGCAAGCAAGGCTATGGCAAGGTGAAACAAGGCTAAGGCACCACAACGCACGACTAGGCAATGCACGGCCAGCCAAGGAAAAGGTAACGCAAGGCAAGGCACTCTGAGGCAAGGCAAGGCTAATGCATGACAGCGCAAGGCTAGGCAATGCACGGAAGGCAAGCAAAGAGTAACGGAAACCAAGGAAGGCAAGGGAAAGCAAGGCAAGGCAAGGGTAACGGAAGGAACGGCACGGCAAGGGGAAACAAGGCTAAGGCACGACAACGCACGGCTAGGCAGTGCACGGCAAGGCAAGGAAAGGGTAACGCAAGGCAAGGCACTGTCAGGCGAGGCAAGGCTAAGGCACGACATCGCAAGGCTAGGCAATGCACGGAAGGAAAGCGAAGAGTAACGGAAGGCAAGGAAAGCAAGGGAAAGCAAGGGAAGGCAAGGGTAACCGAAGGAACGGCACGGCAAGGGGAAACAAGGCTAAGGCACGACAACACAGGGCTAGGCAATGCAGGGTAAGGCAAGGAAAGGGTAAGGCAAGGCAAGGCACGGTTTGGGGAGGCAAGTCTAATGCACGACAACGCAAGGCTAGGCAATGCACGGAAAGCAAGCAAAGAGTAACGGAAGGCAAGGAATGCAAGGCAAAGCAAGGCAACGCAAGCAAGGCTATGGCAAGGTGAAAAAAGGCTAAGGCACGACCACGCAAGGCTAGGCAATGCACGGAAGGCAAGCAAAGAGTAACGGAAAGCAAGGAAGGCAAGGCAAAGCAAGGCAACGCAAGCAAGGCTATGGCAAGGTGAAAAAAGGCTAAGACACGACAAGGCAAGGCTAGGCAATGCACGGAAGGCAAGCAAAGAGTAACGGAAGGCAAGGAAGGCAAGGGAAAGCAAGGCAAGGCAATGGTAACGGAAAGAACGGCACGGCAAGGGGAAACAAGGCTAAGGCACGACAACGCACTGCAAGGCAATGCACTGCAAGGCAAGGAAAGGGTAACGCAAGGCAAGGCACGGTCAGGCGAGGCAAGGCTAAGGCACGACAACGCAAGTCTAGGCAATGCACGGAAGGCAAGCAAAGAGTAACGGAACGCAAGGAAGGCAAGGGAAAGCAAGCCAAGGCAAGGATACCGGAAGGAACGGCACGGCAAGGGGAAACAAGGCTAAGGCACGGCAACGCACGGCTAGGCAATGCAGGGCAAGGCAAGGAAATGGTAACGCAAGGCAAGGCACGGTTTGGGGAGGCAAGGCTAATGCACGACAACGCAAGGATAGGCAGTGCACGGCTAGGCAAGGAAAGAGTAACGGAAGGAAAGGAAGGCAAGGCAAAGCAAGGCACGGCAAGTGTAACAAAAGGCAAGGCACGGCAACGGGAAACAAGGCTAAGGAACGGCAACGCACGGCTAGGCAATGCACGGCCAGGCAAGGAAAGGGTAACGCAAGGCGAGGCACGGTAAGGCAAGACAAGGCTAATGCACGACAACGCACGGCTAGGCAATGCTCGGCAAGGCAAGGAAAGGGTAACGCAAGGCAAGCCACGGTCAGGCGAGGCAAGGCTAATGACGACAACGCAAGGCTAGGCAATGCACGGAAGGCAAGCAAAGAGTAACCGAAGGCAAGGAAGGCAAGGGAAAGCAAGGCAAGGCAAGAGTAACGGAAGGAACGGCTCGGCAAGGGGAAACAAGGCTAAGGCACGGCGACGCAGGGCTAGGCAATGCACGGCAAGGCAAGGAAAGGGTAACGCAAGGCAAGGCACTGTCAGGCGAGGCAAAGCTAATGTACGACATCGCAAGGCTAGGCAGTGCACGGCTATGCAAGGAAAGAGTAACGGAAGGAAAGGAAGGCAAGGCAAAGCACGGCAAGGCAAGTGTAACAACAGGCACGTCACGGCAAGGGGAAACAAGGCTAAGGCACGACAACGCAAGGCTAGGCAATGCACGGAAGGCAAGCAAAGAGTAACGGAAGGCAAGGAATGCAAAGGAAAGCAGGGGAAGGCAAGGGTAACGAAAGGAACGGCACGGTAAAGGGAAACAAGGCTAAGGCACGACAACACAGGGCTAGGCAATGCAGGGCAAGGCAAGGAAAGGGTAACGCAAGGCCAGGCACGGTTTGGGGAGGCAAGGCTAATGCACGACAACGCAAGGCTAGGCAATTCACGGAAGGCAAGCAAAGAGTAACGGAAGGCAAGGAAGGCAAGGGAAAGCAAGGCAAGGCAAGGGTAACGGAAGGAACGGCACGGCAAGGGGAAACAAGGCTAACTCACGGCAACGCAGGGCTAGGCAATGCACGGCAAGGCAAGGAAAGGGTAACGCAAGGCAAGGCACGGTGAGGCAAGGCAAGGCTGATGCACGACAACGCAAGGCTACGCAATGCACGGAAAGCAAGCAAAGAGTAACGGAACGCAAGGAAAGCAAGGGAAAGCAAGGGAAGGCAAGGGTAACGGAAGGAACGGCACGGCAAGGGGTAACAAGGCTAAGGCACGACAACGCACGCTAGGCAATGCACGGCAAGGCAAGGAAACGGTAACGCATGGGAAAGCACGGTCAGGCGAGGCAAGGCTAAGGCACGACAACGCAAGTCTAGGAAATTCAGGGAAGGCAAGCAAAGAGTAACGGAAGGTAAGGAAGGCAAGGAAAAGCAAGGAAAGGCAAGGGTAACGGAAGGAACGGCACGGCAAGGGGGAACAAATCTAAGGCACGACACCGAACGCTAGGCAATGAACGGCAAGGCAAGGAAAGGGTAACGCATGGGAAAGCACGGTCAGGCGAGGCAAGGCTAAGGCACGACAACGCAAGGCTAGGCAATGCACGGAAGGCAAGCAAAGAGTAACGGAAGGTAAGGAAGGCAAGGGAAAGCAAGGAAAGGCAAGTGTAACGGAAGGAACGGCAGGGCAAGGGGAAACAAGGCTAAGGCACGACAACGCACGCTAGGCAATGCACGGCAAGGCAAGGAAAGGGTAACGCATGGGAAAGCACGGTCAGGCGAGGCAAGGCTAAGGCATGACAACGCAAGGCTAGGCAATGCACGGAAAGCAAGCAAAGAGTAACGGAACGCAAGGAAGGCAAGGGAAAGCAAGGGAAGGCAAGGGTAACGGAAGGAACGGCACGGCAAGGGGTAAGAAGGCTAAGGCACGACAACGCAGGGCTAGGCAATGCACGGCAAGGCAAGGACAGGGTAACGCAGGGGAAGGCACGGTCAGGTGAGGCAAGGATAAGGCACGACAATGCAAGGCTAGGCAATGCACGGCAAGGCAAGGAAAGAGTAACGGAAGGAAAGGAAGGCAAGGCAAAGCCAGCCAAGGCAAGTGTAACAAAAGGCACGCCACGGCAAGGGGAATCAAGGCTAAGGCACGACAACGCACGGCTAGGCAATGCACGGCAAGGCAAGGAAAGGGTAACGCAAGGCAAGGCACGGTGTGGCTAGGCAAGGCTAATGCACGACAACGCAAGGCTAGGCAATGCACGACAATGCAAGGAAAGCTTAAAGCAAAGGAAGGCACGGTCAGGCGAGATAAGGCTAAGGCACGACAACGCAAGGGTAGGCAATGCACGGAAGGCAAGCAAAGAGTAACGGAAGGTAAGGAAGGCAAGGGAAAGCAAAGAAAGGCAAGTGTAACGGAAGGAACGGCACGGCAAGGGGAAACAAGGCTAAGGCACGACAACGCACGCTAGGCAATGCACGGAAAGGCAAGTAAAGGGTAACGCATGGGAAAGCACGGTCAGGCGAGGCAAGCCTAAGGCATGACAACGCAAGGCTAGGAAATTCAGGGAAGGCAAGCAAAGAGTAACGGAAGGTAAGGAAGGCAAGGCAAAGCCAGGCAAGGCAAGTGTAACAAAAGGTACGCAACGGCAAGGGGAAACAAGGCTAAGGCACGACAACACACGGCTAGGAAATGCACGGCAAGGCAAGGAAAGGGTAACGCAAGGCAAGGCACGGTGAGGCTAGGCAAGGCTAATGCACGACAACGCAAGGCTAGGCAATGCACGACAATGCAAGTAAAGCTTGAAGCAAAGGAAGGCACGGTCAGGCGAGATAAGGCTAAGGCACGGCAACGCAAGGCTAGGCAATGCACGGAAGGCAAGCAAAGAGTAACGGAAGGCAAGGAAGGCAAGGGAAAGCAAGGCAAGGGTAACGGAAGGAACGGCACGGCAAGGGCAAACAAGGCTAAGGCACGACAACGAACGGCTAGGCAATGCAGGGCAAGGCAAGGTAAGGGTAACGCAAGGCAAGGCACGGTCAGGCGAGGCAAGGCTAAGGCACGAAAACGCAAGGCCAGGCAATGCACGGAAGGCAAGCAAAGAATAACGGAACGCAAGGAAGGCAAGGGAAAGCAAGGCAATGCAAGGGTAACGGAAGGAACGGCACGGCAAGGGGAAACAAGGCTAAGGCACGGCAACGCACGGCTAGGCAATGCACGAAAGCCAAGCAAAGAGTAACGTAAGGCAAGGAAGGCAAGGGAAAGCAGGGGAAGGCAAGGGTAACGGAAGGAACGGCACGGTAAGGGGAAACAAGGCTAAGGCACGACAACGCAGGGCTAGGCAATGCACGGCAAGGCAAGGAAAGGGTAACGCAAGGCAAGGCACGGTCAGGCGAGGCAAGGGTAATGCACGACAACGCAAGGCTACGCAGTACACGGCTAGGCAAGGAAAGAGTAACGGAAGGAAAGGAAGGCAAGGCAAGGCAAGGCAAGGCAAGTGTAACAAACGGCACGGCACGGCAAGGGGAAACAAGGCTAAGGTACGGCAACGCAAGGCTAAGCAATGCATGTCCAGGCAAGGAAAGGGTAACGCAAGGCAAGGCACGGTAAGGCAAGGCGAGGCTAATGCACGACAACGCACGGCTTGGCAATGCACGGCAAGGCAAGGAAAGGGTAACGCAAGGCAAGGCACGGTTAGGCGAGGCAAGGCTAAGGCACGACAACGCTAGGCTAGGCAATGCACGGAAGGCAAGCAAAGAGTAACGGAAGGCAAGGAATGCAAGGCAAAGCAAGGCAACGCAAGCAAGTCTATGGCAAGGTGAAAAAAGGCTAAGGCACGACAACGCAAGGCTAGGCAATGCACGGAAGGCAAGCAAAGAGTAACGGAATGGAAGGAAGGCAAGGCAAAGCAAGCAAGGCTATGGCAAGGTGAAACAAGTCTAAGGCACCACAACGCACGGCTAGGCAATGCACGGCCAGCCAAGGAAAAGGTAACGCAAGGCAAGGCACTGTGAGGCAAGGCAAGGCTAATGCACGACAGCGCAAGGCTAGGCAATGCACGGAAGGCAAGCAAAGAGTAACGGAAACCAAGGAATGCAAGGGAAACCAAGGCAAGGCAAGGGTAACGGAAGTAACGGCACGGTAAGGGGAAACAAGGCTAAGGCACGACAACGCACGGCTAGGCAATGCACGGCAAGGCAAGAAAGGGTAACGCCAGGCAAGGCACGGTCAGGCGAGGCAAGGCTAATGCACGACAACGCAAGGCTAGGCAATGCACGGAAGGTAAGCAAAGAGTAACGGAAGGCAAGGAAGGCAAGGGAAACCAAGGCAAGGCAAGGGTAACGGAAGGAACGGCTCGGCAAGGGGAAACAAGGCTAAGGCAAGGCAACGCAGGGCTAGGCAATGCACGGCAAGGCAAGGAAAGGGTAACGCAAGGCAAGGCACTGTCAGGCGAGGCAAAGCTAATGCACGACATCGCAAGGCTAGGCAGTGCACGGCTAGGCAAGGAAAGAGTAATGGAAGGAAAGATAGGCAAGGAAAAGCATGGCAAGGCAAGTGTAACAACAGGCACGGCACGGCAAGGGGAAACAAGGCTAAGGTACGACAACGCAAGGCTAGGCAATGCATGGAAGCAAGCAAAGAGTAACGGAAGGCAAGGAATGCAAAGGAAAGCAGGGGAAGGCAAGGGTAACGAAAGGAACGGCACGGTAAGGGGAAACAAGGCTAAGGCACGACAACACAGGGCTAGGCAATGCAGGGCAAGGCAAGGAAAGGGTAACTCAAGGCAAGGCACGGTTTGGGGAGGCAAGGCTAATGCACGACAACGAAAGGCTAGGCAATGCACGTAAGGCAAGCAAAGAGTTACGGAAACCAAAGAAGGCAAGGGAAAGCAAGGCAAGGGAAGGGTAACGGAAGGAACGGCACGGCAAGGGGAAACAAGGCTAAGGCACGGCAACGCACGGCTAGGCAATGCACGGCAAGGCAAGGAAGAGGTAACGCAAGGCAAGGCACCTTGAGGCAAGGCAAGGCTGATGCACGACAACGCACGGCTAGGCAATGCACGGCAAGGCAAGGAAAGGGTAACGCAAGGCAAGGCACGGTCAGGCGAGGCAAGGCTAAGGCACGACAACGCAAGGCTAGGCAATGCACGGAAGGCAAGCAAAGAGTAACGGAAGGCAAGGAAGGCAAGGGAAAGCAGGGGAAGGGAAGGGTAACGGAAGGAACGGCTCGGCAAGGGGAAACAAGGCTAAGGCACGGTAACGAAGGGCTAGGCAATGCACGGCAAGGCAAGGAAAGGGTAACGCAAGGCAAGGCACGGTCAGGCGAGGGAAGGGTAATGCACGAAAACGCAAGGCTACGCAGTGCACGACTAGGCAAGGAAAGAGAAACGGAAGGAATGGAAGGCAAGGCAAAGCAAGGCAAGGCAAGTGTAACAAAAGGCACGGCACGGCAAGGGGAAACAAGGCTAAGGCACGGCAACGCAAGACTAAGCAATGCACGGCCAGGCAAGGAAAGGGTAACGCAAGGCAAGGCACTGTTAGGCGAGGCAAGGCTAAGGCACGACAACGCAATGCTAGGCAATGCACGGAAGGCAAGCAAAGAGTAACGGAAGGTAAGGAATGCAAGGCAAAGCAAGACAAAGCAAGCAAGGCTATGGCAAGGTGAAACAAGGCTAAGGCACCACAACGCACGGCTAGACAATGTACGGCCAGCCAAGGAAAAGGTAACGCAAGGCAAGGCACTCTGAGGCAAGGCAAGGCTAATGCACGACAGCGCAAGGCTAGGCAATGCACGGAAGGCAAGCAAAGAGTAACGGAAACCAAGGAAGGCAAGGGAAACCAAGGAAATGCAAGGGTAACGGAAGGAACGGCACGGCAAGGGGAAACAAGGCTAAGGCACGGCAACGCACGGCTAGGCAATGCACGGCAAGGCAAGGAAAGGGTAACGCAAGGCAAGGCACGGTTTGGGTAGGCAAGGCTAATGCACGACAACGCAAGGCTAGGCAGTGCACGGCTAGGCAAGGAAAGAGTAACGGAAGGAAAGGAAGGCAAGGCAAAGCAAGGCAAGGCAAGTGTAACAAAAGGCAAGGCACGGCAAGGGGAAACAAGGCTAAGAGAACGGCAACGCACGGCTAGGCAATGCACGGCCAGGCAAGGAAAGGGTAACGCAAGGCAAGGCACGGTAAGGCAAGACAAGGCTAATGCACGACAACGCACGGCTAGGCAATGCACGGCAAGGCAAGGAAAGGGTAACGCAAGGCAAGGCACGGTCAGGAGAGGCAAGGCTAATGCACGACAACGCAAGGCTAGGCAATGCACGGAAGGCAAGCAAAGAGTAACGGAAGGCAAGGAAGGCAAGGGAAACCAAGGCAAGGCAAGGGTAACGGAAGGAACGGCTCGGCAAGGGGAAACAAGGCTAAGGCACGGCAACGCAGGGCTAGGCAATGCACGGCAAGGCAAGGAAAGGGTAACGCAAGGCAAGGCACTGTGAGGCGAGGCAAAGCTAATGCACGACATCGCAAGGCTAGGCAGTGCACGGCTAGGAAGGAAAGAGTAACGGAAGGAAAGGAAGGCAAGGCAAAGCAAGGCAAGGCAAGTGTAACAAAAGGCAAGGCACGGCAAGGGGAAACAAGGCTAAGGAACGGCAACGCACGGCTAGGCAATGCACGGCCAGGCAAGGAAAGGGTAATGCAAGGCGAGGCACGGTAAGGCTAGACAAGGCTAATGCACGACAACGCACGGCTAGGCAATGCTCGGCAAGGCAAGGAAAGGGTAACGCAAGGCAAGGCACGGTCAGGCGAGGCAAGGCTAATGACGACAACGCAAGGCTAGGCAGTGCACGGCTAGGCAAGGAAAGAGTAACGGAAGGAAAGGAAGGCAAGGGAAACCAAGGCAAGGCAAGAGTAACGGAAGGAACGGCTCGGAAGGGGAAAAAAGGCTAAGGCACGGCAACGCAGGGCAAGGCAATGCACGGCAAGGCAAGGAAAGGGTAACGCAAGGCAAGGCACTGTCAGGCGAGGCAAAGCTAATGCACGACATCGCAAGGCTAGGCAGTGCACGGCTAGGCAAGGAAAGAGTAATGGAAGGATAGGAAGGCAAGGAAATCATGGCAAGGCAAGTGTAACAACAGGCACGGCACGGCAAGGGGAAACAAGGCTAAGGCACGACAACGCAAGGCTAGGCAATGCACGGAAGGCAAGCAAAGAGTAACGGAAGGCAAGGAATGCAATGCAAAGCAAGGCAACGCAAGCAAGGCTACGGCAAGGTGAATAAAGGCTAAGGCACGACCACGCAAGGCTAGGCAATGCACGGAAGGGAAGCAAAGAGTAACGGAAGGCAAGGAAGGCAAGGCAAAGCAAGGCAACGCAAGCAAGGCTATGGCAAGGTGAAAAAAGGCTAAGACACGACAACGCAAGGCTAGGCAATGCACGGAAGGCAAGCAAAGAGTAACGGAAGGCAAGGAAGGCAAGGGAAAGCAAGGCAAGGGTAACGGAAGGAACGGCACGGCAAGGGCAAACAAGGCTAAGGCACGACAACGAACGGCTAGGCAATGCAGGGCAAGGCAAGGTAAGGGTAACGCAAGGCAAGGCACGGTCAGGCGAGGCAAGGCTAAGGCACGACAACGCAAGGCTAGGCAATGCACGGAAGGCAAGCAAAGAATAACGGAACGCAAGGAAGTCAAGGGAAAGTAAGGCAAGGCAAGGGTAACGGAAGGAACGGCACGGCAAGGGGAAACAAGGCTAAGGCACGGCAACGCACGGCTAGGCAATGCACGGCAAGGCAAGGAAGAGGTAACGCAAGGCAAGGCACCTTGAGGCAAGGCAAGGCTGATGCACGACAACGCACGGCTAGGCAATGCACGGCAAGGCAAGGAAAGGGTAACGCAAGGCAAGGCACGGTCAGGCGAGGCAAGGCTAAGGCACGACAACGCAAGGCTAGGCAATGCACGGAAGGCAAGCAAAGAGTAACGGAAGGCAAGGAAGGCAAGGGAAAGCAGGTGAAGGGAAGGGTAACGGAAGGAACGGCTCGGCAAGGGGAAACAAGGCTAAGGCACGGTAACGAAGGGCTAGGCAATGCACGGCAAGGCAAGGAAAGGGTAACGCAAGGCAAGGCACGGTCAGGCGAGGCAAGGGTAATGCACGAAAACGCAAGGCTACGCAGTGCACGGCTAGGCAAGGAAAGAGTAACGGAAGGAATGGAAGGCAAGGCAAAGCAAGGCAAGGCAAGTGTAACAAAAGGCACGGCACGGCAAGGGGAAACAAGGCTAAGGCACGGCAACGCAAGACTAAGCAATGCACGGCCAGGCAAGGAAAGGGTAACGCAAGGCAAGGTACTGTTAGGCGAGGCAAGGCTAAGGCACGACAACGCAATGCTAGGCAATGCACGGAAGGCAAGCAAAGAGTAACGGAAGGCAAGGAATGCAAGGCAAAGCAAGACAAAGCAAGCAAGGCTATGGCAAGGTGAAACAAGGCTAAGGCACCACAACGCACGGCTAGACAATGCACGGCCAGCCAAGGAAAAGGTAACGCAAGGCAAGGCACTCTGAGGCAAGGCAAGGCTAATGCACGACAGCGCAAGGCTAGGCAATGCACGGAAGGCAAGCAAAGAGTAACGGAAACCAAGGAAGGCAAGGGAAAGCAAGGAAAGGCAAGGGTAACGGAAGGAACGGCACGGCAAGGGGAAACAAGGCTAAGGCACGGCAACGCACGGCTAGGCAATGCACGGCAAGGCAAGGAAAGGGTAACGCAAGGCAAGGCACGGTTTGGGGAGGCAAGGCTAATGCACGACAACGCAAGGCTAGGCAGTGCACGGCTAGGCAAGGAAAGAGTAACGGAAGGAAAGGAAGGCAAGGCAAAGCAAGGCAAGGCAAGTGTAACAAAAGGCAAGGCACGGCAAGGGGAAACAAGGCTAAGGAACGGCAACGCACGGCTAGGCAATGCACGGCCAGGCAAGGAAAGGGTAACGCAAGGCAAGGCACGGTAAGGCAAGACAAGGCTAATGCACGACAACGCACGGCTAGGCAATGCACGGCAAGGCAAGGAAAGGGTAACGCAAGGCAAGGCACGGTCAGGAGAGGCAAGGCTAATGCACGACAACGCAAGGCTAGGCAATGCACGGAAGGCAAGCAAAGAGTAACGGAAGGCAAGGAAGGCAAGGGAAACCAAGGCAAGGCAAGGGTAACGGAAGGAACGGCTCGGCAAGGGGAAACAAGGCTAAGGCACGGCAACGCAGGGCTAGGCAATGCACGGCAAGGCAAGGAAAGGGTAACGCAAGGCAAGGCACTGTGAGGCGAGGCAAAGCTAATGCACGACATCGCAAGGCTAGGCAGTGCACGGCTAGGCAAGGAAAGAATAATGGAAGGAAAGGAAGGCAAGGAAAAGCATGGCAAGGCAAGTGTAACAACAGGCACGGCACGGCAAGGGGAAACAAGGCTAAGGCACGACAACGCAAGGCTAGGCAATGCACGGAAGGCAAGCAAAGAGTAACGGAAGGCAAGGAATGCAATGCAAAGCAAGGCAACGCAAGCAAGGCTATGGCAAGGTGAAAAAAGGCTAAGGCACGACCACGCAAGGCTAGGCAATGCACGGAAGGGAAGCAAAGAGTAACGGAAGGCAAGGAAGGCAAGGCAAAGCAAGGCAACGCAAGCAAGGCTATGGCAAGGTGAAAAAAGGCTAAGACACGACAACGCAAGGCTAGGCAATGCACGGAAGGCAAGGAAAGAGTAACGGAAGGCAAGGAAGGCAAGGGAAATCAAGGCAAGGGTAACGGAAGGAACGGCACGGCAAGGGCAAACAAGGCTAAGGCACGACAACGAACGGCTAGGCAATGCAGGGCAAGGCAAGGTAAGGGTAACGCAAGGCAAGGCACGGTCAGGCGAGGCAAGGCTAAGGCACGACAACGCAAGGCTAGGCAATGCACGGAAGGCAAGCAAAGAATAACGGAACGCAAGGAAGTCAAGGGAAAGCAAGGCAAGGCAAGGGTAACGGAAGGAACGGCACGGCAAGGGGAAACAAGGCTAAGGCACGGCAACGCACGGCTAGGCAATGCTCGAAAGCCAAGCAAAGAGTAACGGAAGGCAAGGAAGGCAAGGGAAAGCAGGGGAAGGCAAGGGTAACGGAAGGAACGGCACGGTAAGGGGAAACAAGGCTAAGGCACGACAACGCAGGGCTAGGCAATGCACGGCAAGGCAAGGAAAGGGTAACGCAAGGCAAGGCACGGTCAGGCGAGGCAAGGGTAATGCACGACAACGCAAGGCTACGCAGTGCACGGCTAGGCAAGGAAAGAGTAACGGAAGGAAAGGAAGGCAAGGCAAAGCAAGGCAAGGCAAGTGTAACAAAAGGCACGGCACGGCAAGGGGAAACAAGGCTAAGGCACGGCAACGCAAGGCTAAGCAATGCATGTCCAGGCAAGGAAAGGGTAACGCAAGGCAAGGCACGGTAAGGCAAGGGGAGGCTAATGCACGACAACGCACGGCTTGGCAATGCACGGCAAGGCAAGGAAAGGGTAACGCAAGGCAAGGCACGGTTAGGCGAGGCAAGGCTAAGGCACGACAACGCTAGGCTAGGCAATGCACGGAAGGCAAGCAAAGAGTAACGGAAGGCAAGGAATGCAAGGCAAAGCAAGGCAACGCAAGCAAGTCTATGGCAAGGTGAAAAAAGGCTAAGGCACGACAACGCAAGGCTAGGCAATGCACGGAAGGCAAGCAAAGAATAACGGAATGGAAGGAAGGCAAGGCAAAGCAAGCAAGGCTATGGCAAGGTGAAACAAGGCTAAGGCACCACAACGCACGGCTAGGCAATGCACGGCCAGCCAAGGAAAAGGTAACGCAAGGCAAGGCACTGTGAGGCAAGGCAAGGCTAATGCACGACAGCGCAAGGCTAGGCAATGCACGGAAGGCAAGCAAAGAGTAACGGAAACCAAGGAATGCAAGGGAAACCAAGGCAAGGCAAGGGTAACGGAAGTAACGGCACGGCAAGGGGAAACAAGGCTAAGGCACGACAACGCACGGCTAGGCAATGCACGGCAAGGCAAGGAAAGGGTAACGCCAGGCAAGGCACGGTCAGGCAAGGCAAGGCTAATGCACGACAAGGCAAGGCTTGGCAGTGCACGGCAAGGCAAGGAAAAGGTAACGCAAGGCAAGGCACTGTCAGGCGAGGCAAGGCTAAGGCACGACAACGCAAGGCTAGGCAATGCACGGAAGGAAAGCAAAGAGTAACGGAAGGCAAGGAAAGCAAGGGAAAGCAAGGCAAGGCAAGGGTAACGGAAGGAACGGCACGGCAAGGGGAAACAAGGCTAAGGCACGACAACACAGGGCTAGGCAATGCAGGGCAAGGCAAGGAAAGGGTAACGCAAGGCAAGGCACGGTTTGGGGAGGCAAGGCTAAGGCAGGACAACGCAAGGATAGGCAGTGCACGGCTAGGCAAAGAAAGAGTAACGGAAGGAAAGGAAGTCAAGGCAAAGCAAGGCAAGGCAAGTGTAACAAAAGGCAAGGCACGGCAAGGGGAAACAAGGCTAAGGAACGGCAACGCACAGCTAGGCAATGCACGGCCAGGCAAGGAAAGGGTAACGCAAGGCAAGGCACGGTAAGGCAAGAGAAGGCTAATGCACGACAACGCACGGCTAGGCAATGCACGGCAAGGCAAGGAAAGGGTAACGCAAGGCAAGGCACGGTCAGGCGAGGCAAGGCTAATGCACGACAACGCAAGGCTAGGCAATGCACGGAAGGTAAGCAAAGAGTAACGGAAGGCAAGGAAGGCAAGGGAAACCAAGGCAAGGCAAGGGTAACGGAAGGAACGGCTCGGCAAGGGGAAACAAGGCTAAGGCAAGGCAACGCAGGGCTAGGCAATGCACGGCAAGGCAAGGAAAGGGTAACGCAAGGCAAGGCACTGTCAGGCGAGGCAAAGCTAATGCACGACATCGCAAGGCTAGGCAGTGCACGGCTAGGCAAGGAAAGAGTAATGGAAGGAAAGATAGGCAAGGAAAAGCATGGCAAGGTAAGTGTAACAACAGGCACGGCACGGCAAGGGGAAACAAGGCTAAGGTACGACAACGCAAGGCTAGGCAATGCATGGAAGCAAGCAAAGAGTAACGGAAGGCAAGGAATGCAAAGGAAAGCAGGGGAAGGCAAGGGTAACGAAAGGAACGGCACGGTAAGGGGAAACAAGGCTAAGGCACGACAACACAGGGCTAGGCAATGCAGGGCAAGGCAAGGAAAGGGTAACTCAAGGCAAGGCACGGTTTGCGGAGGCAAGGCTAATGCACGACAACGAAAGGCTAGGCAATGCACGTAAGGCAAGCAAAGAGTTACGGAAACCAAGGAAGGCAAGGGAAAGCAAGGCAAGGGAAGGGTAACGGAAGGAACGGCACGGCAAGGGGAAACAAGGCTAAGGCACGGCAACGCACGGCTAGGCAATGCACGGCAAGGCAAAGAAGAGGTAACGCAAGGCAAGGCACCTTGAGGCAAGGCAAGGCTGATGCACGACAACGCACGGCTAGGCAATGCACGGCAAGGCAAGGAAAGGGTAACGCAAGGCAAGGCACGGTCAGGCGAGGCAAGGCTAAGGCACGACAACGCAAGGCTAGGCAATGCACGGAAGGCAAGCAAAGAGTAACGGAAGGCAAGGAAGGCAAGGGAAAGCAGGGGAAGGGAAGGGTAACGGAAGGAACGGCTCGGCAAGGGGAAACAAGGCTAAGGCACGGTAACGAAGGGCTAGGCAATGCACGGCAAGGCAAGGAAAGGGTAACGCAAGGCAAGGCACGGTCAGGCGAGGGAAGGGTAATGCACGAAAACGCAAGGCTACGCAGTGCACGACTAGGCAAGGAAAGAGTAACGGAAGGAATGGAAGGCAAGGCAAAGCAAGGCAAGGCAAGTGTAACAAAAGGCACGGCACGGCAAGGGGAAACAAGGCTAAGGCACGGCAACGCAAGACTAAGCAATGCACGGCCAGGCAAGGAAAGGGTAACGCAAGGCAAGGAACTGTTAGGCGAGGCAAGGCTAAGGCACGACAACGCAATGCTAGGCAATGCACGGAAGGCAAGCAAAGAGTAACGGAAGGTAAGGAATGCAAGGCAAAGCAAGACAAAGCAAGCAAGCCTATGGCAAGGTGAAACAAGGCTAAGGCACCACAACGCACGGCTAGACAATGTACGGCCAGCCAAGGAAAAGGTAACGCAAGGCAAGGCACTCTGAGGCAAGGCAAGGCTAATGCACGACAGCGCAAGGCTAGGCAATGCACGGAAGGCAAGCAAAGAGTAACGGAAACCAAGGAAGGCAAGGGAAACCAAGGAAAGGCAAGGGTAACGGAAGGAACGGCACGGCAAGGGGAAACAAGGCTAAGGCACGGCAACGCACGGCTAGGCAATGCACGGCAAGGCAAGGAAAGGGTAACGCAAGGCAAGGCACGGTTTGGGTAGGCAAGGCTAATGCACGACAACGCAAGGCTAGGCAGTGCACGGCTAGGCAAGGAAAGAGTAACGGAAGGAAAGGAAGGCAAGGCAAAGCAAGGCAAGGCAAGTGTAACAAAAGGCAAGGCACGGCAAGGGGAAACAAGGCTAAGGAACGGCAACGCACGGCTAGGCAATGCACGGCCAGGCAAGGAAAGGGTAACGCAAGGCAAGGCACGGTAAGGCAAGACAAGGCTAATGCACGACAACGCACGGCTAGGCAATGCACGGCAAGGCAAGGAAAGGGTAACGCAAGGCAAGGCACGGTCAGGAGAGGCAAGGCTAATGCACGACAACGCAAGGCTAGGCAATGCACGGAAGGCAAGCAAAGAGTAACGGAAGGCAAGGAAGGCAAGGGAAACCAAGGCAAGGCAAGGGTAACGGAAGGAACGGCTCGGCAAGGGGAAACAAGGCTAAGGCACGGCAACGCAGGGCTAGGCAATGCACGGCAAGGCAAGGAAAGGGTAACGCAAGGCAAGGCACTGTGAGGCGAGGCAAAGCTAATGCACGACATCGCAAGGCTAGGCAGTGCACGGCTAGGAAGGAAAGAGTAACGGAAGGAAAGGAAGGCAAGGCAAAGCAAGGCAAGGCAAGTGTAACAAAAGGCAAGGCACGGCAAGGGGAAACAAGGCTAAGGAACGGCAACGCACGGCTAGGCAATGCACGGCCAGGCAAGGAAAGGGTAATGCAAGGCGAGGCACGGTAAGGCTAGACAAGGCTAATGCACGACAACGCACGGCTAGGCAATGCTCGGCAAGGCAAGGAAAGGGTAACGCAAGGCAAGGCACGGTCAGGCGAGGCAAGGCTAATGACGACAACGCAAGGCTAGGCAGTGCACGGCTAGGCAAGGAAAGAGTAACGGAAGGAAAGGAAGGCAAGGGAAACCAAGGCAAGGCAAGAGTAACGGAAGGAACGGCTCGGAAGGGGAAAAAAGGCTAAGGCACGGCAACGCAGGGCAAGGCAATGCACGGCAAGGCAAGGAAAGGGTAACGCAAGGCAAGGCACTGTCAGGCGAGGCAAAGCTAATGCACGACATCGCAAGGCTAGGCAGTGCACGGCTAGGCAAGGAAAGAGTAATGGAAGGATAGGAAGGCAAGGAAAAGCATGGCAAGGCAAGTGTAACAACAGGCACGGCACGGCAAGGGGAAACAAGGCTAAGGCACGACAACGCAAGGCTAGGCAATGCACGGAAGGCAAGCAAAGAGTAACGGAAGGCAAGGAATGCAATGCAAAGCAAGGCAACGCAAGCAAGGCTACGGCAAGGTGAAAAAAGGCTAAGGCACGACCACGCAAGGCTAGGCAATGCACGGAAGGGAAGCAAAGAGTAACGGAAGGCAAGGAAGGCAAGGCAAAGCAAGGCAACGCAAGCAAGGCTATGGCAAGGTGAAAAAAGGCTAAGACACGACAACGCAAGGCTAGGCAATGCACGGAAGGCAAGCAAAGAGTAACGGAAGGCAAGGAAGGCAAGGGAAAGCAAGGCAAGGGTAAGGGAAGGAACGGCACGGCAAGGGCAAACAAGGCTAAGGCACGACAACGAACGGCTAGGCAATGCAGGGCAAGGCAAGGTAAGGGTAACGCAAGGCAAGGCACGGTCAGGCGAGGCAAGGCTAAGGCACGACAACGCAAGGCTAGGCAATGCACGGAAGGCAAGCAAAGAATAACGGAACGCAAGGAAGTCAAGGGAAAGTAAGGCAAGGCAAGGGTAACGGAAGGAACGGCACGGCAAGGGGAAACAAGGCTAAGGCACGGCAACGCACGGCTAGGCAATGCACGGCAAGGCAAGGAAGAGGTAACGCAAGGCAAGGCACCTTGAGGCAAGGCAAGGCTGATGCACGACAACGCACGGCTAGGCAATGCACGGCAAGGCAAGGAAAGGGTAACGCAAGGCAAGGCACGGTCAGGCGAGGCAAGGCTAAGGCACGACAACGCAAGGCTAGGCAATGCACGGAAGGCAAGCAAAGAGTAACGGAAGGCAAGGAAGGCAAGGGAAAGCAGGGGAAGGGAAGGGTAACGGAAGGAACGGCTCGGCAAGGGGAAACAAGGCTAAGGCACGGTAACGAAGGGCTAGGCAATGCACGGCAAGGCAAGGAAAGGGTAACGCAAGGCAAGGCACGGTCAGGCGAGGCAAGGGTAATGCACGAAAACGCAAGGCTACGCAGTGCACGGCTAGGCAAGGAAAGAGTAACGGAAGGAATGGAAGGCAAGGCAAAGCAAGGCAAGGCAAGTGTAACAAAAGGCACGGCACGGCAAGGGGAAACAAGGCTAAGGCACGGCAACGCAAGACTAAGCAATGCACGGCCAGGCAAGGAAAGGGTAACGCAAGGCAAGGTACTGTTAGGCGAGGCAAGGCTAAGGCACGACAACGCAATGCTAGGCAATGCACGGAAGGCAAGCAAAGAGTAACGGAAGGCAAGGAATGCAAGGCAAAGCAAGACAAAGCAAGCAAGGCTATGGCAAGGTGAAACAAGGCTAAGGCACCACAACGCACGGCTAGACAATGCACGGCCAGCCAAGGAAAAGGTAACGCAAGGCAAGGCACTCTGAGGCAAGGCAAGGCTAATGCACGACAGCGCAAGGCTAGGCAATGCACGGAAGGCAAGCAAAGAGTAACGGAAACCAAGGAAGGCAAGGGAAAGCAAGGAAAGGCAAGGGTAACGGAAGGAACGGCACGGCAAGGGGAAACAAGGCTAAGGCACGGCAACGCACGGCTAGGCAATGCACGGCAAGGCAAGGAAAGGGTAACGCAAGGCAAGGCACGGTTTGGGGAGGCAAGGCTAATGCACGACAACGCAAGGCTAGGCAGTGCACGGCTAGGCAAGGAAAGAGTAACGGAAGGAAAGGAAGGCAAGGCAAAGCAAGGCAAGGCAAGTGTAACAAAAGGCAAGGCACGGCAAGGGGAAACAAGGCTAAGGAACGGCAACGCACGGCTAGGCAATGCACGGCCAGGCAAGGAAAGGGTAACGCAAGGCAAGGCACGGTAAGGCAAGACAAGGCTAATGCACGACAACGCACGGCTAGGCAATGCACGGCAAGGCAAGGAAAGGGTAACGCAAGGCAAGGCACGGTCAGGAGAGGCAAGGCTAATGCACGACAACGCAAGGCTAGGCAATGCACGGAAGGCAAGCAAAGAGTAACGGAAGGCAAGGAAGGCAAGGGAAACCAAGGCAAGGCAAGGGTAACGGAAGGAACGGCTCGGCAAGGGGAAACAAGGCTAAGGCACGGCAACGCAGGGCTAGGCAATGCACGGCAAGGCAAGGAAAGGGTAACGCAAGGCAAGGCACTGTGAGGCGAGGCAAAGCTAATGCACGACATCGCAAGGCTAGGCAGTGCACGGCTAGGCAAGGAAAGAATAATGGAAGGAAAGGAAGGCAAGGAAAAGCATGGCAAGGCAAGTGTAACAACAGGCACGGCACGGCAAGGGGAAACAAGGCTAAGGCACGACAACGCAAGGCTAGGCAATGCACGGAAGGCAAGCAAAGAGTAACGGAAGGCAAGGAATGCAATGCAAAGCAAGGCAACGCAAGCAAGGCTATGGCAAGGTGAAAAAAGGCTAAGGCACGACCACGCAAGGCTAGGCAATGCACGGAAGGGAAGCAAAGAGTAACGGAAGGCAAGGAAGGCAAGGCAAAGCAAGGCAACGCAAGCAAGGCTATGGCAAGGTGAAAAAAGGCTAAGACACGACAACGCAAGGCTAGGCAATGCACGGAAGGCAAGGAAAGAGTAACGGAAGGCAAGGAAGGCAAGGGAAATCAAGGCAAGGGTAACGGAAGGAACGGCACGGCAAGGGCAAACAAGGCTAAGGCACGACAACGAACGGCTAGGCAATGCAGGGCAAGGCAAGGTAAGGGTAACGCAAGGCAAGGCACGGTCAGGCGAGGCAAGGCTAAGGCACGACAACGCAAGGCTAGGCAATGCACGGAAGGCAAGCAAAGAATAACGGAACGCAAGGAAGTCAAGGGAAAGCAAGGCAAGGCAAGGGTAACGGAAGGAACGGCACGGCAAGGGGAAACAAGGCTAAGGCACGGCAACGCACGGCTAGGCAATGCTCGAAAGCCAAGCAAAGAGTAACGGAAGGCAAGGAAGGCAAGGGAAAGCAGGGGAAGGCAAGGGTAACGGAAGGAACGGCACGGTAAGGGGAAACAAGGCTAAGGCACGACAACGCAGGGCTAGGCAATGCACGGCAAGGCAAGGAAAGGGTAACGCAAGGCAAGGCACGGTCAGGCGAGGCAAGGGTAATGCACGACAACGCAAGGCTACGCAGTGCACGGCTAGGCAAGGAAAGAGTAACGGAAGGAAAGGAAGGCAAGGCAAAGCAAGGCAAGGCAAGTGTAACAAAAGGCACGGCACGGCAAGGGGAAACAAGGCTAAGGCACGGCAACGCAAGGCTAAGCAATGCATGTCCAGGCAAGGAAAGGGTAACGCAAGGCAAGGCACGGTAAGGCAAGGCGAGGCTAATGCACGACAACGCACGGCTTGGCAATGCACGGCAAGGCAAGGAAAGGGTAACGCAAGGCAAGGCACGGTTAGGGGAGGCAAGGCTAAGGCACGACAACGCTAGGCTAGGCAATGCACGGAAGGCAAGCAAAGAGTAACGGAAGGCAAGGAATGCAAGGCAAAGCAAGGCAACGCAAGCAAGTCTATGGCAAGGTGAAAAAAGGCTAAGGCACGACAACGCAAGGCTAGGCAATGCACGGAAGGCAAGCAAAGAATAACGGAATGGAAGGAAGGCAAGGCAAAGCAAGCAAGGCTATGGCAAGGTGAAACAAGGCTAAGGCACCACAACGCACGGCTAGGCAATGCACGGCCAGCCAAGGAAAAGGTAACGCAAGGCAAGGCACTGTGAGGCAAGGCAAGGCTAATGCACGACAGCGCAAGGCTAGGCAATGCACGGAAGGCAAGCAAAGAGTAACGGAAACCAAGGAATGCAAGGGAAACCAAGGCAAGGCAAGGGTAACGGAAGTAACGGCACGGCAAGGGGAAACAAGGCTAAGGCACGACAACGCACGGCTAGGCAATGCACGGCAAGGCAAGGAAAGGGTAACGCCAGGCAAGGCACGGTCAGGCAAGGCAAGGCTAATGCACGACAAGGCAAGGCTTGGCAGTGCACGGCAAGGCAAGGAAAAGGTAACGCAAGGCAAGGCACTGTCAGGCGAGGCAAGGCTAAGGCACGACAACGCAAGGCTAGGCAATGCACGGAAGGAAAGCAAAGAGTAACGGAAGGCAAGGAAAGCAAGGGAAAGCAAGGCAAGGCAAGGGTAACGGAAGGAACGGCACGGCAAGGGGAAACAAGGCTAAGGCACGACAACACAGGGCTAGGCAATGCAGGGCAAGGCAAGGAAAGGGTAACGCAAGGCAAGGCACGGTTTGGGGAGGCAAGGCTAAGGCAGGACAACGCAAGGATAGGCAGTGCACGGCTAGGCAAAGAAAGAGTAACGGAAGGAAAGGAAGTCAAGGCAAAGCAAGGCAAGGCAAGTGTAACAAAAGGCAAGGCACGGCAAGGGGAAACAAGGCTAAGGAACGGCAACGCACAGCTAGGCAATGCACGGCCAGGCAAGGAAAGGGTAACGCAAGGCAAGGCACGGTAAGGCAAGAGAAGGCTAATGCACGACAACGCACGGCTAGGCAATGCACGGCAAGGCAAGGAAAGGGTAACGCAAGGCAAGGGACGGTCAGGCGAGGCAAGGCTAATGCACGACAACGCAAGGCTAGGCAATGCACGGAAGGTAAGCAAAGAGTAACGGAAGGCAAGGAAGGCAAGGGAAACCAAGGCAAGGCAAGGGTAACGGAAGGAACGGCTCGGCAAGGGGAAACAAGGCTAAGGCAAGGCAACGCAGGGCTAGGCAATGCACGGCAAGGCAAGGAAAGGGTAACGCAAGGCAAGGCACTGTCAGGCGAGGCAAAGCTAATGCACGACATCGCAAGGCTAGGCAGTGCACGGCTAGGCAAGGAAAGAGTAATGGAAGGAAAGATAGGCAAGGAAAAGCATGGCAAGGTAAGTGTAACAACAGGCACGGCACGGCAAGGGGAAACAAGGCTAAGGTACGACAACGCAAGGCTAGGCAATGCATGGAAGCAAGCAAAGAGTAACGGAAGGCAAGGAATGCAAAGGAAAGCAGGGGAAGGCAAGGGTAACGAAAGGAACGGCACGGTAAGGGGAAACAAGGCTAAGGCACGACAACACAGGGCTAGGCAATGCAGGGCAAGGCAAGGAAAGGGTAACTCAAGGCAAGGCACGGTTTGCGGAGGCAAGGCTAATGCACGACAACGAAAGGCTAGGCAATGCACGTAAGGCAAGCAAAGAGTTACGGAAACCAAGGCAGGCAAGGGAAAGCAAGGCAAGGGAAGGGTAACGGAAGGAACGGCACGGCAAGGGGAAACAAGGCTAAGGCACGGCAACGCACGGCTAGGCAATGCACGGCAAGGCAAGGAAGAGGTAACGCAAGGCAAGGCACCTTGAGGCAAGGCAAGGCTGATGCACGACAACGCACGGCTAGGCAATGCACGGCAAGGCAAGGAAAGGGTAACGCAAGGCAAGGCACGGTCAGGCGAGGCAAGGCTAAGGCACGACAACGCAAGGCTAGGCAATGCACGGAAGGCAAGCAAAGAGTAACGGAAGGCAAGGAAGGCAAGGGAAAGCAGGGGAAGGGAAGGGTAACGGAAGGAACGGCTCGGCAAGGGGAAACAAGGCTAAGGCACGGTAACGAAGGGCTAGGCAATGCACGGCAAGGCAAGGAAAGGGTAACGCAAGGCAAGGCACGGTCAGGCGAGGGAAGGGTAATGCACGAAAACGCAAGGCTACGCAGTGCACGACTAGGCAAGGAAAGAGTAACGGAAGGAATGGAAGGCAAGGCAAAGCAAGGCAAGGCAAGTGTAACAAAAGGCACGGCACGGCAAGGGGAAACAAGGCTAAGGCACGGCAACGCAAGACTAAGCAATGCACGGCCAGGCAAGGAAAGGGTAACGCAAGGCAAGGCACTGTTAGGCGAGGCAAGGCTAAGGCACGACAACGCAATGCTAGGCAATGCACGGAAGGCAAGCAAAGAGTAACGGAAGGTAAGGAATGCAAGGCAAAGCAAGACAAAGCAAGCAAGCCTATGGCAAGGTGAAACAAGGCTAAGGCACCACAACGCACGGCTAGACAATGTACGGCCAGCCAAGGAAAAGGTAACGCAAGGCAAGGCACTCTGAGGCAAGGCAAGGCTAATGCACGACAGCGCAAGGCTAGGCAATGCACGGAAGGCAAGCAAAGAGTAACGGAAACCAAGGAAGGCAAGGGAAACCAAGGAAAGGCAAGGGTAACGGAAGGAACGGCACGGCAAGGGGAAACAAGGCTAAGGCACGGCAACGCACGGCTAGGCAATGCACGGCAAGGCAAGGAAAGGGTAACGCAAGGCAAGGCACGGTTTGGGTAGGCAAGGCTAATGCACGACAACGCAAGGCTAGGCAGTGCACGGCTAGGCAAGGAAAGAGTAACGGAAGGAAAGGAAGGCAAGGCAAAGCAAGGCAAGGCAAGTGTAACAAAAGGCAAGGCACGGCAAGGGGAAACAAGGCTAAGGAACGGCAACGCACGGCTAGGCAATGCACGGCCAAGCAAGGAAAGGGTAACGCAAGGCAAGGCACGGTAAGGCAAGACAAGGCTAATGCACGACAACGCACGGCTAGGCAATGCACGGCAAGGCAAGGAAAGGGTAACGCAAGGCAAGGCACGGTCAGGAGAGGCAAGGCTAATGCACGACAACGCAAGGCTAGGCAATGCACGGAAGGCAAGCAAAGAGTAACGGAAGGCAAGGAAGGCAAGGGAAACCAAGGCAAGGCAAGGGTAACGGAAGGAACGGCTCGGCAAGGGGAAACAAGGCTAAGGCACGGCAACGCAGGGCTAGGCAATGCACGGCAAGGCAAGGAAAGGGTAACGCAAGGCAAGGCACTGTGAGGCGAGGCAAAGCTAATGCACGACATCGCAAGGCTAGGCAGTGCACGGCTAGGAAGGAAAGAGTAACGGAAGGAAAGGAAGGCAAGGCAAAGCAAGGCAAGGCAAGTGTAACAAAAGGCAAGGCACGGCAAGGGGAAACAAGGCTAAGGAACGGCAACGCACGGCTAGGCAATGCACGGCCAGGCAAGGAAAGGGTAATGCAAGGCGAGGCACGGTAAGGCTAGACAAGGCTAATGCACGACAACGCACGGCTAGGCAATGCTCGGCAAGGCAAGGAAAGGGTAACGCAAGGCAAGGCACGGTCAGGCGAGGCAAGGCTAATGACGACAACGCAAGGCTAGGCAGTGCACGGCTAGGCAAGGAAAGAGTAACGGAAGGAAAGGAAGGCAAGGGAAACCAAGGCAAGGCAAGAGTAACGGAAGGAACGGCTCGGAAGGGGAAAAAAGGCTAAGGCACGGCAACGCAGGGCAAGGCAATGCACGGCAAGGCAAGGAAAGGGTAACGCAAGGCAAGGCACTGTCAGGCGAGGCAAAGCTAATGCACGACATCGCAAGGCTAGGCAGTGCACGGCTAGGCAAGGAAAGAGTAATGGAAGGAAAGGAAGGCAAGGAAAAGCATGGCAAGGCAAGTGTAACAACAGGCACGGCACGGCAAGGGGAAACAAGGCTAAGGCACGACAACGCAAGGCTAGGCAATGCACGGAAGGCAAGCAAAGAGTAACGGAAGGCAAGGAATGCAATGCAAAGCAAGGCAACGCAAGCAAGGGTATGGCAAGGTGAAAAAAGGCTAAGGCACGACCACGCAAGGCTAGGCAATGCACGGAAGGGAAGCAAAGAGTAACGGAAGGCAAGGAAGGCAAGGCAAAGCAAGGCAACGCAAGCAAGGCTATGGCAAGGTGAAAAAAGGCTAAGACACGACAACGCAAGGCTAGGCAATGCACGGAAGGCAAGCAAAGAGTAACGGAAGGCAAGGAAGGCAAGGAAAAGCAAGGCAAGGGTAACGGAAGGAACGGCACGGCAAGGGCAAACAAGGCTAAGGCACGACAACGAACGGCTAGGCAATGCAGGGCAAGGCAAGGTAAGGGTAACGCAAGGCAAGGCACGGTCAGGCGAGGCAAGGCTAAGGCACGACAACGCAAGGCTAGGCAATGCACGGAAGGCAAGCAAAGAATAACGGAACGCAAGGAAGTCAAGGGAAAGTAAGGCAAGGCAAGGGTAACGGAAGGAACGGCACGGCAAGGGGAAACAAGGCTAAGGCACGGCAACGCACGGCTAGGCAATGCACGAAAGCCAAGCAAAGAGTAACGGAAGGCAAGGATGGCAAGGGAAAGCAGGGGAAGGCAAGGGTAACGGAAGGAACGGCACGGTAAGGGGAAACAAGGCTAAGGCACGACAACGCAGGGCTAGGCAATGCACGGCAAGGCAAGGAAAGGGTAACGCAAGGCAAGGCACGGTCAGGCGAGGCAAGGGTAATGCACGACAACGCAAGGCTACGCAGTACACGGCTAGGCAAGGAAAGAGTAACGGAAGGAAAGGAAGGCAAGGCAAAGCAAGGCAAGGCAAGTGGAACAAAAGGCACGGCACGGCAAGGGGAAACAATGCTAAGGTACGGCAACGCAAGGCTAAGCAATGCATGTCCAGGCAAGGAAAGGGTAACGCAAGGCAAGGCACGGTAAGGCAAGGCGAGGCTAATGCACGACAACGCACGGCTTGGCAATGCACGGCAAGGCAAGGAAAGGGTAACGCAAGGCAAGGCACGGTTAGGCGAGGCAAGGCTAAGGCACGACAACGCTAGGCTAGGCAATGCACGGAAGGCAAGCAAAGAGTAACGGAAGGCAAGGAATGCAAGGCAAAGCAAGGCAACGCAAGCAAGTCTATGGCAAGGTGAAAAAAGGCTAAGTCACCACAACGCAAGGCTAGGCAATGCACGGAAGGCAAGCAAAGAATAACGGAATGGAAGGAAGGCAAGGCAAAGCAAGCAAGGCTATGGCAAGGTGAAACAAGGCTAAGGCACCACAACGCACGGCTAGGCAATGCAGGGCAAGGCAAGGTAAGGGTAACGCAAGGCAAGGCACGGTCAGGCGAGGCAAGGCTAAGGCACGACAACGCAAGGCTAGGCAATGCACGGAAGGCAAGCAAAGAGTAACGGAAGGTAAGGAAGGCAAGGGAAACCAAGGCAAGGCAAGGGTAACGGAAGGAACGGCTCGGCAAGGGGAAACAAGGCTAAGGCAAGGCAACGCAGGGCTAGGCAATGCACGGCAAGGCAAGGAAAGGGTAACGCAAGGCAAGGCACTGTCAGGCGAGGCAAAGCTAATGCACGACATCGCAAGGCTAGGCAGTGCACGGCTAGGCAAGGAAAGAGTAACGGAAGGAAAGGAAGGCAAGGGAAACCAAGGCAAGGCAAGAGTAACGGAAGGAACGGCTCGGCAAGGGGAAACAAGGCTAAGGCACGGCAACGCAGGGCAAGGCAATGCACGGCAAGGCAAGGAAAGGGTAACGCAAGGCAAGGCACTGTCAGGCGAGGCAAAGCTAATGCACGACATCGCAAGGCTAGGCAGTGCACGGCTAGGCAAGGAAAGAGTAATGGAAGGAAAGGAAGGCAAGGAAAAGCATGGCAAGGCAAGTGTAACAACAGGCACGGCACGGCAAGGGGAAACAAGGCTAAGGCACGACAACGCAAGGCTAGGCAATGCACGGAAGGCAAGCAAAGAGTAACGGAAGGCAAGGAATGCAAAGGAAAGCAGGGGAAGGCAAGGGTAACGAAAGGAACGGCACGGTAAAGGGAAACAAGGCTAAGGCACGACAACACAGGGCTAGGCAATGCAGGGCAAGGCAAGGAAAGGGTAACGCAAGGCAGGCGAGGCAAAGCTAATGCACGACATCGCAAGGCTAGGCAGTGCACGGCTAGGCAAGGAAAGAGTAATGGAAGGAAAGATAGGCAAGGAAAAGCATGGCAAGGCAAGTGTAACAACAGGCACGGCACGGCAAGGGGAAACAAGGCTAAGGTACGACAACGCAAGGCTAGGCAATGCACGGAAAGCAAGCAAAGAGTAACGGAAGGCAAGGAATGCAAAGGAAAGCAGGGGAAGGCAAGGGTAACGAAAGGAACGGCACGGTAAGGGGAAACAAGGCTAAGGCACGACAACACAGGGCTAGGCAATGCAGGGCAAGGCAAGGAAAGGGTAACTCAAGGCAAGGCACGGTTTGGGGAGGCAAGGCTAATGCACGACAACGAAAGGCTAAGCAATGCACGGAAGGCAAGCAAAGAGTTACGGAAAGCAAGGAAGGCAAGGGAAAGCAAGGCAAGGGAAGGGTAACGGAAGGAAAGGCACGGCAAGGGGAAACAAGGCTAAGGCACGGCAACGCACGGCTAGGCAATGCACGGCAAGGCAAGGAAGAGGTAACGCAAGGCAAGTCACCTTGAGGCAAGGCAAGGCTGATGCACGACAACGCACGGCTAGGCAAGGCACGGTAACGAAGGGCTAGGCAATGCACGGCAAGGCAAGGAAAGGGTAACGCAAGGCAAGGCACGGTCAGGCGAGGCAAGGCTAAGGCACGACAACGCAAGGCTAGGCAATGCACGAAAGGCAAGCAAAGAGTAACGGAAGGCAAGGAAGGCAAGGGAAAGCAGGGGAAGGCAAGGGTAACGGAAGGAACGGCACGGTAAGGGGAAACAAGGCTAAGGCACGACAACGCAGGGCTAGGCAATGCACGGCAAGGCAAGGAAAGGGTAACTCGAGGCAAGGCCCGGTCAGGCGAGGCAAGGGCAATGCACGACAACGCAAGGCTACGCAGTGCACGGCTAGGCAAGGAAAGAGTAACGGAAGGAAAGGAAGGCAAGGCAAAGCAAGGCAAGGCAAGTGTAACAAAAGGCACGGCACGGCAAGGGGAAACAAGGCTAAGGCACGGCAACGCAAGGCTAAGCAATGCACGGCCAGGCAAGGAAAGGGTAACGCAAGGCAAGGCACGGTAAGGCAAGAGAAGGCTAATGCACGACAACGCACGGCTAGGCAATGCACGGCAAGGCAAGGAAAGGGTAACGCAAGGCAAGGCACGGTCAGGCGAGGCAAGGCTAATGCACGACAACGCAAGGCTAGGCAATGCACGGAAGGCAAACAAAGAGTAACGGAATGTAAGGAAGGCAAGGGAAACCAAGGCAAGGCAAGGGTAACGGAAGGAACGGCTCGGCAAGGGGAAACAAGGCTAAGGCAAGGCAACGCAGGGCTAGGCAATGCACGGCAAGGCAAGGAAAGGGTAACGCAAGGCAAGGCACTGTCAGGCGAGGCAAAGCTAATGCACGACATCGCAAGGCTAGGCAGTGCACGGCTAGGCAAGGAAAGAGTAATGGAAGGAAAGGAAGGCAAGGAAAAGCATGGCAAGGCAAGTGTAACAACAGGCACGGCTCGGCAAGGGGAAACAAGGCTAAGGCACGACAACGCAAGGCTAGGCAATGCACGGAAGGCCAGCAAAGAGTAACGGAAGGCAAGGAATGCAAAGGAAAGCAGGGGAAGGCAAGGGTAACGAAAGGAACGGCACGGTAAGGGGAAACAAGGCTAAGGCACGACAACACAGGGCTAGGCAATGCAGGGCAAGGCAAGGAAAGGGTAACGGAAGGAAAGGAAGGCAAGGCAAAGTAAGGCAAGGCAAGTGTAACAAAAGGCAAGGCACGGCAAGGGGAAACAAGGCTAAGGCAAGGCAACGCAGGGCTAGGCAATGCAAGGCAAGGCAAGGAAAGGGTAACGCAAGGCAAGGCACTGTCAGGCGAGGCAAAGCTAATGCACGACATCGCAAGGCTAGGCAGTGCACGGCTAGGCAAGGAAAGAGTAATGGAAGGAAAGGAAGGCAAGGAAAAGCATGGCAAGGCAAGTGTAACAACAGGCACGGCTCGACAAGGGGAAACAAGGCTAAGGCACGACAACGCAAGGCTAGGCAATGCACGGAAGGCAAGCAAAGAGTAACGGAAGGCAAGGAATGCAAAGGAAAGCAGGGGAAGGAAAGGGTAACGCAAGGCAAGGCACGGTTTGGGGAGGCAAGGCTAATGCACGACAACGCAAGGCTAGGCAGTGCACGGCTAGGCAAGGAAAGAGTAACGGAAGGAAAGGAAGGCAAGGCAAAGCAAGGCAAGGCAAGTGTAACAAAAGGCAAGGCACGGCAAGGGGGAAACAAGGCTAAGGCACGACAACGCAAGGCTAGGCAATGCACGGAAGGCAAGCAAAGAGTAACGGAAGGCAAGGAATGCAAAGGAAAGCAGGGGAAGGCAAGGGTAACGCAAGGCAAGGCACGGTCAGGCGAGGCAAGGCTAATGCACGACAACGCAAGGCTAGGCAATGCACGGAAGGCAAACAAAGAGTAACGGAATGTAAGGAAGGCAAGGGAAACCAAGGCAAGGCAAGGGTAACGGAAGGAACGGCTCGGCAAGGGGAAACAAGGCTAAGGCAAGGCAACGCAGGGCTAGGCAATGCACGGCAAGGCAAGGAAAGGGTAACGCAAGGCAAGGCACTGTCAGGCGAGGCAAAGCTAATGCATGACATCGCAAGGCTAGGCAGTGCACGGCTAGGCAAGGAAAGAGTAATGGAAGGAAAGGAAGGCAAGGAAAAGCATGGCAAGGCAAGTGTAACAACAGGCACGGCTCGGCAAGGGGAAACAAGGCTAAGGCACGACAACGCAAGGCTAGGCAATGCACGGAAGGCAAGCAAAGAGTAACGGAAGGCAAGGAATGCAAAGGAAAGCAGGGGAAGGCAAGGGTAACGAAAGGAACGGCACGGTAAGGGGAAACAAGGCTAAGGCACGACAACACAGGGCTAGGCAATGCAGGGCAAGGCAAGGAAAGGGTAACGCAAGGCAAGGCACGGTTTGGGGAGGCAAGGCTAATGCACGACAACGAAAGGCTAGGCAATGCACGGAAGGCAAGCAAAGAGTTACGGAAGGCAAGGAAGGCAAGGCAAAGCAAGGCAACGCAAGCAAGGCTATGGCAAGGTGAAAAAAGGCTAAGACACGACCACGCAAGGCTAGGCAATGCACGGAAGGCAAGCAAAGAGTAACGGAAGGCAAGGAAGGCAAGGCAAAGCAAGGCAACGCAAGCAAGGCTATGGCAAGGTGAAAAAAGGCTAAGACACGACAACGCAAGGCTAGGCAATGCACGGAAGGCAAGCAAAGAGTAACGGAAGGCAAGGAAGGCAAGGGAAAGCAAGGCAAAGCAAGCAAGGCTATGGCAAGGTGAAACAAGGCTAAGGCACCACAACGCACGACTAGGCAATGCACGGCCAGCCAAGGAAAAGGTAAAGCAAGGCAAGGCACTCTGAGGCAAGGCAAGGCTAATGCATGACAGCGCAAGGCTAGGCAATGCACGGAAGGCAAGCAAAGAGTAACGGAAACCAAGGAAGGCAAGGGAAAGCAAGGCAAGGCAAGGGTAACGGAAGGAACGGCACGGCAAGGGGAAACAAGGCTAAGGCACGACAACGCACGGCTAGGCAATGCACGGCAATGCAAGGAAAGGGTAACGCCAGGCAAGGCACGGTCAGGCAAGGCAAGGCTAATGCACGACAAGGCAAGGCTAGGCAGTGCACGGGAAGGCAAGAAAAGGGTAACGCAAGGCAAGGCACTGTCAGGCGAGGCAAGGCTAAGGAAAGCCAACGCAAGGCTAGGCAATGCACGGAAAGCAAGGAAAGAGTAACGGAAGGCAAGGAATGCAAGGCAAAGCAAGGCAACGCAAGCAAGGCTATGGCAAGGTGAAAAAAGGCTAAGGCACGACCACGCAAGGCTAGGCAATGCACGGAAGGCAAGCAAAGCGTAACGGAAAGCAAGGAAGGCAAGGCAAAGCAAGGCAACGCAAGCAAGGCTATGGCAAGGTGAAAAAAGGCTAAGACACGACAAGGCAAGGCTAGGCAATGCACGGAAGGCAAGCAAAGAGTAACGGAAGGCAAGGAAGGCAAGGGAAAGCAAGGCAAGCCAATGGTAACGGAAAGAACGGCACGGCAAGGGGAAACAAGGCTAAGGCACGACAACGCACTGCTAGGCAATGCACTGCAAGGCAAGGAAAGGGTAAAGCAAGGCAAGGCACGGTCAGGCGAGGCAAGGCTAAGGCACGACAACGCAAGGCTAGGCAATGCACGGAAGGCAAGCAAAGAATAACGGAACGCAAGGAAGGCAAGGGAAAGCAAGGCAAGGCAAGGGTAACGGAAGGAACGGCACGGCAAGGGGAAACAAGGCTAAGGCCCGACAAAACAGGGCTAGGCAATGCAGGGCAAGGCAAGGAAAGGGTAAAGCAAGGCAAGGCACGGTTTGGGGAGGCAAGGCTCATGCACGACAACGCAAGGCTAGGCAATGCACGGAAGGCAAGCAAAGAGTAACGGAAGGCAAGGGTTGCAAGGAAAAGCAAGGCAACGCAAGCAAGGCTATGGCAAGGTGAAAAAAGGGTAAGGCACGACCACGCAAGGCTAGGCAATGCACGGAAGGCAAGCAAAGAGTAACGGAAGGCAAGGAATGCAATGCAAAGCAAGGCAACGCAAGCAAGGCTATGGCAAGGTGAAAAAAGGCTATGGCACGACCACGCAAGGCTAGCCAATGCACGGAAGGGAAGCAAAGAGTAACGGAAGGCAAGGAAGGCAAGGCAAAGCAAGGCAACGCAAGCAAGGCTATGGCAAGGTGAAAAAAGGCTAAGACACGACATCGCAAGGCTAGGCAATGCACGGAAGGCAAGCAAAGAGTAACGGAAGGCAAGGAAGGCAAGGGATAGCAAGGCAAGTGTAACGGAAGGAACGGCACGGCAAGGGCAAACAAGGCTAAGGCACGACAAAGAACGGCTAGGCAATGCAGGGCAAGGCAAGGTAAGGTTAACGCAAGGCAAGGCACGGTCAGGCGAGGCAAGGCTAAGGCACGACAACGCAAGGCTAGGCAATGCACGGAAGCCAAGCAAAGAATAACGGAACGCAAGGAAGGCAAGGGAAAGCAAGGCAAGGCAAGGGTAACGGAAGGAACGGCACGGCAAGGGGAAACAAAGCTAAGGCACGACAACACAGGGCTAGGCAATGCAGGGCAAGGCAAGGAAAGGGTAAAGCAAGGCAAGGCACGGTTTGGGGAGGCAAGGCTAATGCACGACACCGTAAGGTTAGGCAATGCACGGAAGGCAAGCAAAGAGTAACGGAAGGCAAGGAATGCAAGGCAAAGCAAGGCAACGCAAGCAAGGCTATGGCAAGGTGAAAAAAGGCTAAGGCACGACCACGCAAGGCTAGGCAATGCACGGAAGGCAAACAAAGAGTAACGGAAGGCAAGGAAGGCAAGGCAAAGCAAGGCAACGCAAGCAAGGCTATGGCAAGGTGAAAAAAGGCTAAGACACGACAACGCAAGGCTAGGCAATGCACGGAAGGCAAGCAAAGAGTAACGGAAGGCAAGGAATGCAAGGCAAAGCAAGGCAAAGCAAGCAAGGCTATGGCAAGGTGAAACAAGGCTAAGGCACCACAACGCACGGCTAGACAATGCACGGCCAGCCAATGAAAAGGTAACGCAAGGCAAGGCACTCTGAGGCAAGGCAAGGCTAATGCACGACAGCGCAAGGCTAGGCAATGCACGGAAGGCAAGCAAAGAGTAACGGAAACCAAGGAAGGCAAGGGAAAGCAAGGCAAGGCAAGGGTAACGGAAGGAACGGCACGGCAAGGGGAAACAAGGCTAAGGCACGGCAACGCACGGCTAGGCAATGCACGGCAAGGCAAGGAGAAGGTAACGCAAGGCAAGGCACCTTGAGGCAAGGCAAGGCTGATGCACGACAACGCACGGCTAGGCAATGCACGGCAAGGCAAGGAAAGGGTAACGCAAGGCAAGGCACGGTCAGGCAAGGCAAGGCTAAGGCAAGACAACGCAAAGCTAGACAATGCACGAAAGGCAAGCAAAGAGTAACGGAAGGCAAGGAAGGCAAGGGAAAGCAGGGGAAGGCAAGGGTAACGGAAGGAACGGCACGGTAAGGGGAAACAAGGCTAAGGCACGACAACGCAGGGCTAGGCAATCCACGGCAAGGTATAGAAAGGGTAACGCAAGGCAAGGCACGGTCAGGCGAGGCAAGGGTAATGCACGACAACGCAAGGCTACGCAATGCACGGCCAGGCAAGGAAAGGGTAACGGAAGGAAAGGAAGGCAAGGAAAAGCATGGCAAGGCAAGTGTAACAACAGGCACGGCACGGCAAGGGGAAACAAGGCTAAGGCACGACAACGCAAGGCTAGGCAATGCACGGAAGGCAAGCAAAGAGTAACGGAAGGCAAGGAATGCAAAGGAAAGCAGGGGAAGGCAAGGGTAACGAAAGGAACGGCACGGCAAGGGGAAACAAGGCTAAGGCACGGCAACGCACGGCTAGGCAATGCACGGCAAGGCAAGGAGAAGGTAACGCAAGGCACGGCACCTTGAGGCAAGGCAAGGCTGATGCACGACAACGCACGGCTAGGCAATGCACGGCAAGGCAAGGAAAGGGTAACGCAAGGCAAGGCACGGTCAGGCGAGGCAAGGCTAAGGCACGACAACGCAAGGCTAGACAATGCACGAAAGGCAAGCAAAGAGTAACGAAAGGCAAGGAAGGCAAGGGAAAGCAGGGGAAGGCAAGGGTAACGGAAGGAACGGCACGGTAAGGGGAAACAAGGCTAAGGCACGACAACGCAGGGCTAGGCAATCCACGGCAAGGTAAGGAAAGGGCAACGCAAGGGAAGGCACTGTCAGGCGAGGCAAAGCTAATGCACGACATCGCAAGGCTAGGCAGTGCACGGCTAGGCAAGGAAAGAGTAATGGAAGGAAAGGAAGGCAAGGAAAAGCATGGCAAGGCAAGTGTAACAACAGGCACGGCACGGCAAGGGGAAAAAAGGCTAAGGCACGACAACACAGGGCTAGGCAACGCAGGGCAAGGCAAGGAAAGGGTAACGCAAGGCAAGGCACGGTTTGGGGAGGCAAGGCTAATGCACGACAACGCAAGGCTAGGCAATGCACGGAAGGCAAGCAAAGAGTAACGGAAGGCAAGGAAGGCAAGGGAAAGCAAGGCAAGGCAAGGGTAACGGAAGGAACGGCACGACAAGGGGAAACAAGGCTAAGGCACGGCAACGCACGGCTAGGCAATGCACGGCAAGGCAAGGAAAGGGTACCGCAAGGCAAGGCACGGTGAGGCAAGGCAAGGCTGATGCACGACAACGCACGGCTAGGCAATGCACGGCAAGGCAAGGAAAGGGTAACGCAAGGCAAGGCACGGTCAGGCGAGGCAAGGCTAAGGCACGATAACGCAAGGCTAGGCAATGCACGGAAGGCAAGCAAAGAGTAACGGAAGGCAAGGAAGGCAAGGGAAAGCAGGGGAAGGGAAGGGTAACGGAAGGAACGGCTCGGCAAGGGGAAACAAGGCTAAGGCACGGTAACGAAGGGCTAGGCAATGCACGGCAAGGCAAGGAAAGGGTAACGCAAGGCAAGGCACGGTCAGGCGAGGCAAGCGTAATGCACGAAAACGCAAGGCTACGCAGTGCACGGCTAGGCAAGGAAAGAGTAACGGAAGGAAAGGAAGGCAAGGCAAAGCAAGGCAAGGCAAGTGTAACAAAAGGCACGGCACGGCAAGGGGAAACAAGGCTAAGGCACGGCAACCCAAGACTAAGCAATGCACGGCCAGGCAAGGAAAGGGTAACGCAAGGCAAGGCACTGTCAGGCGAGGCAAGGCTAAGGCACGACAAGGCAATGCTAGGCAATGCACGGAAGGCAAGCAAAGAGTAACGGAAGGCAAGGAATGCAAGGCAAAGCAAGGCAAAGCAAGCAAGGCTATGGCAAGGTGAAACAAGGCTTAGGCACCACAACGCACGGCTAGACAATGCACGGCCAGCCAATGAAAAGGTAACGCAAGGCAAGGCACTCTGAGGCAAGGCAAGGCTAATGCACGACAGCGCAAGGCTAGGCAATGCACGGAAGGCAAGCAAAGAGTAACGGAAACCAAGGAAGGCAAGGGAAAGCAAGGCAAGGCAAGGGTAACGGAAGGAACGGCACGGCAAGGGGAAACAAGGCTAAGGCACGGCAACGCACGGCTAGGCAATGCACGGCAAGGCAAGGAGAAGGTAACGCAAGGCAAGGCACCTTGAGGCAAGGCAAGGCTGATGCACGACAACGCACGGCTAGGCAATGCACGGCAAGGCAAGGAAAGGGTAACGCAAGGCAAGGCACGGTCAGGCAAGGCAAGGCTAAGGCAAGACAACGCAAAGCTAGACAATGCACGAAAGGCAAGCAAAGAGTAACGGAAGGCAAGGAAGGCAAGGGAAAGCAGGGGAAGGCAAGGGTAACGGAAGGAACGGCACGGTAAGGGGAAACAAGGCTAAGGCACGACAACGCAGGGCTAGGCAATCCACGGCAAGGTATAGAAAGGGTAACGCAAGGCAAGGCACGGTCAGGCGAGGCAAGGGTAATGCACGACAACGCAAGGCTACGCAGTGCACGGCTAGGCAAGGAAAGAGTAACGGAAGGAAAGGAAGGCAAGGAAAAGCATGGCAAGGCAAGTGTAACAACAGGCACGGCACGGCAAGGGGAAACAAGGCTAAGGCACGACAACGCAAGGCTAGGCAATGCACGGAAGGCAAGCAAAGAGTAACGGAAGGCAAGGAATGCAAAGGAAAGCAGGGGAAGGCAAGGGTAACGAAAGGAACGGCACGGTAAGGGGAAACAAGGCTAAGGCACGACAACACAGGGCTAGGCAATGCAGGGCAAGGCAAGGAAAGGGTAACGCAAGGCAAGGCACGGTCAGGCGAGGCAAGGCTAAGGCACGACAACGCAAGGCTAGGCAATGCACGGAAGGCAAGCAAAGAGTAACGGAAGGCAAGGAAGGCAAGGGAAAGCAGGGGAAGGCAAGGGTAACGGAAGGAACGGCTCGGCAAGGGGAAACAAGGCTAAGGCACGGTAACGAAGGGCTAGGCAATGCACGGCAAGGCAAGGAAAGGGTAACGCAAGGCAAGGCACGGTCAGGCGAGGCAAGGGTAATGCACGAAAACGCAAGGCTACGCAGTGCACGCCTAGGCAAGGAAAGAGTAACGGAAGGAAAGGAAGGCAAGGGAAAGCAAGGCAAGGGTAACGGAAGGAACGGCACGGCAAGGGCAAACAAGGCTAAGGCACGACAACGAACGGCTAGGCAAGGCAGGGCAAGGCAAGGAAATGGTAACGCAAGGCAAGGCACGGTTTGGGGAGGAAAGGCTAATGCACGACAACGCAAGGCTAGGCAATGCACGGAAGGCAAGCAAAGAGTAACGGAAGGCAAGGAATGCAAGGGAAAGCAGGGGAAGGCAAGGGTAACGAAAGGAACGGCACGGTAAGGGTTAACAAGGCTAAGGCACGACAACACAGGGCTAGGCAATACACGGCAAGGCAAGGAAAGCGTAATGCAAGGCAAGGCATGGTCAGGCGAAGCAAGGATAAGACACGACAACGCAAGGCTAGGGAATGCACGGAAGGCAAGCAAAGAGTAACGGAACGCAAGGAAGGCAAGGGAAAGCAAGGCAAGGCAAGGTTAACGGAAGGAACGGCACGGCAAGGTGAAACAAGGCTAAGGCACGGTAACGCACGGCTAGGCAAGGCAGGGCAAGGCAAGGAAATGGTAACGCAAGGAAAGGCACGGTTTGGGGAGGAAAGGCTAATGCACGACAACGCAAGGATAGGCAGTGCACGGCTAGGCAAGGAAAGAGTAACGGAAGGAAAGGAAGGCAAGGCAAAGCAAGGCAAGGCAAGTGTAACAAAAGGCAAGGCACAGCAAGGGGAAACAAGGCTAAGGAACGGCAACGCACGGCTAGGCAATTCACAGCCAGGCAAGGAAAGGGTAACGCAAGGCAAGGCACGGTAAGGCAAAAGAAGGCTAATGCACGACAACGCACGGCTAGGCACTGCACGGCAAGGCAAGGAAAGGGTAACGCAGGGCAAGGCACGGTCAGGCGAGGCAAGGCTAATGCACGACAACGCAAGGCTAGGCAATGCACGGAAGGCAAGCAAAGAGTAACGGAAGGCAAGGAAGGCAAGGGAAACCAAGGCAAGGCAAGGGTAACGGAAGGAACGGCTCGGCAAGGGGAAACAAGGCTAAGGCAAGGCAACGCAGGGCTAGGCAATGCACGGCAAGGCAAGGAAAGGGCAACGCAAGGCAAGGCACTGTCAGGCGAGGCAAAGCTAATGCACGACATCGCAAGGCTAGGCAGTGCACGGCTAGGCAAGGAAAGAGTAATGGAAGGAAAGGAAGTCAAGGAAAAGCATGGCAAGGCAAGTGTAACAACAGGCACGGAACAGCAAGGGGAAACAAGGCTAAGGCACGACAACGCAAGGCTAGACAATGCACGGAAGGCAAGCAAAGTGTAACGGAAGGCAAGGAATGCAAAGGAAAGCAGGGGAAGGCAAGGGTAACGAAAGGAACGGCACGGTAAAGGGAAACAAGGCTAAGGCACGACAACACAGGGCTAGGCAATGCAGGGCAAGGCAAGGAAAGGGTAACGCAAGGCAAGGCACGGTTTGGGGAGGCAAGGCTAATGCACGACAACGAAAGGCTAGGCAATGCACGGAAGGCAAGCAAAGAGTTACGGAAACCAAGGAAGGCAAGGGAAAGCAAGGCAAGGGAAGGGTAACGGAAGGAACGGCACGGGAAGGGGAAACAAGGCTAAGGCACGGCAACGCACGGCTAGGCAATGCACGGCAAGGCAAGGAAAAGGTAACGCAAGGCAAGGCACCTTGAGGCAAGGCAAGGCTGATGCACGACAACGCACGGCTAGGCAATGCACGGCAAGGCAAGGAAAGGGTAACGCAAGGCAAGGCACGGTCAGGCGAGGCAAGGCTAAGGCACGACAACGCAAGGCTAGGCAATGCACTAAAGGCAAGCAAAGAGTAACGGAAGGCGAGGAAGGCAAGGGAAAGCAGGGGAAGGCAAGGGTAACGGAAGAAACGGCACGGTAAGGGGAAACAAGGCTAAGGCACGACAACGCAGGGCTAGGCAATGCACGGCAAGGCAAGGAAAGGGTAACGCAAGGCAAGGCACGGTCAGGCGAGGCAAGGGTAATGCACGACAACGAAAGGCTACGCAGTGCACGGCTAGGCAAGGAAAGAGTAACGGATGGAAAGGAAGGCAAGGCAAAGCAAGGCAAGGAAAGGGTAACAAAAGGCACGGCACGGCAAGGGGAAACAAGGCTAAGGCACGGCAACGCAAGGCTAAGCAATGCACGGCCAGGCAAGGAAAGGGTAACGCAAGGCAAGGCACGGTAAGGCAAGGCGAGGCTAATGCACGACAACGCACGGCTAGGCAATGCACGGCAAGGCAAGGAAAGGGTAACGCAAGGCAAGGCACGGTTTGGGGAGGCAAGGCTAATGCACGACAACGCAAGGCTAGGCAATGCACGGAAGGCAAGTAAAGAGTAACGGAAGGCAAGGAATGCAAGGCAAAGCAAGGCAACGCAAGCAAGGCTATGGCAAGCTGAAAAAAGGCTAAGGCACGACCACGCAAGGCTAGGCAATGCACGGAAGGGAAGTAAAGAGTAACGGAAGGCAAGGAAGGCAAGGCAAAGCAAGGCAACGCAAGCAAGGCTATGGCAAGGTGAAAAAAGGCTAAGACACGACAACGCAAGGCTAGGCAATGCACGAAAGGCAAGCAAAGAGTAACGGAAGGCAAGGAAGGCAAGGGAAAGCAAGGCAAAGCAAGCAAGGCTATGGCAAGGTGAAACAAGGCTAAGGCACCACAACGCACGACTAGGCAATGCACGGCCAGCCAAGGAAAAGGTAACGCAAGGCAAGGCACTCTGAGGCAAGGCAAGGCTAATGCATGACAGCGCAAGGCTAGGCAATGCACGGAAGGCAAGCAAAGAGTAACGGAAACCAAGGAAGGCAAGGGAAAGCAAGGCAAGGCAAGGGTAACGGAAGGAACGGCACGGCAAGGGGAAACAAGGCTAAGGCACGACAACGCACGGCTAGGCAGTGCACGGCAAGGCAAGGAAAGGGTAACGCAAGGCAAGGCACTGTCAGGCGAGGCAAGGCTAAGGCACGACATTGCAAGGCTAGGCAATGCACGGAAGGAAAGCGAAGAGTAACGGAAGGCAAGGAAAGCAAGGGAAAGCAAGGGAAGGCAAGGGTAACCGAAGGAACGGCACGGCAAGGGGAAACAAGGCTAAGGCACGACAACACAGGGCTAGGCAATGCAGGGTAAGGCAAGGAAAGGGTAAGGCAAGGCAAGGCACGGTTTGGGGAGGCAAGTCTAATGCACGACAACGCAAGGCTAGGCAATGCACGGAAAGCAAGCAAAGAGTAACGGAAGGCAAGGAATGCAAGGCAAAGCAAGGCAACGCAAGCAAGTCTATGGCAAGGTGAAAAAAGGCTAAGGCACGACCACGCAAGGCTAGGCAATGCACGGAAGGCAAGCAAAGAGTAACGGAAAGCAAGGAAGGCAAGGCAAAGCAAGGCAACGCAAGCAAGGCTATGGCAAGGTGAAAAAAGGCTAAGACACGACAAGGCAAGGCTAGGCAATGCACGGAAGGCAAGCAAAGAGTAACGGAAGGCAAGGAAGGCAAGGGAAAGCAAGGCAAGGCAATGGTAACGGAAAGAACGGCACGGCAAGGGGAAACAAGGCTAAGGCACGACAACGCACTGCTAGGCAATGCACTGCAAGGCAAGGAAAGGGTAACGCAAGGCAAGGCACGGTCAGGCGAGGCAAGGCTAAGGCACGACAACGCAAGTCTAGGCAATGCACGGAAGGCAAGCAAAGAGTAACGGAACGCAAGGAAGGCAAGGGAAAGCAAGCCAAGGCAAGGATACCGGAAGGAACGGCACGGCAAGGGGAAACAAGGCTAAGGCACGGCAACGCACGGCTAGGCAATGCAGGGCAAGGCAAGGAAATGGTAACGCAAGGCAAGGCACGGTTTGGGGAGGCAAGGCTAATGCACGACAACGCAAGGATAGGCAGTGCACGGCTAGGCAAGGAAAGAGTAACGGAAGGAAAGGAAGGCAAGGCAAAGCAAGGCACGGCAAGTGTAACAAAAGGCAAGGCACGGCAACGGGAAACAAGGCTAAGGAACGGCAACGCACGGCTAGGCACTGCACGGCAAGGCAAGGAAAGGGTAACGCAGGGCAAGGCACGGTCAGGCGAGGCAAGGCTAATGCACGACAACGCAAGGCTAGGCAATGCACGGAAGGCAAGCAAAGAGTAACGGAAGGCAAGGAAGGCAAGGGAAACCAAGGCAAGGCAAGGGTAACGGAAGGAACGGCTCGGCAAGGGGAAACAAGGCTAAGGCAAGGCAACGCAGGGCTAGGCAATGCACGGCAAGGCAAGGAAAGGGCAACGTAAGGCAAGGCACTGTCAGGCGAGGCAAAGCTAATGCACGACATCGCAAGGCTAGGCAGTGCACGGCTAGGCAAGGAAAGAGTAATGGAAGGAAAGGAAGTCAAGGAAAAGCATGGCAAGGCAAGTGTAACAACAGGCACGGAACAGCAAGGGGAAACAAGGCTAAGGCACGACAACGCAAGGCTAGACAATGCACGGAAGGCAAGCAAAGTGTAACGGAAGGCAAGGAATGCAAAGGAAAGCAGGGGAAGGCAAGGGTAACGAAAGGAACGGCACGGTAAAGGGAAACAAGGCTAAGGCACGACAACACAGGGCTAGGCAATGCAGGGCAAGGCAAGGAAAGGGTAACGCAAGGCAAGGCACGGTTTGGGGAGGCAAGGCTAATGCACGACAACGAAAGGCTAGGCAATGCACGGAAGGCAAGCAAAGAGTTACGGAAACCAAGGAAGGCAAGGGAAAGCAAGGCAAGGGAAGGGTAACGGAAGGAACGGCACGGGAAGGGGAAACAAGGCTAAGGCACGGCAACGCACGGCTAGGCAATGCACGGCAAGGCAAGGAAAAGGTAACGCAAGGCAAGGCACCTTGAGGCAAGGCAAGGCTGATGCACGACAACGCACGGCTAGGCAATGCACGGCAAGGCAAGGAAAGGGTAACGCAAGGCAAGGCACGGTCAGGCGAGGCAAGGCTAAGGCACGACAACGCAAGGCTAGGCAATGCACTAAAGGCAAGCAAAGAGTAACGGAAGGCGAGGAAGGCAAGGGAAAGCAGGGGAAGGCAAGGGTAACGGAAGAAACGGCACGGTAAGGGGAAACAAGGCTAAGGCACGACAACGCAGGGCTAGGCAATGCACGGCAAGGCAAGGAAAGGGTAACGCAAGGCAAGGCACGGTCAGGCGAGGCAAGGGTAATGCACGACAACGAAAGGCTACGCAGTGCACGGCTAGGCAAGGAAAGAGTAACGGATGGAAAGGAAGGCAAGGCAAAGCAAGGCAAGGCAAGTGTAACAAAAGGCACGGCACGGCAAGGGGAAACAAGGCTAAGGCACGGCAACGCAAGGCTAAGCAATGCACGGCCAGGCAAGGAAAGGGTAACGCAAGGCAAGGCACGGTAAGGCACGGCGAGGCTAATGCACGACAACGCACGGCTAGGCAATGCACGGCAAGGCAAGGAAAGGGTAACGCAAGGCAAGGCACGGTTTGGGGAGGCAAGGCTAATGCACGACAACGCAAGGCTAGGCAATGCACGGAAGGCAAGTAAAGAGTAACGGAAGGCAAGGAATGCAAGGCAAAGCAAGGCAACGCAAGCAAGGCTATGGCAAGCTGAAAAAAGGCTAAGGCACGACCACGCAAGGCTAGGCAATGCACGGAAGGGAAGTAAAGAGTAACGGAAGGCAAGGAAGGCAAGGCAAAGCAAGGCAACGCAAGCAAGGCTATGGCAAGGTGAAAAAAGGCTAAGACACGACAACGCAAGGCTAGGCAATGCACGAAAGGCAAGCAAAGAGTAACGGAAGGCAAGGAAGGCAAGGGAAAGCAAGGCAAAGCAAGCAAGGCTATGGCAAGGTGAAACAAGGCTAAGGCACCACAACGCACGACTAGGCAATGCACGGCCAGCCAACGAAAAGGTAACGCAAGGCAAGGCACTCTGAGGCAAGGCAAGGCTAATGCACGACATCGCAAGGCTAGGCAATGCACGGAAGGAAAGCGAAGAGTAACGGAAGGCAAGGAAAGCAAGGGAAAGCAAGGGAAGGCAAGGGTAACGGAAGGAACGGCACGGCAAGGGGAAACAAGGCTAAGGCACGACAACACAGGGCTAGGCAATGCAGGGTAAGGCAAGGAAAGGGTAAGGCAAGGCAAGGCACGGTTTGGGGAGGCAAGTCTAATGCACGACAACGCAAGGCTAGGCAATGCACGGAAAGCAAGCAAAGAGTAACGGAAGGCAAGGAATGCAAGGCAAAGCAAGGCAACGCAAGCAAGTCTATGGCAAGGTGAAAAAAGGCTAAGGCACGACCACGCAAGGCTAGGCAATGCACGGAAGGCAAGCAAAGAGTAACGGAAAGCAAGGAAGGCAAGGCAAAGCAAGGCAACGCAAGCAAGGCTATGGCAAGGTGAAAAAAGGCTAAGACACGACAAGGCAAGGCTAGGCAATGCACGGAAGGCAAGCAAAGAGTAACGGAAGGCAAGGAAGGCAAGGGAAAGCAAGGCAAGGCAATGGTAACGGAAAGAACGGCACGGCAAGGGGAAACAAGGCTAAGGCACGACAACACAGGGCTAGGCAATGCAGGGCAAGGCAAGGTAAGGGTAACGCAAGGCAAGGCACGGTCAGGCGAGGCAAGGCTAAGGCACGACAACGCAAGGCTAGGCAATGCACGGAAGGCAAGCAAAGAGTAACGGAACGCAAGGAAGGCAAGGGAATGCAAGGCAAGGCAAGGTTAACGGAAGGAACGGCACGGCAAGGTGAAACAAGGCTAAGGCACGGTAACGCACGGCTAGGCAAGGCAGGGCAAGGCAAGGAAATGGTAACGCAAGGCAAGGCACGGTTTGGGGAGGAAAGGCTAATGCACGACAACGCAAGGATAGGCAGTGCACGGCTAGGCAAGGAAAGAGTAACGGAAGGAAAGGAAGGCAAGGCAAAGCAAGGCACGGCAAGTGTAACAAAAGGCAAGGCACGGCAACGGGAAACAAGGCTAAGGAACGGCAACGCACGGCTAGGCAATTCACAGCCAGGCAAGGAAAGGGTAACGCAAGGCAAGGCACGGTAAGGCAAGAGAAGGCTAATGCACGACAACGCACGGCTAGGCACTGCACGGCAAGGCAAGGAAAGGGTAACGCAGGGCAAGGCACGGTCAGGCGAGGCAAGGCTAATGCACGACAACGCAAGGCTAGGCAATGCACGGAAGGCAAGCAAAGAGTAACGGAAGGCAAGGAAGGCAAGGGAAACCAAGGCAAGGCAAGGGTAACGGAAGGAACGGCTCGGCAAGGGGAAACAAGGCTAAGGCAAGGCAACGCAGGGCTAGGCAATGCACGGCAAGGCAAGGAAAGGGCAACGCAAGGCAAGGCACTGTCAGGCGAGGCAAAGCTAATGCACGACATCGCAAGGCTAGGCAGTGCACGGCTAGGCAAGGAAAGAGTAATGGAAGGAAAGGAAGTCAAGGAAAAGCATGGCAAGGCAAGTGTAACAACAGGCACGGAACAGCAAGGGGAAACAAGGCTAAGGCACGACAACGCAAGGATAGACAATGCACGGAAGGCAAGCAAAGTGTAACGGAAGGCAAGGAATGCAAAGGAAAGCAGGGGAAGGCAAGGGTAACGAAAGGAACGGCACGGTAAAGGGAAACAAGGCTAAGGCACGACAACACAGGGCTAGGCAATGCAGGGCAAGGCAAGGAAAGGGTAACGCAAGGCAAGGCACGGTTTGGGGAGGCAAGGCTAATGCACGACAACGAAAGGCTAGGCAATGCACGGAAGGCGAGCAAAGAGTTACGGAAACCAAGGAAGGCAAGGGAAAGCAAGGCAAGGGAAGGGTAACGGAAGGAACGGCACGGGAAGGGGAAACAAGGCTAAGGCACGGCAACGCACGGCTAGGCAATGCACGGCAAGGCAAGGAAAAGGTAACGCAAGGCAAGGCACCTTGAGGCAAGGCAAGGCTGATGCACGACAACGCACGGCTAGGCAATGCACGGCAAGGCAAGGAAAGGGTAACGCAAGGCAAGGCACGGTCAGGCGAGGCAAGGCTAAGGCACGACAACGCAAGGCTAGGCAATGCACTAAAGGCAAGCAAAGAGTAACGGAAGGCGAGGAAGGCAAGGGAAAGCAGGGGAAGGCAAGGGTAACGGAAGAAACGGCACGGTAAGGGGAAACAAGGCTAAGGCACGACAACGCAGGGCTAGGCAATGCACGGCAAGGCAAGGAAAGGGTAACGCAAGGCAAGGCACGGTCAGGCGAGGCAAGGGTAATGCACGACAACGAAAGGCTACGCAGTGCACGGCTAGGCAAGGAAAGAGTAACGGATGGAAAGGAAGGCAAGGCAAAGCAAGGCAAGGCAAGTGTAACAAAAGGCACGGCACGGCAAGGGGAAACAAGGCTAAGGCACGGCAACGCAAGGCTAAGCAATGCACGGCCAGGCAAGGAAAGGGTAACGCAAGGCAAGGCACGGTAAGGCAAGGCGAGGCTAATGCACGACAACGCACGGCTAGGCAATGCACGGCAAGGCAAGGAAAGGGTAACGCAAGGCAAGGCACGGTTTGGGGAGGCAAGGCTAATGCACGACAACGCAAGGCTAGGCAATGCACGGAAGGCAAGTAAAGAGTAACGGAAGGCAAGGAATGCAAGGCAAAGCAAGGCAACGCAAGCAAGGCTATGGCAAGCTGAAAAAAGGCTAAGGCACGACCACGCAAGGCTAGGCAATGCACGGAAGGGAAGCAAAGAGTAACGGAAGGCAAGGAAGGCAAGGCAAAGCAAGGCAACGCAAGCAAGGCTATGGCAAGGTGAAAAAAGGCTAAGACACGACAACGCAAGGCTAGGCAATGCACGAAAGGCAAGCAAAGAGTAACGGAAGGCAAGGAAGGCAAGGGAAAGCAAGGCAAAGCAAGCAAGGCTATGGCAAGGTGAAACAAGGCTAAGGCACCACAACGCACGACTAGGCAATGCACGGCCAGCCAAGGAAAAGGTAACGCAAGGCAAGGCACTCTGAGGCAAGGCAAGGCTAATGCATGACAGCGCAAGGCTAGGCAATGCACGGAAGGCAAGCAAAGAGTAACGGAAACCAAGGAAGGCAAGGGAAAGCAAGGCAAGGCAAGGGTAACGGAAGGAACGGCACGGCAAGGGGAAACAAGGCTAAGGCACGACAACGCACGGCTAGGCAGTGCACGGCAAGGCAAGGAAAGGGTAACGCAAGGCAAGGCACTGTCAGGCGAGGCAAGGCTAAGGCACGACATCGCAAGGCTAGGCAATGCACGGAAGGAAAGCGAAGAGTAACGGAAGGCAAGGAAAGCAAGGGAAAGCAAGGGAAGGCAAGGGTAACCGAAGGAACGGCACGGCAAGGGGAAACAAGGCTAAGGCACGACAACACAGGGCTAGGCAATGCAGGGTAAGGCAAGGAAAGGGTAAGGCAAGGCAAGGCACGGTTTGGGGAGGCAAGTCTAATGCACGACAACGCAAGGCTAGGCAATGCACGGAAAGCAAGCAAAGAGTAACGGAAAGCAAGGAAGGCAAGGCAAAGCTAAGGCAGGCAACGCAAGCAAGGCAAAGAGTAACGGAAAGCAAGGAAGGCAAGGCAAAGCAAGGCAACGCAAGCAAGGCTATGGCAAGGTGAAAAAAGGCTAAGACACGACAAGGCAAGGCTAGGCAATGCACGGAAGGCAAGCAAAGAGTAACGGAAGGCAAGGAAGGCAAGGGAAAGCAAGGCAAGGCAATGGTAACGGAAAGAACGGCACGGCAAGGGGAAACAAGGCTAAGGCACGACAACGCACTGCTAGGCAATGCACTGCAAGGCAAGGAAAGGGTAACGCAAGGCAAGGCACGGTCAGGCGAGGCAAGGCTAAGGCACGACAACGCAAGTCTAGGCAATGCACGGAAGGCAAGCAAAGAGTAACGGAACGCAAGGAAGGCAAGGGAAAGCAAGCCAAGGCAAGGATACCGGAAGGAACGGCACGGCAAGGGGAAACAAGGCTAAGGCACGGCAACGCACGGCTAGGCAATGCAGGGCAAGGCAAGGAAATGGTAACGCAAGGCAAGGCACGGTTTGGGGAGGCAAGGCTAATGCACGACAACGCAAGGATAGGCAGTGCACGGCTAGGCAAGGAAAGAGTAACGGAAGGAAAGGAAGGCAAGGCAAAGCAAGGCACGGCAAGTGTAACAAAAGGCAAGGCACGGCAACGGGAAACAAGGCTAAGGAACGGCAACGCACGGCTAGGCAATGCACGGCCAGGCAAGGAAAGGGTAACGCAAGGCGAGGCACGGTAAGGCAAGACAAGGCTAATGCACGACAACGCACGGCTAGGCAATGCTCGGCAAGGCAAGGAAAGGGTAACGCAAGGCAAGGCACGGTCAGGCGAGGCAAGGCTAATGACGACAACGCAAGGCTAGGCAATGCACGGAAGGCAAGCAAAGAGTAACCGAAGGCAAGGAAGGCAAGGGAAAGCAAGGCAAGGCAAGAGTAACGGAAGGAACGGCTCGGCAAGGGGAAACAAGGCTAAGGCACGGCAACGCAGGGCTAGGCAATGCACGGCAAGGCAAGGAAAGGGTAACGCAAGGCAAGGCACTGTCAGGCGAGGCAAAGCTAATGTACGACATCGCAAGGCTAGGCAGTGCACGGCTATGCAAGGAAAGAGTAACGGAAGGAAAGGAAGGCAAGGCAAAGCACGGCAAGGCAAGTGTAACAACAGGCACGTCACGGCAAGGGGAAACAAGGCTAAGGCACGACAACGCAAGGCTAGGCAATGCACGGAAGGCAAGCAAAGAGTAACGGAAGGCAAGGAATGCAAAGGAAAGCAGGGGAAGGCAAGGGTAACGAAAGGAACGGCACGGTAAAGGGAAACAAGGCTAAGGCACGACAACACAGGGCTAGGCAATGCAGGGCAAGGCAAGGAAAGGGTAACGCAAGGCAAGGCACGGTTTGGGGAGGCAAGGCTAATGCACGACAACGCAAGGCTAGGCAATTCACGGAAGGCAAGCAAAGAGTAACGGAAGGCAAGGAAGGCAAGGGAAAGCAAGGCAAGGCAAGGGTAACGGAAGGAACGGCACGGCAAGGGGAAACAATGCTAACTCACGGCAACGCAGGGCTAGGCAATGCACGGCAAGGCAAGGAAAGGGTAACGCAAGGCAAGGCACGGTGAGGCAAGGCAAGGCTGATGCACGACAACGCAAGGCTACGCAATGCACGGAAAGCAAGCAAAGAGTAACGGAACGCAAGGAAGGCAAAGGAAAGCAAGGGAAGGCAAGGGTAACGGAAGGAACGGCACGGCAAGGGGTAACAAGGCTAAGGCACGACAACGCACGCTAGGCAATGCACGGCAAGGCAAGGAAACGGTAACGCATGGGAAAGCACGGTCAGGCGAGGCAAGGCTAAGGC